>NC_086448.1:499359207-499679457 GCF_028390025.1 Pseudophryne corroboree
TCTCCATACGTTACAGGGGCTTCAGGGTCACGGCATACCTGTGATCCTGTGATGTCTGTCCCCTCGGCCGCGACTTTTTTGGAGGCTGGGGAGGTGACTTCAGGGCCGGCGCCATGTTGGTTCCCGCGCGGCGCTTTTCCAGCCTCGCATTTACGCCTGCAGGAGCCTGTGTAGCCGCAGCCATGGGCGTCACATAGCGGTCCATGCTGACCGCAGAATTTGCAGAGGGTATGCCGGGTGATGTAGAGGCTGTAACAGCCTTGAAAAGGTTTATTGCGGTGGGCGGCGGGACGGAGCTCCTGCAGCGTGCGGCTCACTCCATGGGTCCCGGCTTCTCCATATTTAAAATAAAAAAAAAGATGCTAGATTTCTTTACCTTTTGGTTTAATTTTGCATTCTTGTGCAGCTACCACAGTACACAACAGGGGCGTAACACTTCCACAATTTATAAAGATGAGAAAAGCTTTGTTTGTTTACATCTTACATTCTAAACATAACAGCATCTGTGGATGGTATTATGTAGACTTTGTCCTATGGGCGTTTCTAGGGAGGAGGGTGCCCATGTGCAGACTCTGTGTGTGGGCCCCCTCCTCTCCCGTTCCGTAGCCGGCAGCGACGGCACTGTTAGCGCTCTGAGTGAGCACTAGAGACTCTGGCACAGTGCCAGTGTCTAAAGCGCATGTGCAGGTCTTCAAAAAAATGGTGCGGTGGCCATTTTTTCGGAGACATGAGCATGCACTATAGACTCTGGCACTGTGCCAGAGTCTCTAGTGCTCTCTCAGAGATCTAACAGTGCTGCCAGCTTCGGGAGTGGAGGGGGGCCCACACACGGACACTGATGGACGCCACAAAGTTAAGTATAGGAGAAATGGGTGCAGTGTGGGCCCCCTCTGGAGGACCCAAGGGCCGTGTGCACCGCACACACTACACCCATTATAGATATGCCAGTTTGTACCCAAAGAGAAGAAAAGTAAAGACAGAAATCTCTTGCGGGTGTGGAATGTTAGATAGAATAAACTTAGGTTGACAGTGTCTAGGTCAACCACTATTGGTCGACAGTAAGTAGGTCGACATGGTTTCTAGGTCGACAAGTACTAGGTCAACATGAAAAAAGGTCGACATGAGTTTTTAAAAAAAAATTGGTGTCGTTTTCTTTGAAGAGTTGATGGTAACCCCAATTAGTGCACCATGGGGGTAATTCCAAGTTGATCGTAGCAGGATTTTTGATAGCAATTGGGCAAAACCATGTGCACTACAGGGGAGGCAGATATAATGTGCAGAAAGAGTTAGATTTGGGTGGGTTATTTTATTTCTGTGCAGGGTAAATACTGGCTGCTTTATTTTTACACTGCAATTTAGATTGCAGATTGAACACACCTCACCCAAATCTAACTGTCTCTGCACATGTTATATCTGCCTCCCCTGCAGTGCACATGGTTTTGCCCAATTGCTATCAAAAATCCTGCTGCGATCAACTTGGAATTACCCCCCATGTCCCCTCGCATGGCTCGCTTCACTCGCTATGCCTCGCTCTGTTACCGCTGCACTCGGCACAGATTACTGTTCCCAATTGTAGTCCACGTGGATCGTAACGTATGAAAAAGTTCAGAAAATGAAAAAAATTTGAAAAACTCTTTTGTCATTTAGATGTAGTACATGTCGACCTACAGTCCCTGTCAACCAATAGTGGTCGACCTAGACACTGTCGACCTAAGTCTTGTCGACCTAGAGACTGGATCCCATCTCTCGCTACTTACTCTCACTGTGCAGCTATTACTCTGCTCCTCCCCTCTTCACTGGGCCAGGGAGATCCAGGGAATAGTACACAGTTATATTCCAATTATCGTCTATTAAAATCTATCCCAGCCATGTTAGAGATACCCACGGTGTTGTTATACTGTAACTTTGCTATGTAACAAAATAATATGTGTAACAGTGCAGTTTATCCTTGTGATTGTTTCTTAAGTATAGACAGGGTGCAATTATTTTGCCGATATGAGCAGCTAGGTGCTTGTACACAATCACTAACGGGATGTAGTTATGATCCTGGCAGTCGGGATCCCGGCGGTCAGCATACCGATGCCGGGATCCTGGCCGGCAGGGGGCCCAGGACTATTCCCACTCGTGGTTGTCCACGATACCCATAGAGTGGGAATAGAACCTGTTGCGAGCCGCCGAGCCTGTAGCATTACGAGAGCAGTGAGCCCGTAAGGGGCTTCATTGCGCTTGCCCCCCTGCCGACATTCTGGTGGCCGGGATCCCGGCGTTGGTATGCTCCCAACCCGCACTAACTGCATTGTGGAAGTATATAATATAAAATACTAGTAATCAGAGCATCGCAGGGAACAAAAGCTTTCATGATGACAAAGCTGAAAATGATAAATAGGGTGACATTCAACCCATCCCAACCATTTGTGCCCGCTGGCAGCTATTCAATTGTTTCTGCCGATGGGCGCGATAACATATTTTCCGCTTGCTACCCCCAGGGGTGGTGAGCTGAAAATCACCAAAAGTGACCCGTTTGGACACCCAAATGGGACTTTTCGGTTTACATGGCTAAACACAAAATGCTATGGGTGTGATATTCACGATAAAATAAATCAATTGGATATTGACCCGCGATCTCCCGTCACTTTAGAAGGGAGATCGGGCGCTATATAACAGTTGAATCTAGAAAAATACAATTAAGACAGTGCTTAGCTAAGAGAGATATTTAATGTACTCTAACACATTAAAAAGTCATAATGATACCAGACCAGTCTGCACACACACATAAAAATATTATAAATTCATAGACAATTCATCCCTAATTAAAAGGACCATAATTTTTGCAATAAGGGGAATAAGCCACTCACATGTGGATCCTGCCACGGCGTCTCCGGTAAGATATGTCCTCTGTGGAAGCCGCTGAGGGTAAACAGGCGGAGAAAAGCGTATGAACTGTTGGGGACACCACTTAAGGATTATAACCGGACGGTTTTTGTATGCCACACAAGGGAGAGGCACGGGACTGTACACTCCAGAGAAGGCTTCAATAAAAAGGGAAAGCACCAGGAGCCGGGAGACGCCGTGGCAGGATCCACATGTGAGTGGCTTATTGATATTGGGTACAACCTCCTTTCCCCTATTGATTGTATTCCTGGCCAGGAACTGGGACACAAAGTTATTTAATACTAGAGATGTGCAACGGACATTTTTCAGGTTTTGTGTTTTGGTTTTGGATTCGGTTCCGTGGCCGTGTTTTGGATTCGGACGCGTTTTGGCAAAACCTCCCTGAAATTTTTTTGTCGGATTCGGGTGTTGTTTTTCAAAAACCCCTCAAAAACAGCTTAAATCATAGAATTTGGGGGTCATTAACCATAATTTACACTCATTTCCAGTCTATTCTGAACACCTCACAATATTATATTTAGTCCTAAAATTTGCACCGAGGTCGCTGGATGACAAAGCTAAGCGACCCAAGTGGCCGGCACAAACACCAGGCCCATCTAGGAGTGGCACTGCAGTGTCAGACAGGATGGCACTTTAAAAAATTGGCCCCCAAACATCACATGATGCAAAGATAAATTAAAGAAAAAAAAGGTGCAAGATGGAATTGTCCTTGGGCCCTCCCACCCACCCTTATGTTGTATAAACATGACATGCACACTTTAACGAACCCATCATTTCAGCGACAGGGTCTGCCACACGACTGTGACTGAAATGACTGGTTGGTTTGGGCCCCCACCAAAAAAGAAGCAATCAATCTCTCCTTGCACAAACTGTCTCTACAGAGGCAAGATGTCCACCTCCTCCTCATCGTCCTATTCCTCACCTCTTTCACTGTGTACATCCCCCTCCTCACAGATTATTATTTAGTCCCCACTGGAATCCACCATCTCAGGTCCCTGTGTATTTTCTGGAGGCAATTGCTGGTGAATGTCTCCACGGAGGAATTGATTATAATTCATTTTGATGAACATCATCTTCTCCACATTTTCTGGAAGTAACCTCGTACGCCGATTGCTGACAAGGTGATCGGCTGCACTAAACACTCTTTCGGAGTACACACTGGAGGGGGGGGCACTTAGGTAAAATAAAGGCAGTTTGTGCAAGGGCCTCCAAATTGCCTCTTTTTCCTGCCAGTATACATACGGACTGTCTGACGTGCCTACTTGGATGCGGTCACTCATGTAATCCTCCACCATTCTTTCAATGGGGACAGAATCCTATGCAGTGACAGTAGACGACATGTCAGTAATCGTTGGCAGGTCCTTCAGTCCGGACCAGATGTCAGCACTCGCTCCAGACTGCCCTGCATCACCGCCAGCGGGTGGGCTCGGAATTCTTAGCCTTTTTCTCGCAGCCCCAGTTGCGGGAGAATGTGAAGGAGGAGCTGTTGACGGGTCACGTTCCACTTGACTTGACAAGTGTCTCACCAGCAGGTCTTTGCACCTCTGCAGACTTGTGTCTGCTGGAAAGAGAGATACAACGTAGGTTTTAAATCTAGGATCGAGTACGGTGGCCAAAATGTAGTGCTCTGATTTCAACAGATTGACCACCCGTGAATCCTGGTTAAGCGAATTAAGGGCTCCATCCACAAGTCCCACATGCCTAGCGGAATCACTCTGTTTTAGCTCCTCCTTCAATCTCTCCAGCTTCTTCTGCAAAAGCCTGATAAGGGGAATGACCTGACTCAGGCTGGCAGTGTCTGAACTGACTTCACGTGTGGCAAGTTCAAAGGGTTGCAGAACCTTGCACAACGTTGAAATCATTCTCCACTGTGCTTGAGTCAGGTGCATTCCCCCTCCTTTGCCTATATCGTAGGAAGCTGTATAGGCTTGAATGGCCTTTTGCTGCTCCTCCATCCTCTGAAGCATATAGAGGGTTGAATTCCACCTCGTTACCACCTCTTGCTTCAGATGATGGCGGGGCAGGTTCAGGAGTGTTTGCTGGTGCTCCAGTCTTCGGTACGCGGTGGCTGAATGCCGAAAGTGGCCCGCAATTCTTCTGCACCACCAAATTCAATGTATGTGCAAAACATGGGACGTGCTGGAATTTGCCCACATGTAATGCACGCACAATATTGGTGGCATTGTCCGATGTCACAAATCCCCAGGAGAGTCCAATTGGGGTAAGCCATTCTGCGATGATGTTCCTCAGTTTCCGTAAGAGATTGTCAGCTGTGTGCCTCTTATGAAAAGCGGTGATACAAAGCGTAGCCTGCCTAGGAATGAGTTGGCGTTTGCGAGATGCTGCTACTGGTGCCGCCGCTGCTGTTCTTGCTGCGGGAGGCAATACATCTACCCAGTGGGCTGTCACAGTCATATAGTCCTGAGTCTGCCCTGCTCCACTTGTCCACATGTCCGTGGTCAAGTGGACATTGGGTACAACTGCATTTTTTAGGACACTGGTGACTCTTTTTCTGACGTCTGTGTACATTCTCGTTATTGCCTGCCTAGAGAAATGGAACCTAGATGGTATTTGGTACCGGGGACACAGTACCTCAATCAATTCTCTAATTCCCTGTGAATTAACGGTGGATACCGGACACACGGTTAACACCACCGCAGCTGCCAAGACCCAAGTTATCCGCTTTGCAGTAGGATGACTGCTGTGATATTTCATCTTCCTCGCAAAGGACTGCTGGACAGTCAATTGCTTACTGGAAGTAGTACAAGTGGTCTTCCGACTTCCCCTCTGGGATGACGATCGACTCCCAGCAGCAACAACAGCAGCGCCAGCAGCAGTAGGCGTTACACTCAAGAATGCATCGGAGGAATCCCAGTCAGGAGAGGACTCGTCAGACTTGCCAGTGACATGGCCTGCAGGACTATTGTTTTTCATGTCTAATGAGGAAATTGACACTGAGGGAGTTGGTGGTGTGGTTTGCAGGAGCTTGGTTACAAGAGGAAGGGATTTAGTTGTCAGTGGACTGCTTCCACTGTCACCCAAAGTTTTTGAACTTGTCAGTGACTTCTGATGAATGCACTCCAGGTGACATATAAGGAAGGAAGTTTCTAGGTGGTTAATGTCCTTACCCATACTTATTACAGCTTGACAAAGGCAACACACGGCTTGACACCTGTTGTCCGCATTTCTGTTAAAATAATTCCGCACCGAAGAGGTGATTTTTTTTGTAATTTGACCAGGCATGTCAATGGCCATATTCGTCCCACGGACAACAGGTGTCTCGACGGGTGCCTGACTTAAACAAACCACCTCACCATCAGAATCCTCCTTGTCAATTTCCTCCTCAGCACCAGCAACACCCATATCATCCTGGTGTACTTCAACAGTGACATCTTCAGGGGGCGTGCAAATGGTGAAAGGCGCCACCTCTTCCCGTCCAGTGTTGGGAAGGTCAGGCATCGCAACCGACACAATTGGACTCTCCTTGGGGATTTGTGATTTTTAAGAACGTACAGTTCTTTGCTGTGCTTTTGCCAGCTTAAGTCTTTTCATTTTAGCGGGAGGATGAGTGCTTCCATCCTCATGTGAAGCTGAACCACTAGCCATGAACATAGGACAGGGCCTCAGCCGTTCCTTGCCACTCCGTGTCGTAAATGGCATATTGGCAAGTTTACGCTTCTCATCAGACGCTTTTAATTTAGATTTTTGGGTCATTTTACTGAACTTTTGTTTTTTGGATTTTACATGCTCTCTACTATGACATTGGGCATAGGCCTTGGCAGACGACGTTGATGGCATTTCATCGTCTCGGCCATGACTAGTGGCAGCAGCTTCAGCACGAGGTGGAAGTGGATCTTTCCCTATTTTACCCTCCACATTTTTGTTCTCCATTTTTTAATGTGTGGAATTATATGCCAGTAATATATCAATAGCAATGGCCTACTATACTGTACTATATATGTATACTGTTGGTCACCAAAATGCTGCACTGTAATACTAGAAGCTATAGAAAAGTATATATATTATTGTATATATCAGTACAGAGCGGTGTAACTGTGACCCATGTGTCCCGACAAGCAGTATAGAAGATATAGAATAGTATATATATTACTGTGTGTATATATCTATCTATCTATCTATCTATCTATCTATCTATCTATCTATCAGTAAAGAGTGGTGTAACTGTGACACATGTGTCCTGACAAGCAGTATAGAAGCTATAGAATAGTATATATATTACTGTATCTATCTATCTATCTATCTATCTATCTATCTATCTATCAGTACAGAGCGGTGTAACTGTGACACGTGTCCTGACAAGCAGTATAGAAGCTATAGAATAGTATATATATTACTGTGTATATATATATATATCAGTAAAGAGCGGTGTAACTGTGACACATGTGTCCTGACAAGCAGTATAGAAGCTATAGAATAGTATATATATTACTGTATATATCTATCTATCTATCAGTACAGAGCGGTGTAACTGTGACACGTGTCCTGACAAGCAGTATAGAAGCTATAGAATAGTATATATATATTACTGTGTGTATATATATATATATATATATATATATATATATCAGTAAAGAGTGGTGTAACTGTGACACATGTGTCCTGACAAGCAGTATAGAAGCTATAGAATAGTATATATATTACTGTATATATATATATCTATCTATCAGTACAGAGCGGTGTAACTGTGACACGTGTCCTGACAAGCAGTATAGAAGCTATAGAATAGTATATATATTACTGTGTATATATATATATATATATCAGTAAAGAGCGGTGTAACTGTGACACATGTGTCCTGACAAGCAGTATAGAAGCTATAGAATAGTATATATATTACTTTATATATATATATATATATATATATATATCTCAGTACAGAGCGGTGTAACTGTGACACATGTGTCCTGACAAGCAGTATAGAAGCTATAGAATAGTATATATATTACTTTATATATATATATATATATATATCTCAGTACAGAGCGGTGTAACTGTGACACGTGTCCTGACAAGCAGTATAGAAGCTATAGAATAGTATATATATTACTGTATATATATATATATATATATATATATATCAGTACAGAGCGGTGTAACTGTGACACATGTGTCCTGACAAGCAGTAAAGAAGCTATAGAATAGAATATATATTACTGTGTATATATATATATATAACCGAACCCCCCCGAACTTCACCCATTTTACACGAGTCCGAGCCATACTCGGATTGTCCCGTATGGCTCGGTTAACCCGAGCGCACCCGAACGTCATCATCCCGCTGTAGGATTCTCGCGAGATTCGGATTCTATATAAGCAGCCGCGCGTCGCTGCCATTTTCACTCGTGCATTGGAAATGTTAGGGAGAGGACGTGGCTGGCGTCCTCTCCGTTTATGTTGATGCATTGCAAATATTTTGTGCTTGCTTATTACTTAATTGTGGGGACTGGGGAGCAGCTGTATATAGGAGGAGTACAGTGCAAAGTTTTGCTGACAGTGACCACCAGTAATACGTTGTCTGCCTGAAAAACACTCCATATCTGTGCTCAGTGTGCTGCATATATCTGTGCTCACACTGCTTAATTGTGGGGACTGGGGAGCAGCTGTATTATATAGCAGGAGTACAGTGCAGAGTTTTGCTGACAGTGACCACCAGTATACGTTGTCTGCCTGAAAAACACTCCATATCTGTGCTCAGTGTGCTGCTTTATTGTGGGGACTGGGGACCACCAGTATAATATTATATAGGAGTACAGTGCAGAGTTTTGCTGACCAGTGACCACCAGTATATAATATATAGCATTACGGTACAGTAGGCCACTGCTGTACCTACCTCTGTGTCGTCATTAAGTATACTATCCATCTAGATTCTATACCTGTGGTGCATTTCAGTTGTGCAGTTTGCTGACACAGTGACCACCAGTATACTATATATAGCAGTACGGTACGGAAGGCCACTGCTGTACCTACCTCTGTGTCGTCATTAAGTATACTATCCATCTACATTCTATACCTGTGGTGCATTTTGGTTTTGCAGTTTGCTGACACAGTGACCACCAGTATACTATATATAGCAGTACGGTACGGAAGGCCACTGCTGTACCTACCTCTGTGTCGTCATTAAGTATACTATCCATCTACATTCTATACCTGTGGTGCATTTTAGTTTTGCAGTTTGCTGACACAGTGACCACCAGTATATATAGCAGTACGGTACGGAAGGCCACTGCTGTACCTACCTCTGTGTCGTCATTAAGTATACTATCCATCTACATTCTATACCTGTGGTGCATTTTAGTTTTGCAGTTTGCTGACACAGTGACCACCAGTATACTATATATAGCAGTACGGTACGGAAGGCCACTGCTGTACCTACCTCTGTGTCGTCATTAAGTATACTATCCATCTAGATTCTATACCTGTGGTGCATTTCAGTTGTGCAGTTTGCTGACACAGTGACCACCAGTATACTATATATAGCAGTACGGTACGGAAGGACACTGCTGTACCTACCTCTGTGTCGTCATTAAGTATACTATCCATCTACATTCTATACCTGTGGTGCATTTTAGTTTTGCAGTTTGCTGACACAGTGACCACCAGTATACCATATATAGCAGTACGGTACGGAAGGCTACTGCTGTACCTACCTCTGTGTCGTCATTAAGTATACTATCCATCTACATTCTATACCTGTGGTGCATTTTAGTTTTGCAGTTTGCTGACACAGTGACCACCAGTATATATAGCAGTACGGTACGGAAGGCCACTGCTGTACCTACCTCTGTGTCGTCATTAAGTATACTATCCATCTACATTCTATACCTGTGGTGCATTTTAGTTTTGCAGTTTGCTGACACAGTGACCACCAGTATATATAGCAGTACGGTACGGAAGACCACTGCTGTACCTACCTCTGTGTCGTCATTAAGTATACTATCCATCTACATTCTATACCTGTGGTGCATTTTAGTTTTGCAGTTTGCTGACACAGTGACCACCAGTATATATAGCAGTACGGTACGGAAGGCCACTGCTGTACCTACCTCTGTGTCGTCATTAAGTATACTATCCATCTAGATTCTATACCTGTGGTGCATTTCAGTTGTGCAGTTTGCTGACACAGTGACCACCAGTATACTATATATAGCAGTACGGTACGGAAGGCCACTGCTGTACCTACCTCTGTGTCGTCATTAAGTATACTATCCATCTACATTCTATACCTGTGGTGCATTTTAGTTTTGCAGTTTGCTGACACAGTGACCACCAGTATGCCATATATAGCAGAACGGTACGGAAGGCCACTGCTGTACCTACCTCTGTGTCGTCATTAAGTATACTATCCATCTACATTCTATACCTGTGGTGCATTTTAGTTTTGCAGTTTGCTGACACAGTGACCACCAGTATACTATATATAGCAGTACGGTATGGAAGGCCACTGCTGTACCTACCTATGTGTCGTCATTAAGTATACTATCCATCTACATTCTATACCTGTGGTGCATTTTAGTTTTGCAGTTTGCTGACATAGTGACCACCAGTATATATAGCAGTACGGTACGGAAGGCCACTGCTGTACCTACCTCTGTGTCGTCATTAAGTATACTATCCATCTACATTCTATACCTGTGCGTGCATTTTAGTTTTGCAGTTTGCTGACACAGTGACCACCAGTATACCATATATAGCAGTACGGTACGGAAGGCCACTGCTGTACCTACCCCTGTGTCGTCATTAAGTATACTATCCATCTACATTCTATACCTGTGGTGCATTTTAGTTTTGCAGTTTGCTGACACAGTGACCACCAGTATATATAGCAGTACGGTACGGAAGGCCACTGCTGTACCTACCTCTGTGTCGTCATTAAGTATACTATCCATCTACATTCTATACCTGTGGTGCATTTTAGTTTTGCAGTTTGCTGACACAGTGACCACCAGTATACTATATATAGCAGTACGGTATGGAAGGCCACTGCTGTACCTACCTATGTGTCGTCATTAAGTATACTATCCATCTACATTCTATACCTGTGGTGCATTTTAGTTTTGCAGTTTGCTGACATAGTGACCACCAGTATATATAGCAGTACGGTACGGAAGGCCACTGCTGTACCTACCTCTGTGTCGTCATTAAGTATACTATCCATCTACATTCTATACCTGTGCGTGCATTTTAGTTTTGCAGTTTGCTGACACAGTGACCACCAGTATACTATATATAGCAGTACGGTACGGAAGGCCACTGCTGTACCTACCTCTGTGTCGTCATTAAGTATACTATCCATCTACATTCTATACCTGTGGTGCATTTTAGTTTTGCAGTTTGCTGACACAGTGACCACCAGTATATATAGCAGTACGGTACGGAAGGCCACTGCTGTACCTACCTCTGTGTCGTCATTAAGTATACTATCCATCTACATTCTATACCTGTGGTGCATTTTAGTTTTGCAGTTTGCTGACACAGTGACCACCAGTATACTATATATTGCAGTACGGTACGGAAGGCCACTGCTGTACCTACCCCTGTGTCGTCATTAAGTATACTATCCATCTACATTCTATACCTGTGGTGCATTTTAGTTTTGAAGTTTGCTGACACAGTGACCACCAGTATACTATATATAGCAGTACGGTACGGAAGGCCACTGCTGTACCTACCTCTGTGTCGTCATTAAGTATACTATCCATCTACATTCTATACCTGTGGTGCATTTTAGTTTTGCAGTTTGCTGACACAGTGACCACCAGTATACTATATATAGCAGTACGGTACGGAAGGCCACTGCTGTACCTACCTCTGTGTCGTCATTAAGTATACTATCCATCTACATTCTATACCTGTGGTGCAACCTTGGTGCGCCTCTTTTTTTCTTTGCATCATGTGCTGTTTGGGGACAATTTTTTTGAAGTGCCATCCTGTCTGACACTGCAGTGCCACTCCTAGATGGGCCAGGTGTTTGTGTCGGCCACTTGTGTCGCTTAGCTTAGTCACACAGCGACCTTGGTGCGCCTCTTTTTTTCTTTGCATCATGTGCTGTTTGGGGACAATTTTTTTGAAGTGCCATCCTGTCTGACACTGCAGTGCCACTCCTAGATGGGCCAGGTGTTTGTGTCGGCCACTTGTGTCGCTTAGCTTAGTCACACAGAGACCTTGGTGCGCCTCTTTTTGCTTTGCATCATGTGTTGTTTGGGGACAATTTTTTTGAAGTGCCATCCTGTCTGACACTGCAGTGCCACTCCTAGATGGGCCAGGTGTTTGTGTCGGCCACTTGTGTCGCTTAGCTTAGTCACACAGCGACCTTGGTGCGCCTCTTTTTTTCTTTGCATCATGTGCTGTTTGGGGACTATTTTTTTGAAGTGCCATCCTGCCTGACACTGCAGTGCCACTCCTAGATGGGCCAGGTGTTTGTGTCGGCCACTTGTGTCGCTTAGCTTAGCCATCCAGCGACCTCGGTGCAAATTTTAGGACTAAAAATAATATTGTGAGGTGTGAGGTGTTCAGAATAGACTGGAAATTAGTGGAAATTATGGTTATTGAGGTTAATAATACTATGGGATCAAAATGACCCCCAAATTCTATGATTTAAGCTGTTTTTTAGTTTTTTTTGAAAAAAACACCCGAATCCAAAACACACCCGAATCCGACAAAAAAATTTCGGTGAGGTTTTGCCAAAACGCGTCCGAATCCAAAACACGGCCGCGGAACCGAATCCAAAACCAAAACACAAAACCCGAAAAATGTCCGGTGCACATCACTAGTCCTGACAAGCAGTATAGAAGCTATAGAATAGTATATATATTACTGTATATATATATATATATCAGTACAGAGCGGTGTAACTGTGACACATGTGTCCTGACAAGCAGTATAGAAGCTATAGAATAGTATATATTTTACTGTATATATATCAGTACAGAGCGGTGTAACTGTGACACATGTGTCCTGACAAGCAGTATAGAAGCTATAGAATAGTATATATATTACTGTGTATATATATATCAGTACAGAGCGGTGTAACTGTGACACATGTGTCCTGACAAGCAGTATAGAAGCTATAGAATAGTATATATATTACTGTATATATATATATATCAGTACAGAGCGGTGTAACTGTGACACGTGTCCTGACAAGCAGTATAGAAGCTATAGAATAGTATATATATTACTGTATATATATATCAGTACAGAGCGGTGTAACTGTGACACGTGTCCTGACAAGCAGTATAGAAGCTATAGACTAGTATATATATTACTGTGTATATATATATCAGTACAGAGCGGTGTAACTGTGACACATGTGTCCTGACAAGCAGTATAGAAGCTATAGAATAGTATATATTATTATACTGATGGTCCCCAGTCCCCACAAAGCAGCACACTGAGCACAGAGATTTGCAGCACTCTGAGCACAGATATGGAGCGTTTTCAGGCAGAGAACGTAGATATTTTCAGCACACTGAGCACAGATTATTTGCAGCACACTGGGCACAGATATTTGCAGCACACTGAGCACAGAGAGCATAGATTACGGAGCTTTTCAGGGAGAGAACGCTGCCACGTCCTCTCCGTTCAATCTCCAATGCACGAGTGAAAATGGCGGCGACGCGCGGCTCCTTATATAGAATACGAATCTTGCGAGAATCCGACAGCGGGATGATGACGTTCGGGCGCTTTCTGGTTAACCGAGCAAGGCGGGAAGATCCGAAGCTGCCTCGGAACCGTGTAAAATGGGTGAAGTTCGGGGGGGTTCGGATCTCGAGGAACCGAACCCGCTCATCTCTATTTTATACTACAAAGAACTATTTATCTAAGGACAGTTCTACATAACGGATTTCAATACAAAGTGCTCTACAAAAGTGATGGTCCTTTTAATTAGGGATGAATTGTCTATGAATTTATAATATTTTTATGTGTGTGTACAGACCGGTCTGGTATCATCCTGACTTTTTAATGTGTTAGAGTAAATTAAATATTTCTCTTAGCTAAGTGCTGTCTTAATTGTATTTTTCTTGTGGGATAATAAAGGTGGAGTTTTTCCCTTAAAGTGACGGCAGCTGGTGGGAGAGATTGGCATTACCTATAAGCGCCAAGTCTTATAATATTTATTTAACAATTGAATCCAGCCCATAATGTCAAATGTAAAAAAAATGCAAAATGATAAATAGACCCCTAGAATGTAAGCTGTTATGAGCAGGGCCATCCCTACGCTTTGTATTAAGGGCCTAATTCTGACCTGATCGCTAGCAAGCGATTTTTGCACTGCTGCGATCAGATAGTTGCCGCCTACAGGGAGAGAGTATTTTAGCTGTGCAAGTGTGCGAATGCATGTGTAGCTGAGCTGTACAAACAGATTTTGTGCAGTCTCTACACAGCCCAGGACTTACTAAGCCGCTGCGATCGCTTCAGGCTGTTCGGGACCGGAATTGACGTCAGACACCCGCCCTGCAAATGCTTGGACACGCCTGCGTTTTTCCAGACAATCCCAGAAAACGGTCAGTTGACACCCACAAACGCCTTCTACCTGTCATTCGCCTTGCGAACGCCCGTGCGAATGGATCCTTCGCACAAACCCATCGCTGAGCGGCAATCCGCTTTGTACCCGTGCTATGCACCTGCGCATTGTTTGCACTTTCTGCTTTACCTCATCTGTGCGGTTTCTTGTTTAATGTACATTTTCATTTATATGATTTGTAGTTTTGATCGTTCAGCTACAGCACTAAGGAGATTTGTTGTACTGTACCTTTCCAATAGACAACATCAATGCAAAAAGTAAGCCACAATCTATTCAAGAGTTGCATTGATGCCCAACTCCCTAGTGGTAAAGGTTCCACAGAAACGGAACCTGACCCTACAAAGTACAAGAAAAGTCTGGAAATATATCATCTGCTGTAGGACAGAAACGTGTAGAATGCATCAATTGACTGTCTACTCATACACAACCCAGTGCAGAAACAAAACAAAGAATATCTACTATGGTAGTGTTGGACTCTTTAGGCTGAAATCATTGGAGTATATTCAGTTGGTGTCGAAACTGCCGTCTTGTCGAAAAGACGGCAGTTTTCGACTGTTAGGTCAGAAGGGGTTCAGTCCCCGGCCTTTTTCTCCGACAAGTCGGGGAATTCGACTTGTCGGAAAGCACGTGGATCGGCTTCTGTCGGAAATGGGGCCAAATCCGTCAGGTTTTGGCCCTGTTCTCGACAATCTCAATCTGACTGTAAAAAAAAAGTCAGATTGAGATGAGGGAGCTGATAGCAGCGGGGAGACGGGGGGGGGGTGGGTGTTCCTGATTGCTGGAGCCGGGTGGACGCTATGATGAGGTCTGGCGATGGTTCACCATTCTCCGGCTACGTTGCTATAGCCGCCGTCTCCCCGCTGCTCACTCCCGTCTCCCCGCTGCTCTCCCTCAGCACCCTCATCTCAATCCAACAGGATTTGGCCACATTGAATAGGTTCTGTCGAACCCATTCCGACATATTCATGCTGGAATGGATCCGGTTTTAATTGACTATACCCCAATGTAGTTTAAGTACAAGTTCTTCAGAAACATTTTGGTGAGCTATAGACATGGGGGTCATTCCGAGTTGTTCGCTCGTTGCCGATTTTCGGTATACTGTGATTAGTCGCTTACTGCGCATGCGCAAGGTTCGCAGAGCGCATGCGCTTAGTTATTTTACACAAAAGTTAGGTATTTAACTCAAGGCCTAACAAGGATTTTTCATCGTTCTGGTGATCGTAGTGTGATTGACAGGAAGTGGGTGTTTCTGGGCGGAAACTGGCCGTTTTCTGGGAGTGTGCGAAAAAATGCTGGCGTTTTTGGGGAAAACGCGGGAGTGTCTGAAGAAACGGGGGAGTGTCTGGGCGAACGCTGGGTGTGTTTGTGACGTCAAACCAGGAACGAAACTGACTGAACTGATCGCAATGTAGGAGTAAGTCTAGAGCTACTCAGAAACTGCTAAGAAATTTCTATTCGCAATTCTGCTAATCTTTCCTTCGCAATTCTGCTAAGATACACTCCCAGAGGGCGGCGGCTTAGCGTGTGCAATGCTGCTAAAAGCAGCTAGCGAGCGAACAACTCGGAATGAGGG
This sequence comes from Pseudophryne corroboree, assembly GCF_028390025.1. Taxonomy (NCBI): domain Eukaryota; kingdom Metazoa; phylum Chordata; class Amphibia; order Anura; family Myobatrachidae; genus Pseudophryne; species Pseudophryne corroboree. The sequence goes on from NC_086448.1 coordinate 499,375,218, forward strand.
CCATGGACCAGACAGTAAGGCTTTGGTACGCTTGGAGATAATCAGACTGGCAAGGTACAGGCAAGAACTTGACAGCAAGGCTTCATTACACTTGGTGTTGAGAAGACTGGTGAAAGTACAGGCAAGTACCAGACAGCAAAGCTTCGGTACATATGGTGGTAATCAGACTGGCGAGGTACAGACAAAGACTTAGACGACAAGGCTTCTGTACACAGAGAGTTAATCCAAGAACCAAGGCAGGCGCAATGATTTGCTGGAACCAGGGAGATTGAGACGATTAGAAGGCACTTTCTGACAGCAGGCAGGTTACGCTAGTAATCAAGCACTGAAAGCTGGGGTGACTTCACTTAAAATAAGATACAACAGCAGCCCAAAGTTACAAGTAGGAATAGCAGGGAGCATGCATGTGTAGTCAGTCTCGGCGACAGGGGGGTACAAAGGGTACCCCCATCCCAGACCCCAAGGTCCTGAGGGGCCACGAGGTTCACAGGAACAACCCCACCCCCTTCCCTATTACCGGTGCTGGCTCCCGGCAGCAGATCAACGGTGCCGTGATTTGCGGTTGTTTAGGGGGCAGGGCCTAATGACGAGAAGTGCCTGTCCCCATGAGAGATGTGTTCTGTAGTCAGTTAATGTCTCTCCAGCTTACTCTCTCCCTCTCTCTCCCTATCACTCTCTCTCACTGACAGTCTCTCTCACTGTCTCTCTCCCTCTCTCTGCCTAACACTGTTTCCTCTCTCCCTGACACCCTCTCTCCCTGACTTACTCTCTCCGTCCCTGACACTCTCTCTCTCCCTCCATGACACTGCCTCTCTCTCCCTGACACACTCTCTCCATCCCTGGCACACTCACTTTCTCCTTTCCTCTGTGACTCTGCCTCTCTCTCTGAGACTATCTGTCTCTGTCCGACACACTCCTCCCCTTCTCTCCCTGACACTTGGTCTCTCTTCCTGACTGTGTCTCACACTCTCCCTGACACTGTCTCTCTGACTCTCCCTGACACTCTCCCTAACACTGTTTCTCTCTCCCTGACAATCTCTCTTGCTGACTGTCTCACTGACTCTGTCTCTCTTTCCCTGTGTCTCTCTCTCCCTGACACTGTCTGTCTTTCTCTCCCTGACAATCTCTCTCTCTCCGTTGCTGATACTGTCTTTCTCTCCCTCCCTCCGTTACTCTGCCTCTCTCTCTCTCTGAGACAGTCTCTCTCTGACAGACTCTCTCTCCCTGACACTTGGTCTCTCCCCCTGACACTGTCTCTTTGAATCTATCTCTCTCTCCCTGACACTTTCTCTCTCTATCCCTTCTCTCTCTCTCTCTCTCTCTCTCTCTCTCCCTCCTTCCCTGACACTCTATCTGTCCCTCTTGCTCCCTTCTTTCTCCCTGACAAACTCTCACTCATTCTGGCTCACTCCCCTCTCTCTCTTTCTTGTTTCTCTCCCTCTCTGACACACTCTCTCTCCCTCTCATTCTCACTTATTGACATTAAAGGTGGGTAAACACTAGGCGACGTGCTCTATGAGCGATGTCGCCTAGTGTTTCTCCTCCCAGGCCGTGGTGGTTGGCGACAGTGCATATACACTGAGCGATATGACGGCCATATCACTCAGTGACAGTCCAAATTGAGCTGCATGCATGGCCGACAGCGAGGGTCGCTTACGTCCTGTGGGGCCGCGCATCTCTCGTTGTTGCCGGCATACACACTTTGACGAGAAAGTGAACGACGTTGCTCAGGAAGGGTGAAAATTAGAGATGAGCGCCTGAAATTTTTCGGGTTTTGTGTTTTGGTTTTGGGTTCGGTTCCGCGGCCGTGTTTTGGGTTCGAACGCGTTTTGGCAAAACCTCACCGAATTATTTTTGTCGGATTCGGGTGTGTTTTGGATTCGGGTGTTTTTTTCCAAAAACACTAAAAAACAGCTTAAATCATAGAATTTGGGGGTCATTTTGATCCCAAAGTATTATTAACCTCAAAAACCATAATTTACACTCATTTTCAGTCTATTCTGAATACCTCACACCTCACAATATTATTTTTAGTCCTAAAATTTGCACCGAGGTCGCTGTGTGAGTAAGATAAGCGACCCTAGTGGCCGACACAAACACCGGGCCCATCTAGGAGTGGCACTGCAGTGTCACGCAGGATGTCCCTTCCAAAAAACCCTCCCCAAACAGCACATGACGCAAAGAAAAAAAGAGGCGCAATGAGGTAGCTGTGTGAGTAAGATTAGCGACCCTAGTGGCCGACACAAACACCGGGCCCATCTAGGAGTGGCACTGCAGTGTCACGCAGGATGGCCCTTCCAAAAAACCCTCCCCAAACAGCACATGACGCAAAGAAAAAAAGAGGCGCAATGAGGTAGCTGTGTGAGTAAGATTAGCGACCCTAGTGGCCGACACAAACACCGGGCCCATCTAGGAGTGGCACTGCAGTGTCACGCAGGATGGCCCTTCCAAAAAACCCTCCCCAAACAGCACATGACGCAAAGAAAAAAAGAGGCGCAATGAGGTAGCTGACTGTGTGAGTAAGATTAGCGACCCTAGTGGCCGACACAAACACCGGGCCCATCTAGGAGTGGCACTGCAGTGTCACGCAGGATGTCCCTTCCAAAAAACCCTCCCCAAACAGCACATGACGCAAAGAAAAAAAGAGGCGCAATGAGGTAGCTGTGTGAGTAAGATTAGCGACCCTAGTGGCCGACACAAACACCGGGCCCATCTAGGAGTGGCACTGCAGTGTCACGCAGGATGTCCCTTCCAAAAAACCCTCCCCAATCAGCACATGATGCAAAGAAAAAGAAAAGAAAAAAGAGGTGCAAGATGGAATTATCCTTGGGCCCTCCCACCCACCCTTATGTTGTATAAACAAAACAGGACATGCACACTTTAACCAACCCATCATTTCAGTGACAGGGTCTGCCACACGACTGTGACTGATATGACGGGTTGGTTTGGACCCCCCCCAAAAAAGAAGCAATTAATCTCTCCTTGCACAAACTGGCTCTACAGAGGCAAGATGTCCACCTCATCTTCACCCTCCGATATATCACCGTGTACATCCCCCTCCTCACAGATTATCAATTCGTCCCCACTGGAATCCACCATCTCAGCTCCCTGTGTACTTTGTGGAGGCAATTGCTGCTGGTCAATGTCTCCGCGGAGGAATTGATTATAATTCATTTTAATGAACATCATCTTCTCCACATTTTCTGGATGTAACCTCGTACGCCGATTGCTGACAAGGTGAGCGGCGGCACTAAACACTCTTTCGGAGTACACACTTGTGGGAGGGCAACTTAGGTAGAATAAAGCCAGTTTGTGCAAGGGCCTCCAAATTGCCTCTTTTTCCTGCCAGTATAAGTACGGACTGTGTGACGTGCCTACTTGGATGCGGTCACTCATATAATCCTCCACCATTCTATCAATGTTGAGAGAATCATATGCAGTGACAGTAGACGACATGTCCGTAATCGTTGGCAGGTCCTTCAGTCCGGACCAGATGTCAGCATCAGCAGTCGCTCCAGACTGCCCTGCATCACCGCCAGCGGGTGGGCTCGGAATTCTGAGCCTTTTCCTCGCACCCCCAGTTGCGGGAGAATGTGAAGGAGGAGATGTTGACAGGTCGCGTTCCGCTTGACTTGACAATTTTGTCACCAGCAGGTCTTTCAACCCCAGCAGACCTGTGTCTGCCGGAAAGAGAGATCCAAGGTAGGCTTTAAATCTAGGATCGAGCACGGTGGCCAAAATGTAGTGCTCTGATTTCAACAGATTGACCACCCGTGAATCCTTGTTAAGCGAATTAAGGGCTGCATCCACAAGTCCCACATGCCTAGCGGAATCGCTCCGTGTTAGCTCCTTCTTCAATGCCTCCAGCTTCTTCTGCAAAAGCCTGATGAGGGGAATGACCTGACTCAGGCTGGCAGTGTCTGAACTGACTTCACGTGTGGCAAGTTCAAAGGGCATCAGAACCTTGCACAACGTTGAAATCATTCTCCACTGCACTTGAGACAGGTGCATTCCATCTCCTATATCGTGCTCAATTGTATAGGCTTGAATGGCCTTTTGCTGCTCCTCCAACCTCTGAAGCATATAGAGGGTTGAATTCCACCTCGTTACCACTTCTTGCTTCAGATGATGGCAGGGCAGGTTCAGTAGTTTTTGGTGGTGCTCCAGTCTTCTGTACGTGGTGCCTGTACGCCGAAAGTGTCCCGCAATTTTTCTGGCCACCGACAGCATCTCTTGCACGCCCCTGTCGTTTTTTAAAAAATTCTGCACCACCAAATTCAAGGTATGTGCAAAACATGGGACGTGCTGGAATTTGCCCATATTTAATGCACACACAATATTGCTGGCGTTGTCCGATGCCACAAATCCACAGGAGAGTCCAATTGGGGTAAGCCATTCCGCGATGATCTTCCTCAGTTGCCGTAAGAGGTTTTCAGCTGTGTGCGTATTCTGGAAAGCGGTGATACAAAGCGTAGCCTGCCTAGGAAAGAGTTGGCGTTTGCGAGATGCTGCTACTGGTGCCGCCGCTGCTGTTCTTGCGGCGGGAGTCCATACATCTACCCAGTGGGCTGTCACAGTCATATAGTCCTGACCCTGCCCTGCTCCACTTGTCCACATGTCCGTGGTTAAGTGGACATTGGGTACAACTGCATTTTTTAGGACACTGGTGAGTCTTTTTCTGACGTCCGTGTACATTCTCGGTATCGCCTGCCTAGAGAAGTGGAACCTAGATGGTATTTGGTAACGGGGGCACACTGCCTCAATAAATTGTCTAGTTCCCTGTGAACTAACGGCGGATACCGGACGCACGTCTAACACCAACATAGTTGTCAAGGACTCAGTTATCCGCTTTGCAGTAGGATGACTGCTGTGATATTTCATCTTCCTCGCAAAGGACTGTTGAACAGTCAATTGCTTACTGGAAGTAGTACAAGTGGGCTTACGACTTCCCCTCTGGGATGACCATCGACTCCCAGCGGCAACAACAGCAGCGCCAGCAGCAGTAGGCGTTACACGCAAGGATGCATCGGAGGAATCCCAGGCAGGAGAGGACTCGTCAGACTTGCCAGTGACATGGCCTGCAGGACTATTGGCATTCCTGGGGAAGGAGGAAATTGACACTGAGGGAGTTGGTGGGGTGGTTTGCGTGAGCTTGGTTACAAGAGGAAGGGATTTACTGGTCAGTGGACTGCTTCCGCTGTCACCCAAAGTTTTTGAACTTGTCACTGACTTATTAGGAATGCGCTGCAGGTGACGTATAAGGGAGGATGTTCCGAGGTGGTTAACGTCCTTACCCCTACTTATTACAGCTTGACAAAGGGAACACACGGCTTGACACCTGTTGTCCGCATTTCTGGTGAAATACCTCCACACCGAAGAGCTGATTTTTTTGGTATTTTCACCTGGCATGTCAACGGCCATATTCCTCCCACGGACAACAGGTGTCTCCCCGGGTGCCTGACTTAAACAAACCACCTCACCATCAGAATCCTTCTGGTCAATTTCCTCCCCAGCGCCAGCAACACCCATATCCTCCTCATCCTGGTGTACTTCAACACTGACATCTTCAATCTGACTATCAGGAACTGGACTGCGGGTGCTCCTTCCAGCACTTGCAGGGGGCATGCAAATAGTGGAAGGCGCATGCTCTTCACGTCCAGTGTTGGGAAGGTCAGGCATCGCAACCGACACAATTGGACTCTCCTTGTGGATTTGGGATTTCAAAGAACGCACAGTTCTTTGCGGTGCTTTTGCCAGCTTGAGTCTTTTCAGTTTTCTAGCGAGAGGCTGAGTGCTTCCATCCTCATGTGAAGCTGAACCACTAGCCATGAACATAGGCCAGGGCCTCAGCCGTTCCTTGCCACTCCGTGTGGTAAATGGCATATTGGCAAGTTTACGCTTCTCCTCCGACAATTTTATTTTAGGTTTTGGAGTCCTTTTTTTTCTGATATTTGGTGTTTTGGATTTGACATGCTCTGTACTATGACATTGGGCATCGGCCTTGGCAGACGACGTTGCTGGCATTTCATCGTCTCGGCCATGACTAGTGGCAGCAGCTTCAGCACGAGGTGGAAGTGGATCTTGATCTTTCCCTAATTTTGGAACCTCAACTTTTTTGTTCTCCATATTTTATAGGCAGAACTAAAAGGCACCTCAGGTAAACAATGGAGATGGATGGATTGGATACTAGTATACAATTATGGACGGACTGCCACGGTTAGGTGGTATAAAAAAACCACGGTTAGGTGGTATATATTGTAATACAATTATGGATGGACGGACTGCCTGCCGAGTGCCGACACAGAGGTAGCCACAGCCGTGAACTACCGCACTGTACACTGGTTGATAAAGAGATAGTAGTATACTCGTAACAACTAGTATGACTGACTATGACGGTATAAAGAATGAAAAAAAAAACACGGTTAGGTGGTATATATTATAATACAATTATGGATGGACGGACTGCCTGCCGACTGCCGACACAGAGGTAGCCACAGCCGTGAACTACCGCACTGTACACTGGTTGATAAAGAGATAGTAGTATACTCGTAACAACTAGTATGACACTATGACGGTATAAAGAATGAAAAAAAAACCACGGTTAGGTGGTATATATTATAATAATACAATTATGGATGGACGGACTGCCTGCCGAGTTCCGACACAGAGGTAGCCACAGCCGTGAACTACCGCACTGTACACTGGTTGATAAAGAGATAGTAGTATACTCGTAACAACTAGTATGACTGACTATGACGGTATAAAGAATGAAAAAAAAACCACGGTTAGGTGGTATATATTGTAATACAATTATGGATGGACGGACTGCCTGCCGAGTTCCGACACAGAGGTAGCCACAGCCGTGAACTACCGCACTGTACACTGGTTGATAAAGAGATAGTAGTATACTCGTAACAACTAGTATGACTGACTATGACGGTATAAAGAATGAAAAAAAAACCACGGTTAGGTGGTATATATTATAATACAATTATGGATGGACGGACTGCCTGCCGACTGCCGACACAGAGGTAGCCACAGCCGTGAACTACCGCACTGTACACTGGTTGATAAAGAGATAGTAGTATACTCGTAACAACTAGTATGACACTATGACGGTATAAAGAATGAAAAAAAAAACACGGTTAGGTGGTATATATTATAATAATACAATTATGGATGGACGGACTGCCTGCCGAGTTCCGACACAGAGGTAGCCACAGCCGTGAACTACCGCACTGTACACTGGTTGATAAAGAGATAGTAGTATACTCGTAACAACTAGTATGACTGACTATGACGGTATAAAGAATGAAAAAAAAAACACGGTTAGGTGGTATATATTGTAATACAATTATGGATGGACGGACTGCCTGCCGAGTTCCGACACAGAGGTAGCCACAGCCGTGAACTACCGCACTGTACACTGGTTGATAAAGAGATAGTAGTATACTCGTAACAACTAGTATGACTGACTATGACGGTATAAAGAATGAAAAAAAAACCACGGTTAGGTGGTATATATTGTAATACAATTATGGATGGACGGACTGCCTGCCGAGTTCCGACACAGAGGTAGCCACAGCCGTGAACTACCGCACTGTACACTGGTTGATAAAGAGATAGTAGTATACTCATAACAACTAGTATGACTGACTATGACGGTATAAAGAATGAAAAAAAAACCACGGTTAGGTGGTATATATTATAATACAATTATGGATGGACGGACTGCCTGCCGACTGCCGACACAGAGGTAGCCACAGCCGTGAACTACCGCACTGTACACTGGTTGATAAAGAGATAGTAGTATACTCGTAACAACTAGTATGACACTATGACGGTATAAAGAATGAAAAAAAAACCACGGTTAGGTGGTATATATTATAATACAATTATGGATGGACGGACTGCCTGCCGACTGCCGACACAGAGGTAGCCACAGCCGTGAACTACCGCACTGTACACTGGTTGATAAAGAGATAGTAGTATACTCGTAACAACTAGTATGACACTATGACGGTATAAAGAATGAAAAAAAAACCACGGTTAGGTGGTATATATTATAATACAATTATGGATGGACGGACTGCCTGCCGAGTGCCGACACAGAGGTAGCCACAGCCGTGAACTACCGCACTGTACACTGGTTGATAAAGAGATAGTAGTATACTCGTAACAACTAGTATGACTGACTATGACGGTATAAAGAATGAAAAAAAAACCACGGTTAGGTGGTATATATTATAATACAATTATGGATGGACGGACTGCCTGCCGACTGCCGACACAGAGGTAGCCACAGCCGTGAACTACCGCACTGTACACTGGTTGATAAAGAGATAGTAGTATACTCGTAACAACTAGTATGACACTATGACGGTATAAAGAATGAAAAAAAAACCACGGTTAGGTGGTATATATTATAATACAATTATGGATGGACGGACTGCCTGCCGACTGCCGACACAGAGGTAGCCACAGCCGTGAACTACCGCACTGTACACTGGTTGATAAAGAGATAGTAGTATACTCGTAACAACTAGTATGACACTATGACGGTATAAAGAATGGAAAAAAAACCACGGTTAGGTGGTATATATTATAATAATACAATTATGGATGGACGGACTGCCTGCCGACTGCCGACACAGAGGTAGCCACAGCCGTGAACTACCGCACTGTACACTGGTTGATAAAGAGATAGTAGTATACTCGTAACAACTAGTATGACTATGACGACGGTATAAAGAAAGAAAAAAAAATACCACGGTTAGGTGGTATATAATTATACAATTATGGATGGACGGACTGCCTGCCGAGTGCCGACTGCCGACACAGAGGTAGCCACAGCCGTGAACTACCGCACTGTACTGTGTCTGCTGCTAATATAGACTGGTTGATAAAGAGATAGTATACAACAATATACTACTATACTGGTGGTCAGGCACTGGTCACCACTAGTCACACTGGCAGTGGCACTCCTGCAGCAAAAGTGTGCACTGTTTAATTTTAAATTAATATAATATTATGTACTCCTGGCTCCTGCTATAACAACCTGCAGTGCTCCCCAGTCTCCCCCACAATTATTATAAGCTTTTATACATTGATGTGCAGCACACTGGGCTGAGCTGAGTGCACACAGACTGAGTCACACTGTGTGACTGCTGTGTATCGTTTTTTTCAGGCAGAGAACGGATATAGCAGAGAACGGATATATTAAATAAAAGTTAACTTAACAACAACTGCACTGGTCACTGTGGTATACTCTGTCTGCACAATCTCTCTCTCTCTCTCTCTCTTCTAATCTATTCTAATGGAGAGGACGCCAGCCACGTCCTCTCCCTATCAATCTCAATGCACGTGTGAAAATGGCGGCGACGCGCGGCTCCTTATATAGAATCCGAGTCTCGCGAGAATCCGACAGCGTCATGATGACGTTCGGGCGCGCTCGGGTTAACCGAGCAAGGCGGGAAGATCCGAGTCGCTCGGACCCGTGAAAAAAAAAGTGAAGTTCGTGCGGGTTCGGATTCAAAGAAACCGAACCCGCTCATCTCTAGTGAAAATGAGCAACGTCATTCATTTTCTCGGTAAGTGTGTGTGCACCTTAAGTGTTGTCCCTCTCTGGTCTCCCATAGCTGCAGAGGAGATCTGCAGCCAGAGATAGTGCTCACTGCAGAGGGACTTTCTGAACATCCTGTATGTACTAAACCCTCTTTGAATATCTTGATTTCCGGCATCAATGACTATTGTTTATTTGGACGCCTAAAAAGCCCTGTTGGTTTTCATTTTCCCAAAGGAAGCCACCATCAAATGCATAGAAACATTGGAACGCAACCAAACAAATGTTGGAAACTGAGCAAATAATCGACAAATACTTCCTTGTGCTTTTCTATTGGTTTTAACATACTACATGCTATTTTGATATCTAAGAAAGCCACAAAATGCCTACGTACTTTGAAAGGATGTAGTGATGTGGCTGGATAGTGGTTGGTGGCAGGCCCGGCGCTGACCGCTCAGCAAGATCCGGCGCTCTCCCTGCTCTGCGGCCTTGCTCCGAAGTGCACTGTTGATGCCGGCTGCCAGCGCCTGTCACTCTGACAGGCATCTGCGCCGCCAGCAGCATGAACAGCGACTCCCCTCTCCCTGCCTCCTCACTGGTGGAGCCGCACTGTCCCGTCTGCTGACAGCACCTGTAACACCATAGGCAGCAGCGGCAGCCGGCAGCATGAAGTGATTTGCTGCAAATATATGACATGCGCCGCCCACCTGCCCCGGAAGACCACCGCACGCAGGGATGATTGGGGGGGGGGGTTGTACCCAGAACGCTGCGAGACTGATGAGGGCGCGCCGCGCTGCAGTCAGTAGTCTCCCACTAATCTCCCAGCAGCCGGACTCCACGCCTGCCCTACACCGCTGCCGGACCCTGCTGCCTCCTCTCCCCTGGCACACTGCTGTGAGAGAAGTAAGTTTGGGTTAGAGGAGCCGGGCTGTGAGCATGGGAGAGGGGAGGGGGACGGTGAATGTCAGGTCCCCTTGTCAGAGAGGCACCACAGGTCACAGAGTCACTGATTGGCGCTAACTCCGTCTCTGAGCGACATTACCGCTCTTGGCTTGCTCCACTCTGTTCCGCTGCAGCAGCAATGTCCCGTTGTACAGCTAGGAGCGGTGGCTGGCTGACCCATTACCCTATGCATAAACACATAAGGGCAGAGTGGGAGAAGAGACCTTCTAACGTCACTAGGGGAGGAGACATGTCACCAGGGCGAGGAGCTACAGCCGAACGGGGTACCCGAAAAGTACCTTCGTGGGCTCGCTTTGCTCACCACGCTTCGGGCTCGGTGGCTCGCTCCGCTAGCCACCTGATTACTAAAAGTAATAGTTGGTGGCGTGGATAGTAGAGGAACTATCCCGCTGGCCTAGCTCCTCCCCCTTGTGTCGTGGCTCCTCCCCCTGACGTAAAAGGTCCCTTAGGCCACTTTAATCTATAATAGATCAGCGTGCCACCATTTCCATTTGCTGCTACATGTCCCCGCAGATACCAGATACCTTGCTGGTATCTGCGGAGGGCACCCAGCGAGAGAGATCCACTGAGCGCTCGACCTAGCTACTTACATAAAAATATACACACAAACTCATACAGAACCTTCCCCCCTCCCCATGAAAATCCTGCGTTTGCCCCTGCAAAGCTCTGCCTCCCCTGTGGGCTGCTCTGAATCAAAGGGATAGCTGCGGCGCGCAGAATCCCACGTGTGACAGGCTGCTTCCTGAACAAGAGAGGAGGCACTGCTTATACTGCACATATCTGGTAGGTGAGAGTCGGGGGGCTCTCCATAATTTATAGTCTGTATATGTACAGTATGTTTAATCCACACTTGGATTTAGAGTATTTTATTTATTCTAATAAAGCTATTTTTTTAGGCCCCTGCCCTCACTCTCCCTGTAACTCCACCCTGAGTACCACTGCCCTTACCCTCTCTGTAACTCCCCGTTAGCATCCCTGCCCTCACCCTCTCTGTAACTCCCCCTCAGCATCCCTGCCTTCACTCTCCCTGTACTCACCCTTCAGCGTCCCTGCCCTCACCCTCCCTGTAACTCCCTGTCACTGCCCCTGTCTTCACTCTTCTTGTAACTCACTGTCAGTGCCCCTGCCGTCATTCTCCCTGTACATCCCCGTCAGCGTCCCTGCCCTCATCCTCCCTGTAACTCCCCCTCTTTTGTGACGCACGCTGACCCTTTATGAGTTAAGGGAGGGAGGGCGCAATTTTATAGTTTGCAGGAGGGCGCCAGACCCCCTAGCACCGGCCCTGGTTGGTGGTTATTGTTGCCATTTTGTAGAGAGAAGTGCGAGTTCTGTAAGTTGTCTTTTTGTGTATTTTTTAAGTTTGTCAGATATTCTGTCTCAGTCTTTTTTATGTGTACTTGTGGTGTGCTTGTGTGGACTGTAGTGTTAGTGTACGTTTTATTTTTCAGTGTTTGTCTTGTCTTTTGTGATCACTGTTACTATGGAGGGGGAGAGAAGAGCTTGTTGAGGAGAGGAGGGGGAGACAGAAGTAACTGAGGAAGTGTAGGAGCTGGAGTAGTAGGCAGGGGAGGATAAGCTGGCTGTAATGTGAGGTTCTCTTATGATGAGAATGTGGCCCTTGTCTCTTCTATAATGCCAAACTATAATATAACTATGACATAATTATTGGTATTCAGGAAGCTGTGACCACCAGCAGCAGCTCCTCTTCCCAGGCTAAAGCTTTGACTGTTCCCAAGATGCACTGCATGCCTCCTCTATATCCCCTCCTCCAGGCACTGGAGCTCAGTTTTATTAACCAGTCCAATGCAGTAGCAGGTAAAAGAGACGACAGTAGTTAGTAGCCACAGATAACCACATTCTCATGACAGGAGAAGGTACTGTCAGGAATCTGCATTCTCCATCGCATCACTTACTGTGGAACTACAGGTTCCAGCAGTTCAATTCAGTTCCAGTTTTCAGTCTACTGCAGCCTGGAGTACACAGTGCTTCTAGTTAACAGCATTTACTCCCGGTGCACTACTGAGCCCAGCCAGCAATCAGCAGAGCATTGCAGAATTACTCTCCTGATGAATCATTAACTTCAGCTAACTCACAGCTGATCTGAACACCCAATCCAGCGGGGTGTGTTCTCACAGAGATAGTACATCCAATCATCACAGACCAAGGGGTATAAACTCCAGTTCCTGGCTCAGTCTCATCGCCTTGGACAATGTGTCACATCCTTTGAACAGGCAGCTCCTGTCTTCAGTCCTCTGTCTGCAGAGATTCCCCTGTGTATTGGACCTGTGGAACTGCAGGTCCCAGCAGTTCCAGTTCCAGTCTTAAATCCCCTGTTTCCAGCGATCTCCTATTTCTGGCATTTCCAAGTTGTTTCCCTGTTCCAGTGTTCCTGTGGAACTACAAGTACCAGCATCCATTCCAGCTTTCCTACGAGTCACATTCGGTGTACAAGTTCTCCTGGTTCCTGTGTTCCTGTTTCCAGTGGTTTCCTTGTTGTTGTTCTTCAGGCTTCAGCTTGCTATGAAATCCAGCCAAAGTTTGCCACAACAACTTGCAGTAAGAGACTTTCTTCAGGTGTTCTTCCATTACTCAGCCTGTGCACCTGATTACCAGCATCTAGCATTGTGCATTGCATTCAGCACTTAACAACTTGCTGTGTTAGAACTGTCTCCTGCTAGGGCCTTGCTTGGCTTAAAGACGTGTGCTTCTACAGAGACTGTGTGCTTTGATTGCTATTTGTTATATATCGGAGTTTCGTTTGCTGCATCTGATTTCATTATTGCCTTATCATTTATATCAAGTTACAAGTTCATCTTCATTGCTCATTTGTTACCAGTGACTTTTGAAATATTCATTTATCGGATTAAGTTATTATTCATTGTTCCTGTCATCCGTTATCCCTGTGTGATAATAAATATCAAGCGCACATGCGCGGAACTTTTCGTCAGTCTCCCCGTTTCCTCTATCACTCCTACACTGACCCACTAGTGCCCCCTCCAGGGACAGACAAGGTTACAGAATCCTGACAGGTACCAGTGGCTAATGGGTGCCTTGTGGAAACCAGTGTACCTCACAGAAAGATTTAACAATGGTAAGTCTTACCATAAATCTCCTTTTCTGCAGCGGGGTACACTGGTATTCCACAGGGAATAACATCGGGGATGTCCTAAAGCAGTTCATCATGGGAGGGGACGCACTGTAGCGGACACAAGAACCCGGCGTCCAAAGGAAGCATCCTGGGAGGCGGAAGTATCAAAGGCATAGAACCTGATGAACGTGTTCACTGAGTACCACGTAGCCGCCTTGCACAATTGGTCTAGGGATGCACCATGACGGGCCTCCAAAGAAGGTCCAACAGACCGAGTAGAATGGGCCTTGAAAGTAGCAGGAGCTGGAAGTCCAGCCTGTACATAAGCTTGTGCAATCACCATTCTAATCTATCCGGCCAAGGTCGGCTTATTTGCAGGCCAGCCACATTTGTGAAAACCAAAAAGGACAAAGAGAGAATCAGATCTCCAAAGAGAGGCGGTTCTCTTCACATATATATGGAGAGCCCGTACCACATCCAAAGACCGTTCTTTGGAGGACAAACCAAGAGAGATAAAGGCCGGAACCACAATCTCTTGGTGAAGGTGGAAAGACGACGCCACCTTAGGCAGATAACCAGGGTGAGTTCTAAGAGCCGCATGGTCATGGTGAAAAATCAGAAAGGGTGACCGCCAGGATAAGGCACCCAAGTCTGAAACCCTTCTAGCAGAGGCAATAGCCAGCAAAAATAAGACCTTAAGTGTAAGCCATTTAAGGTCCAAGAGGTTCAAACGGAGACTCTTGTAGGGCATCCAGAACAACCGACAAATCCCTAGGAGCCTCAGGAGGAACACAGGGAGGTTGAATCCGTAAAACACCCTGAGTGAAAACATGAACGTCAGGCAGAGTCGCAATTTTTCTCTGAAACCATACTGACAAGGCTGAAATATGAACCTTGAGGGTGGCCAGACGAAGGCCTAAGTCCAGGCCCTGTTGCAGAAAAGCCAAAAGTTTGTCAGTGTCACAACTGAGGGCCTGAGCTGACGGAAGGCAGCCTCAGTTGTAGGGGCTGAGATGTACCGGAACCTGGGAGGTTGTATCAGACCCCTGGACATGTAAGTAACATGAAGAGAAACCGCCCGAAGGCGTGACCACGACAACTTGAGTAAAAGTCAATGATATTTATTTATGACAAACTCCATGCATCACAGTAGCAGTAAAAAGTAACATAAAAATCAGCAGAGAAATAATAATACAGTTCCTGGGTACTACAGGGTGGCAGGGGCCACAGAGCTCTGGTGGTATGAGACAGTTCTTATTATCTGCAAGTTGGAAAGTCCTTACCAGGCTCAACTGTAGCAATGAGGAAAGCCCAGGGTCGTACCAGCTGGTGTTCCAGGGAAAGCTGGACTGCTGTAGATAAAATGCTGCTGTGGGTACTGGTTAGAACCAGACAGGTGTTGGCACGGAGTGGATACTGGCTGGAACCAGTTAAATAATAAATAAAGCTTGAGAGCGATGCAATGTAGATGAAATGTAGAATTTGAGAGCGGAGAAATAATAATACCGGTGGAGAGTGGTAAACTGCAGAAAGGACACCGGCCCTTTAAGAGAAGCTGTACACTGCTGGAAGCTGAGCTGGAAGCAGGTGATGTTGTAGCTGGAAACAGGCGAGTCCAGAATGGATCGGAGAGTCAGGCTACACCGCAGATGGAATGCTGGTGCGGGTCTCTATAGCAGAAGTCTGGAGACAGGAGCTGGAACCTGAAAGACATTCACAGAAGAGAGACAAACTGGAACTAGGTTTGACAACCAAAGCACTGACGCCTTCCTTGCTCAGGCACAACCTATTTATACCTGCAGCAAGGAAGGCATTGGCTAGGCAATTATGCAAATTAATAATACTGACAACGGATTGGTAGGAATGATCAGCTGACAGAATCCAAGATGGCTGCGCCCATGCAGACACTTGGAGGGAAGTTTGGATTGTAATCCATGTGGTCTGGAAAACAGTAATGGCGGCGCCGGCCACCGGAGACAGGAGACGCCAGGCTGACAGATGCACATCCGACCACGCGGACACAGCGGAGGCCGCGGCTGACGTAATCGCCACTCTGAATGCAGAAGCTCAGGGACGGCGGCGGAGGCCGCGGGAGACGCCATGCCAAATGTATAAGGCGTTACTGTGACTGCGTCCAGAGAGACAGGAGAGGATGCGGGAATGTGCACATCAGGATAACAGATGGGATCCGGTCCTGGAGCGCTGAGCCAGCCTTAGGAGGCATCTGATAGGTAAGAAATGGCGTCCAGATACCCGGATCGTGACAGCACCCCCCCCTTTAGGAGTGGCCCCAGGACACTTCTTTGGCTTTTGAGGAAACTTGGAATGGAATCTCCGGACCAAGGCAGGAGCATGGACATCAGAAGTATTGGTCCATGAACGTTCCTCAGGGCCATAACCCTTCCAGTCAATAAGATACTGAAGTTGACCGTAACGGTGACGTGAGTCCAGGATCTTGGCTACTTCATACTCAATGCCTCGTTGAGTTTGGACTTTCGGAGTTGGAGGAAGTGAGGAATGAAACCGATTCAAGATTAGCGGTTTCAACAGGGAAACATGGAATGTCCTGGGTATCTTTAAGAAGGGAGGCAACTGGAGTCTGTAAGCAACAGGATTGATGACTTGATCAATTTTAAAAGGACCGATGTAGCGAGGTGCAAACTTCATACTGGGAACTCTTAACCTCAAATTCTTCGTGGATAACCATACCCGATCACCCACCTTGAGAGCAGGAACTGCTCGACGCTTCTTATCCGCAAACTTCTTGTACCTGAACGATGCCTTGAGCAGAGCTGATCGTACGCTCTTCCAGATATTGGCAAACTGATGCAAGGTGATATCCACTGCGGGAACAGAAGTTGCTGGAAGCGGTTGGAACTCAGGGACTTTAGGGTGGAATCCAAAGTTGGTGAAGAATGGTGTTGAAGAAGATGAAGAATGATACTGGTTGTTATGACAGAACTCGGCCCAGGGAAGTAATTGAACCCAGTCATCTTGAGAGGAGGACACATAGATGCGGAGGAAGGACTCCAAGTCCTGATTCACCCTCTCAGTTTGACCATTGGTCTGAGGATGGTAAGCCGTGGAAAACTTTAGCTTGACTTGGAGGGCTTGACATAAACTTCGCCAGAATTTGGCTGTGAATTGAACTCCTCGATCTGAGATAATTTCTTCTGGAAGACCGTGGAGTCGAAAGATCTCTTGTATGAATACTTGAGCCAACTTGGAAGCTGACGGAAGACCGGTGAGAGGAATGAAGTGTGCCATCTTGGTGAACCGGTCAACTACCACCCAGATGGTATTAAACTTGTTGCACATGGGCAAATCTGTAATAAAATCCATCGACAAATGGGTCCATGGTCGACGGGGAACAGATAGTGGAACCAGTTGCCCCGCAGGCGACTGGCGGGATACTTTATGTTGAGCACACTTTGGGCAAGATGCAATAAACTCCAAAACGTCCTTTTTCAGAGTTGGCCACCAATAGGACCTAGAGATAAATTCCAGGGTTTTTTGGATACCTGTATGTCCGGCAAAGCGGGAAGCATGGGCCCAATGCATGAGCTTCTTTCTTAGTGTCGGCTTCACAAAACTTTTCCCTGATGGGGGCGTAGAGTCCATCCCTACCGTGGAGAATGCCAACGGACTTATAATAGGATGCTTGTCTGAAGACTCTGACTCATTTTCTTGCTCCCATGAGCGGGAAAGGGCATCGGCCTTGCGATTCTGAGAGCCCGGACAGAACTGGAGTTTAAAGTCGAACCTGGAAAAGAAAAGTGCCCATCTGGCCTGACGAGGGTTGAGACATTGTGCGCCTTTCAGATATAGAAGGTTCTTGTGGTCTGTAAGGATGGTGATTGAATGAGAAGCTCCCTCCAACAGATATCTCCACTCCTCTAGAGCGAGCTTGATGGCTAGCAACTCCTGGTCGCCAATGGCATAGTTGCGCTCCGCTGGGGAGAACTTCCGTGAGAAGAAACTGCAAGGATGTAAATGGCCATCTCTAGCCCTCTGAGATAACACCGCTCCTACTCCAACGGAGGAGGCATCCACCTCTAGGATGAAAGGAGAGTCGATGTCAGGCTGTTTCAGGACAGGCGCAGAGATGAACCTCTGTTTTAAAAGATGAAAAGCTTGTATGGCTTCTTCAGACCACTTGGACGGGTTAGCACCCTTCTTGGTGAAAGCAGTAATAGGCGCCACAATGGTGGAAAAGTCTCGTATAAACTTTCGGTAATAATTGGCGAACCCTAAGAACCTCTGGACCCCTTTGAGGGTTAAGGGTACCGGCCAATTCTGGATTGCTTGTAGTTTCTCAGGATCCATCTCTAGTCCGGAACCGGACACAATGTACCCTAGAAACGGAATGGACTTGACTTCAAAGACGCATTTCTCTAATTTGCAATAGAGATGATTGACACGGAGACGGGACAGAACCTCCTTTACCCAAAAACGATGTTCCTCTAAATTGTTGGCAAAAATGAGGATATCATCTAGATAGACCACGACATGACGGTATAGAATGTCTCTGAATATCTCATTGACGAAATGCTGGAAGACAGCTGGAGCATTGCTCAATCCGAAGGGCATGACGAGGTACTCATAATGTCCGTCACGGGTGTTAAATGCGGTCTTCCACTCGTCACCCTCACGGATCCGGATGAGATTGTATGCACCTCTCAAGTCCAGCTTTGTAAAGATGGTAGCTCCGCTAACTCTGTCAAAGAGCTCAGTAATCAGGGGTAAAGGATAGCGGTTCTTGATGGTAATGTCGTTCAAACCTCTGTAGTCGATGCACGGCCGCAGACCACCATCTTTCTTTTTTACAAAAAAGAAGCCTGCGCCGGCTGGAGAAGAAGAAGGTCGAATGAACCCCTTTGCTAGGTTCTCTTTAATGTATTCCTCCATAGAATGCGTCTCGGGCAGAGACAACGGATAAGTTCGGCCTCGAGGTGGAACCTTCCCTGGAACGAGATCAATCGGGCAGTCCCATTCTCTATGAGGAGGAAGGATATCAGCAGAAGCTTTACTGAACACATCCGTGAAATCTTGATATGGAGGAGGTGGAACATCAGACGACCTGGGGGAGGAAGAACAGACAGGCAACACTTTAAACAAACATGTCTCAGCACAGGAGGGACCCCATGCCAGGATTTGCGTAGTCGTCCAATCAATTGTAGGATTGTGAAGACGGAGCCATGGAAGGCCCAGGACCACAGGATGTGTGGCTCTTGGAATCACTAAAAGTGAAATAAGTTCGGAATGAAGAACTCCCACTCTCAGACGAACTGGTAGAGTCCTTAGAGCAATAACTGTATCAAAAATTTTACTGCCATCCACGGCAGTTAAGGAAAAGGAGGAAGGAAGTCTCTCGGTGGGTAGAGACCACCGTTTAACATAGGCTTCGGTAATAAAGTTCCCAGCTGCTCCGGAATCCAGGAGGGCAATGACGTTCTGATAACGTTGAGCAACTTGAAGCGAGACTGGGAGATTACAATCTTGAGGAGATGGAGAGGAGATCATTACTCCTAGCCGGCCCTCTCCTTGGCGAGCTAGGATTTGAAGTTTCCCGGACGTTTGGGACAGGCATGAATAGTGTGAGACGGGGCTGCACAATACAGACAGAGAGACTCAGAGAGACGTCTTCGGCGCTCAGCAGGAGTTAAACGGGAACGGCCAATTTGCATGGGTTCATCTTTAGTTGGTGACAGTTGGCGAGGAGGAGGAGCAGAAGATTTTGGAGCAGATGATCTTCCACGCTCAGTTGCTCTCTCTCTGATACGTAAGTCAACTTTTGTACAAAGTGAGATTAGCTCATCTAACTTGGAGGGTAAGTCTCTGGTAGCTAACTCATCTTTAATACGCTCGGATAAACCATGCCAGAATGCAGCATACAGGGCCTCGTCGTTCCATGCCAGTTCAGATGCCAGGATCTGGAACTGTATAAGATATTGTCCTACAGTATGTGATCCCTGGCGTAAACGGAGAATCTCAGACGAAGCTGAAGTTACCCGGCCTGGCTCGTCGAAGATGCGCCTGAATGTTGACACGAATGCAGTGTAAGAAGATAGCAGGGTGTCGGACCTCTCCCATAACGGTGATGCCCAGTCAAGGGCTGAGCCACTGAGAAGTGAGATGATGTAGGCAATTTTTGTACGGTCACTGGGAAAATTGCCAGGTTGTAGCTCAAACTGAATCTCACACTGGTTGAGAAATCCCCTGCAGAATCTTGGAGATCCGTCAAATTTTGCTGGCGTTGGAAGATGAAGACGTGGAGCAGAAACGGGTAAGGTGGGTGGGGTTATAGTTGGAGTCACTGTGGTTGACGCCCCAGATGCGCCTGATCCACGGAGAGTTGTCTGAATCCCATCCAGCCGAGTAGAGAAATCCTGGAGACAGCGGATGATGTGGCCCTGTGCAGCCTCCTGATGTTCAAGTCGGGCTGCCAGTTCTTGCATCGGCCTGGCCGCTTGATCCTGGTCTCCGGCTGGATTCATTTGGTCAGTGCTTACTGTCACAACTGAGGGCCTGAGCTGACGGAAGGCAGCCTCAGTTGTAGGGGCTGAGATGTACCGGAACCTGGGAGGTTGTATCAGACCCCTGGACATGTAAGTAACATGAAGAGAAACCGCCCGAAGGCGTGACCACGACAACTTGAGTAAAAGTCAATGATATTTATTTATGACAAACTCCATGCATCACAGTAGCAGTAAAAAGTAACATAAAAATCAGCAGAGAAATAATAATACAGTTCCTGGGTACTACAGGGTGGCAGGGGCCACAGAGCTCTGGTGGTATGAGACAGTTCTTATTATCTGCAAGTTGGAAAGTCCTTACCAGGCTCAACTGTAGCAATGAGGAAAGCCCAGGGTCGTACCAGCTGGTGTTCCAGGGAAAGCTGGACTGCTGTAGATAAAATGCTGCTGTGGGTACTGGTTAGAACCAGACAGGTGTTGGCACGGAGTGGATACTGGCTGGAACCAGTTAAATAATAAATAAAGCTTGAGAGCGATGCAATGTAGATGAAATGTAGAATTTGAGAGCGGAGAAATAATAATACCGGTGGAGAGTGGTAAACTGCAGAAAGGACACCGGCCCTTTAAGAGAAGCTGTACACTGCTGGAAGCTGAGCTGGAAGCAGGTGATGTTGTAGCTGGAAACAGGTGAGTCCAGAATGGATCGGAGAGTCAGGCTACACCGCAGATGGAATGCTGGTGCGGGTCTCTATAGCAGAAGTCTGGAGACAGGAGCTGGAACCTGAAAGACATTCACAGAAGAGAGACAAACTGGAACTAGGTTTGACAACCAAAGCACTGACGCCTTCCTTGCTCAGGCACAACCTATTTATACCTGCAGCAAGGAAGGCATTGGCTAGGCAATTATGCAAATTAATAATACTGACAACGGATTGGTAGGAATGATCAGCTGACAGAATCCAAGATGGCTGCGCCCATGCAGACACTTGGAGGGAAGTTTGGATTGTAATCCATGTGGTCTGGAAAACAGTAATGGCGGCGCCGGCCACCGGAGACAGGAGACGCCAGGCTGACAGATGCACATCCGACCACGCGGACACAGCGGAGGCCGCGGCTGACGTAATCGCCACTCTGAATGCAGAAGCTCAGGGACGGCGGCGGAGGCCGCGGGAGACGCCATGCCAAATGTATAAGGCGTTACTGTGACTGCGTCCAGAGAGACAGGAGAGGATGCGGGAATGTGCACATCAGGATAACAGATGGGATCCGGTCCTGGAGCGCTGAGCCAGCCTTAGGAGGCATCTGATAGGTAAGAAATGGCGTCCAGATACCCGGATCGTGACAGTCAGTACTGAACTTGTACGCATCATAATTCTTAGTGCACACCGAAGACGGTTTACAGGCTTTCAACATAGTTTGAATGACTGCCTCAGAAAATCCTTTGGCCCTCAAAACTGAAGCTTCAAGAGCCACGCCGTCAAAGCCAGTCGGGTCAGATCCTGGTAGACACAAGGGCCCTGAACGAGGAGGTCTGGGTGTTGCGGAAGTAGAAGAGGACGCTCTATCGAGAGAACCTACAGGTCTGAGAACCAATGCCGTCTGGGCCACGCTGGAGTGTTTAGAAGTAGTAATCCTCCTTCTTGCTTGAACTTCCCTAATACCCTAGGCAGGAGTGACACCGGAGGGAACACATACAGCAGCCGAATGTTCCATGGAATTGCCAGCACGTCCACGAACTCTGCTTGAGGATCCCTTGTCCTTGCTCCGAAGACCGGAACCTTGTGATTGTGTCGAGACGCCATCAGGTCTACATCTGGTAGGCCCCACTTGTCCACTAGGAGTTCAAAGACTTCCGGATGAAGGCTCCACTCTCTGGCATGTACGTCCTGATGACTGAGGAAGTCCGCTTCCCAGTTGAGGACCCCCGGAATGAACACTGCCGATATGGCTGGCAGATGGCATTCCGCCCATAGAAGAATCTTTGACACTTCCATCATTGCCATGCAGCTTCGAGTGCCACCTTTATGATTTATGTATGCCACCATGGTGGTGTAGTCCGACTGTACTTGAACAGGCCTGTTCTGTGCTAGAGGCAGGGCCAGTTTCAGAGCATTGAACACTTCCCGCAACTCCAGAATGTTTGTCGGAAGGAGACATTCTTACCTGGTCCACTGACCCTGAAGAGAGTGTTGCTCCAACACCGCGCCCCAACCCCCGCAGACTGGCATCCATTGTTAGGAGGACCCAGTTGGAGATCCAGAAGGGACAACCCCTGCTGAATCGTTGGTCCTGGAGCCACCAGCTCAGAGACAGACGAACTTCCGGAGTCAAGAAAATCATGTGAGACGTGATCCGGTGAGGCAGGCCGTCCCACTTGGAAAGGATTAACCTCTGCAGAGGGTGAGAATGAAATTGAGCATACTCTACCATGTCGAAAGCCGACGCCATGAGGCCTAGTACTTGCATCGCCGAGTATATCGACACACGTGGGTGACATAGGAAGCATCTTATTTTGTCCTGAAGTTCCAGGACCTTATCCGGAGACAAGAACAACCGTTGGTTGTGTGTGTCCAGTAATGCCCCCAGGTGCACCATGCTCTGAGCAGGGACCAGTGAGGATTTCTTCTAGTTGATGAGCCACCCGTGGTCTTGCAGGAATTGGACCGTCAGTACCAGATGACGGAGGAGAACCTCTGGGGAGTTTGCCAGGATCAACAAGTCAGCCAGATACGGCAAGATCCTGATACCCTGATGGCGGAGAAGGGCCGTCATGACCTTGGTGAAGATTCGCATAGCCGTGGTCAGTCCAAAAAGCAAGGCCTGGAATTGATAATGTAGGTTGCCAATAGCAAACTGCAGATATTGCTGATGCGACATGGCAATAGGTATATGTAGGTAAGCATCCTGTATGTCCAGGGATACCATATAGTCCTTGGGTTCCAAGTCCAGAACAATAGAGCAAAGAGTTTCTATACGGAATTTGGATACCTTCACAAATTTGTTTAAAGACTTGAGGTTGAGAATGGACCGGGAGGATTCATTCGGTTTTCGAACTAGGAACAGCGTTGAATAGTAACCCCTGCATCTCTGAGGCACCGGCACTATCACTCCTGTGTCCAGGAGGGATTGTATCACCAAATGTAGAGTTTTTGCTGTCAACGGATCCAAAGGGATATTTGTCAAGCAAAACTGGCGAGGGAGACGTTTCTTGAAAGATATGGCGTATCCGTTAGCGATGACTTCCCTCACCCAGGCATCCAAAGTGGTCTGTAACCATGCCTGGGCGAACCGCATAAGTCGGCCTCCCACCCTGGGGTCCCCCAGGCGGAGGCCCGTCCCGTCATGCAGCAGGCTTGTCTGGTTTGAGAGCAGGCTGATGGGCAGCCCAGGAATGTTTAGGTTTGGGCTTAGAGGTTTTGGAAGTGCAAGCCTGTTTTGGGTACGCCTGACCCTTTGCTTTACTTGGAACGTGAAAGGAACAAAAGGTGGTACTCTTAGCCTTTGGAGCCAAAGGATTAGTACTCGGCAGACATGCAGTTTTAGCAGACGCTAAGTTAGCAACAATCTTGTTCAGATCTTCCCCAAAAAGGATTGTTTCCCTTAAAAGGGATCACCTCCAAGGTCTTTTTGGAGTCCAGATCCACAGACCAGGACCGCAACCACAGAATCCGGGGAGCCAGAATGGTTGTAGTAGACGCTTTGGGCGCTAGCACGCTGGCATCAGAAGCCGCCTCCTGAATGTAATGAGAGGCTGTGGTAATATATGGAAGACACTGTCTGGCATTATCAGAAAACTACAGATGTAGCTCCGCCTCAACTTCTTGAACCGAGGCTTCAATAGCTTTTGAAGCCCAATAAGCTGCTATAGCAGGTCTATGTACAACACCTGCAAGAGTGTAAATAGACTTCAAACAACCCTCCACACACTTATCCGTCGGTTCAGAGAGGTGACGGTAGTGACAGGCAGAGTAGAAGATGTGCGACATGTGAGTCCACCGGAGGTGGTGTTTCCCAATTTTTACTTAACTCTGCAGCGAGGGAATACAGAGCTAGCATCTATTTAGACTGGGAGAATTTCTTTCCTGGAGACTCCCAGGATTTCTGACGTATGTCAACTAAATGTTCAGAAAGTGGTAAAACTAATTTAGTAACCTTCTGACGTTTGAACTTATCAGGTTTCTTAGACATATCTGGAGGGTCATCAGTCTGTAGAATCAGTGTGATAGCCTCCACTAGGTCAGGTATATTAACCTGTGTTATAGATTCCTCATCAGAAGCAGCTGCAACAGTGTCTGATGGATCAATATAGTCCCCATCTTCATCGGATGAAGTATCCGAACCATGAGTGGATTGTGAGGAAGAAATTGCCGTTTAGATGACCCTTTGGTCCTAGGAGGGTGAGGGTTAGGTGTTTGTTTTATCCAAGGACTGATTTAATTGCTGTAACAGAGATGACAGAGTATCCGCCCATGGCGGATTAACTACAGGGACAATATGCGGCTGTACTGGCACAGGAGGTCCCACAGGGGGCGTAAGTCTTGTTACCAGCGTAGTCAGCATATTAGAGAAAGCAGCCCAAGGTGGGTTTTGGTGTGCCACCAGTGCTGCAGGCTGACTAGGGGGTGCAGAACACCCAGTACCTGGACCATCAGCTGAAATATTTTCCTCAGGTAAAACCGTGGCGTCAACACTGTATGAGGCAGGAGCGTCCACGGAATTCCTGCCCTGTGTAGCAGACATTACTTGGAAACGTAGCCTTAGGGCGAAGTAGTACAATAGAGCCAGACAAACACAGTAGCGGACAAAAAAAAAACCTGTGTAAGGTGACTGCAAACGCAGAACACAAACAGAGGATTTAAGCGATATAGGGTAACTGAAAATACACAGAGAAAAATACCAAATAGTATATCCTGTGAAACACTATATATATGACCCTGACGCACTTAGCCTCCTTCAGGGTACAGAATATAGGGATAGCAATATGTGTGAGATACACGGAATAGGAACCACACAGCAGCTATTGGCACACACAGTGACGTGTACAATGCAGAAATTATTACATATAACAATAAAACTGCACTGGTAATACTACATAGAGCTATGTATGTATACAGATATAACAATGCACAGTAAACACTGGATGTATATCACAGAATACTTCTACGAAATATTCATAT
The DNA here is from genome assembly GCF_028390025.1 of Pseudophryne corroboree. Taxonomy (NCBI): domain Eukaryota; kingdom Metazoa; phylum Chordata; class Amphibia; order Anura; family Myobatrachidae; genus Pseudophryne; species Pseudophryne corroboree. Next base: position 499,400,484 of record NC_086448.1, read on the forward strand.
AGTTATGCATAGTGATGAGCGGGTTCGGTTCCTCGGGATCCGAACCCCCCCGAACTTCACCCACTTTACACGGTTCTGAGGCAGACTCGAATCTTCCCGCCTTGCTCGGTTAACCCGAGCGCGCCCGAACGTCATCATCCCGCTGTCGGATTCTCGCGAGATTCGTATTCAATATAAGGAGCCGCGCGTCGCCGCCATTTTCACTCGTGCTTTGGAGATGATAGCGAGAGGACGTGGCTGCGTTCTCTCAGTTTCTGTGTTCAGTGTGCTGCAAATATCTGTGCTCAGTGTGCTTGCAAATATCTGTGCTCAGTGTGCTGAAAATATCTACGTTCTCTGCCTGAAAAACGCTCCATATCTGTGCTGCATTGTAGTATATAGTAGGAGGACAGTGCAGAATTTTGCTGTGACCACCAGTATATATATATAGCAGTACGGTACAGTAGTCCACTGCTCTACCTCTGTGTCGTCAAGTATACTATGCATCCATACCTGTGCTGCATTTTAGTTGTGCGCAGTATATAGTAGGAGGACAGTGCAGAATTTTGCTGACCACCAGTATATATATAGCAGTACGGTACAGTAGTCCACTGCTCTACCTCTGTGTCGTCAAGTACACTACAAAAGTTAGTAAACTGACCCAAAAATCAAAATGAAAAGCGTCTGATGAGAAGCGTAAACTTGCCAATATGCCATTTATGACACGGAGTGGCAAGGAACGGCTGAGGCCCTGGCCTATGTTCATGGCTAGTGGTTCAGATTCACATGAGGATGGAAGCACTCATCCTCTTGCTAGAAAACTGCAGTGCCACTCCTAGATGGGCCAGGTGTTTGCGTCGGCCACTTGGGTCGCTTAGCTTAGTCACACAGCTACCTTATTGCACCTCTTTTTTTCTTTGCAACATGTGCTGTTTGGGGACTATTTTTTAAATCTGCCATCCTGTCTGACACTGCAGTGCCACTCCTAGATGGGCCAGGTGTTTGTATCGGCCACTTGGGTCGCTTAGCTTAGTCACACAGCTACCTCATTGCACCTCTTTTTTTCTTTGCATTATGTGCTGTTTGGGGACTATTTTTTTAAATCTGCCATCATGTCTGACACTGCAGTGCCACTCCTAGATGGGCCAGGTGTTTGTGTTGGCCACGTGGTTCGCTTAGCTTAGCCATCCAGCGACCTTGGTGCACCTCTTTTTTTCTTTGCATCATGTGCTGTTTGGGGACTATTTTTTAAATCTGCCATCCTGTCTGACACTGCAGTGCCACTCCTAGATGGGCCAGGTGTTTGTGTCGGCAACTTGGGTCGCTTAGCTTAGTCACACAGCTACCTCATTGCACCTCTTTTTTTCTTTGCATCATGTGCTGTTTGGGGACTATTTTTTAAATCTGCCATCCTGTCTGACACTGCAGTGCCACTCCTAGATGGGCCAGGTGTTTGTGTCAGCCACTTGGGTCGCTTAGCTTAGCCATCCAGCGACCTTGGTGCACCTCTTTTTTTCTTTGCATCATGTGCTGTTTGGGGACTATTTTTTAAATCTGCCATCCTGTCTGACACTGCAGTGCCACTCCTAGATGGGCCAGGTGTTTGTGTCGGTCACTTGGGTCGCTTAGCTTAGCCATCCAGCGACCTTGGTGCATCTCTTTTTTTCTTTGCATCATGTGCTGTTTGGGGACTATTTTTTAAATCTGCCATCCTGTCTGACACTGCAGTGCCACTCCTAGATGGGCCAGGTGTTTGTGTCGGCCACTTGGGTCGCTTAGCTTAGTCACACAGCTACCTCATTGCACCTCTTTTTTTTCTTTGCATCATGTGCTGTTTGGGGACTATTTTTTAAATCTGCCATTCTGTCTGACACTGCAGTGCCACTCCTAGATGGGCCAGGTGTTTGTGTTGGCCACTTGGGTCGCTCAGCTTAGCCTTTCAGCGACCTCGGTGCAAATTTTAGGACTAAAAATAATATTGTGAGGTGTGAGGTGTTCAGAATAGACTAAAAATGAGTAGAAATTATGGTTATTGAGGTTAATAATACTATGGGATCAAAATGATCCCCAAATTCTATGATTTAAGCTGTTTTTGAGGGTTTTTTTTGTAAAAAAACACCCGATTTCAAAACACACCCGAATCCGACAAAAATTTTTCAGGGAGGTTTTGCCAAAACGCGTCCGAATCCAAAACACGGCCACGCAACCGAATCCAAAACCAAAACACAAAACCCGAAAAAATTTCCGGTGCACATCACTAGTTATGCACTTGTTCTTAACTAACACTGTCTAAACGATATGTAGAACACTTAAGTGTCCTGTAAAAGCGCAGCGCTGATGAGGCAGGCGGCTTTACAGAAGAGACTGTGCCCAGCAGTCCCAGAATCAGCGCAGCTCTGTGTAATAGCGCCCAAACGCTGACAGGGAGTGAGGGAGAGAGAGAGATGCAGCTCCTGAGCGGGAACATCTGTAGATGGCGGCTGGGGGAGGGGCTACAGGTCAGCGTCTTATCCCCACTGCTGGACTTCACCACCAGGTACTATGGCGTCTATGTGTTGAAAGCTCTTTTTAGGGCTGCTTAGAGCAGACAATCCTGTTAGTTGCCTGCACTGCAGGCACTAACTTACAAACTGAGCTCCAGTGCCTGGAGGCGGGGATATAGAGGAGGCGGTGCAGTGCATCTTGGGAACAGTCAAAGCTTAAGCCTGTTGGTGCCTCGGATCAAGATCCAACTCTACACCCTGATTTTATTCCCTGTGGAATACCAGTGTACCCCGCTGCAGAAAGTTTTATTTAAAACAATTGACCACTACCATTACTAATGTAGGGCATATGTGTAAGGTGCATTACTGTATGGCATTATGGTGGTCATTCCGAGTTGTTCGCTCGTTGACGTTTTTCGCAACGGAGCGATTAGGTAGAAAATGCGCATGGTATGCAGCACGCATGCGCTTAGTTATTGAACACAAAACTTAGTAGATTTACACAGGCTCGAGCTACGTTTTTTCAACGCTCGAGTGATCGTAGTGTGATTGACAGGAAGTGGGTGTTTCTGGGCGGAAACTGGCCGTTTTCAGGGAGTGTGCTAAAAAACGCAGGCGTGCCAGGTAAAAATGCAGGAGTGGCCGCAGAAACGGGGGAGTGGCTGGCCGAACGCAGGGCGTGTTTGTGACGTCAAACCAGGAACTAAACGGACCGAGGTGATCGCAATCTAGGAGTAGGTCTGGAGCTACTCAGAAACTGCAAGGAATTATTTAGTAGCAGTTTTGCTAATCGTTCGTTCGCTATTCTGCTAAGCTAAGATACACTCCCAGAGGGCGGCGGCCTAGCGTGTGCAATGCTGCTAAAAGCAGCTAGCGAGCAAAAAACTCGGAATGAGGGCCTATGTGCGTAAGGGCATTACTAATGTGAGGCATTTGTGTAAGGGGCATTAATGTGTGGCATGTGTATAAGGGGCACTATTACTGTGTGTGGCATAACTAGTATAAAGGGCACTACTGAGTGGTGATTAAGTAACAATACAGTATAATGTGAAGGAGCAATACGGTGTGGTGTAATGTCAAGGAGCGATATGGTGTGGTGTAACATGAATTTAGACTAGTGTGTGGTAACTTTTGAATTGGGGGTACCATTGTGTGGTCACGCCCCTCCCCAGCAAGAACATGCCCCTTTTTGGCCTGTGCACCTTTGGCACACACTGTTCCTTTTTCAAATATGGAAGGGGGGGGGGGGGGTAGAGGCACCAATGATCTTGCTGGTATAGGGCACCAAAATAAGGATTGCTATGGGTAAGGGACGATCGTTGTTGCTGGCTGCTGCTGAGACCTGTGCTGCTTAGTGATGGGTGCTGTGCTGGGAGAGGGGTGCTGTGTCAGAGGCAGAACTAGCAGCGGTGCCTGGGGGCAACAGCCAAAACCTTGTCATCAAATTGGTTAGGGCTGGCTCTGCCCACAGCCACCACAGGCTGCTGAGAATCCTATATAATAAAAAGCTGCTCCTCAATTCTGTTCTGTGTGCCTGCAGCCACTAGAGTGCCCACAACAGACCAGGGGGGTAATTCCAACCTGATCGGACGCTAGCTATTTTTTGCAGCGCTGCGATCAGATAGTCTCCGCCTATGGGGAGTGTATTTTCGCTTTGCAAGTGTGCGAACGCTTGTGCAGCCGAGCGGTACAAAAAAGTTTTGTGCAGTTTCTGAGTAGGTCTGAACTAACTCAGCCGCTGCGATCACTTCAGCATGTCCGGTCCCGGAATTGACGTCAGACACCCGCCCTGCAAATGCTTGGACACCCCTGCGTTTTTCCAACCACTCCCTGAAAACGGTCATTTGACACCCATAAATGCCTTCTTCCTGTCAATCTTCTTGCGATCGGCTGTGCGAATAGATTCTTCGCACAAACCCATTGCTCAGCAACGATCTGCTTTGTGCCCGTACGACGCGCCTGCGCATTGCGGTGCATACGCATGCGCAGTTTTGCAGAGTTTTGACCTGATCGCAGCGCTGCAAAAAAGTGTGATCAGGTCGGAATGACCCCCCAAATTCCTCCTTTATGTGCTGCAAATTGTCACTGGTGAAAGTGATACTGCAGGGAGATGTTACAGGCTTCTAACCTGCTGCTGCTAATATTAATAATACTGATCTGACTGTTTCACACTTGCTACATATGGAGAGAAGGGGTTTGGGAGAGAGAGAGTGGGGGTAGGGGCAGATAGGGACTGGGGAGGGTGGAGAGTAGAGTAGCAGCAGATAGGAACAGTGGAGAGAGATGCAGATTTTTTCAATACAGTACTACATATCTGTAAGAGGGTGACGGCGGTGCGTGTAGTGCCTGCTGCCGTGCAGGTGTAGGTTCACCACTTACCAGGCGCCGCACTCTCTCACCTTCAGGTACCGAAACCTTCAACGGACCTGGAATTCTTCAGTCGGACCTGGACACGATGACCTAGGAGGAAGGAGATTGCTGAGTGCCGTCCTCCTGACTGTGGACCGAAACGCCCTCCGGAACCGAGAAAAATAACACTTTCGGGCTAGGTGAGGGTCATCCCAGGCGTACGCCTCAGAGCCCGAATTTCACCTATTGGCACTCTCGCACCAGGTGAAAATTCTACCTTGCACCGGCGTGCAAGGCTCACCGTTCGCCCTGAAGGAAGGGAGACAGATAGGGACAAACACAGAAGGAACACACAGACAGATGTTACTCACCGTCCTACGTCTTGTACTCCGACCTTCTCCACTTACAGGTCCCTGTATGGAGGCAAAGAGAGAAACAGCCGTGCAGGGCCTAACTCTAACCTAGTGTGCATCCGCTACACTAGCTACATAAACAAAGCCCTCAAACTGGCTCAAGTGTGGGTGGTGCAACACAAACTATGCACAAACTCTAAAACAACACTTTTCCCTGCACGGTAACAACACACATACCAGAGTACAACATCAAATGGTGCTGTTCCTTTAAATCCCTACCTACCGCTGGAATGGGGGTGGGCGTAGCACAGCCTGCCCACCTCCTGTACACTTCCTTCTATGGGGCTCAGGTCAAGCGGACCTGCCTACCTCAACACCTCAGGGTGGCCTGGGCCTAGTGCCCAGTGCCACCTTTATTCACCTTGGGGGGGCACTTATTCACTGGGCCTAGCGCCCCCTGACTGCACACAGGCCGGAGGCCTGACTTCACCCACGGGCCTAGCGCCCGCCTAACTTGTCGCCCGTTGGGTGACCTGGGCCTAGTGTCCAGGGTCACCTTATATGTACCTACTCTGCCAAAATGCACTAGGGCCTAATGCCCTCTAATGCCCCCACAGGCCTAGTGCCCGATGTGCCCCTCTGGCCTAATGCCCGCCTACGGCGCCATTGAGGTGGCTTGGGCCTAATGCCCAAACCACCAAATCAAATGGTGGCCCCAACTTCCTATCTGCGCCCCAGGCCTAGTGCCTGAATTGTGCCCCCGGGCCTAATGCCCGTCCCTGATGGTCTAGGGAGAAAAGGAGAGGGGGGTGGAAGTAGCCTCACTGAGGCCTCACCTGATCCGAGGGTCTCCGGCGCCCTCTTCTGCCGCTGACCCGTCCTGGCCAGTGGCGTCGCCTCCGCTCCTCCGCGTCCAGCCGCCGCTGGACATCTTCTTGCAGGAGCCCGACGTCTTCTGGCCTCTTCAGCGGCCACCAGAGCTCTTCTTCAAACGGCCGTCGTCTTCTCCTCCTCGCCGGACTCTCTTCTGCGCTCCTGCGCGCTGACTTCCTTCTCCGGGTCCCGGCCGCTTCTTCTGCGCGCTTCTTCTCTTCGGCTCCCGCCCGGCGTCTGACGTCAGACGGCGGGGCCTATGACGCGGCGAGTGCCGATTGGCTCGCCGCGCCCCTCTCTGATTGGCCGCCGCTCCGGGAGCCGTGATTGGCCGCCGGAGGGCGCCAATATTTGAATGCCTCCGCAGCCTCCGGTCCGGTGCAGGGAAGAGTCTAATCCCTGCACCGGACACCCGCCGCTCCTGCACACGGACAGGCGCTGGGGACAGACAAGCTGCCCCAGCGCTGCCATACACACACTCCCGAAGGGGACACAGATCCCCTGCGTGCTGCTGCTGGGATGTGTTCTGGGGTACAGGACACATCTCCACATTTACCCCCCCTTTTTCCTTTGTAGTCCCTACAAAGGTCTCCACGACGTCCATCGTCCGCAGGTCAGGGAATTCCGAGGTCCCTCCGGCGAGGTTGTATTCGAGGGCCCAGCCCGGACAGGCTGTGACCCCACATCCTTCCTCCACCGGTTCCGGATTCCTCCTCTTCGTTCCTCCTGACCTCCTTCGGTGGATCCTCTGGGGGAGTGGCATCTCCTCACGGTCGCTCGACGTGGGCCACCAAAGGGAATCTTCCTCCACGGGGACAATAGTCACCCACTCTTGGCCTCCCATATCGTCTGGGGCATCGTCCCTGTCTTCAGGGTGTGGTACCGACCACCACCCAACAGTGGAATCCTCCGGGGCATCCGTTTCCTCCCGGGCAACAACCACCATCTGTCGCATTTCCTCGTGGGGCATCTCCAAATGTCCTATGTCTTCCTCTGGAACGGGTCCTCCCACGGCATCACAATCCTCTTCCCGTATGTCCGTCCAACTCGTCACTTCCGGCAGGTATTCTTGCTCCAGGACTATCTCCTCCTCTTCATGGAGGGCAATCAACTGGAAGCATGACTCCACCCGATCCTGGCAGTCACCCTCGTCGGCACTCCCGATGCCAGAGTCGTCCTCCATCTGTTCTTGGAGGGATTCGTCGGCGGACATTTCACCGTAGTCCGAGTCCTCCTCCGATACCTGGACTAGGGGATTATTTTCCTCCTCAGCGTACTTAGTCCCTTCCGCTGGCACATCTAATTCCTCAGCGTACTTCTCTTCCGCTGGTATCTCTAATACCTCAGCGCACTTCTTCTCTTCCGCTGGCATCTCTAATTCCTCAGCATACTCCTTTGCTTCCGCTGGCATCCCTACTTCCTCAGCGTACTCCTTCACTTCCGCTGTCATCTCTTGGTACCCAGGATACACCTGTTCCGCACGTCCTAGTCGTGGACAGTTCAAACGCGGGGAGATTCCGGATGTCCTCGTCACTGGGTCTTCACGCCTTTCTTCACAGCGTAGTTTCTTCTCCTCCCAGTCATCCACCTCCGCCTTATGCAGGAAAGGATCCTTCTTTACTGGGGTCACTTCCTTGGGGCAGAGTAGGTCCGCGGCATCTTCTCAGGGACACTCATTGGCCGAATGTCCTGATCGCCGACACTTCCAGCAAGGGAGGGCCACTGCCACCTTCTCCAAGACGGGTTCCTCGGCCACCTTCTTCACTGAGGGATCTTCACCCATTGGTTCCGGCTCAGAGGAAATGGGCACCTGCGTACTAACTACAAGCAGGGTCTTCCACTCCATTTCTCTGGTTGCCTCCTCCCATCTCTGGGCACGACCATCCGCAAACATCCAGTCTTCATTCCACGGACAATCGGGAAGCGCATGTCCCCTAGCCTCGCAGAGCGCGCACACGGGCTCTGCAGCCACCCGGTCCCAAAGTTGCTGACGAGACTCCGTCAGCTGCTTCACCGTGGCCTCGTAGTCTGTCCTATCCTCCGTCCATGGACACTCCGGGAGCCGATGTTGGGGATCTCCACAGCTTTCACACCAGAAATCACCCTCGTCTTGGCTCAACTCTTCATCCCAGGGACAACTGTTATGCTCATGCCCGTAGTTTCCGCACAGCAAACACCAGGACTCTTTCTTCACTTGGCCCTTCTGACATCTTCGGTCCGCTACCTGGACCACCTTCTTTGGGGATGTCTCTCGCCAAGTACATTCGTCGGCAAAGTGCCCCGTTTGCCGACATTTCTTGCAGGGCGTCACAGCGGCCTTCTTGCGCCCTTTCTCCCGGCGCTCTTCCTTTCCACACTGGACCGACCGCTGCACCATCTTCAGGAGGTCTGCCCCAGACACCGTCACCCAGTCGCTCTGGTCTGCACACATCCGGGGGTGGGTCTCTTCCAGAGCCATCCGCACGGAGGTCTTCTTGGGGACGTTCCACATCGTGTCCGCGATCCTTGATCCTGCCGACTACGCCAAAATGTAAGAGGGTGACAGCGGTGCATGTAGTGCCTGCTGCCGTGCAGGTGTAGGTTCACCACTTACCAGGCACAGCACTCTCTCACCTTCAGGTACCGGAACCTTCAACGGACCTGGAATTCTTCAGTCGGACCCGGACACGATGACCTAGGAGGAAGGAGATTGCTGAGTGCCGTCCTCCTGACTGTGGACCGAAACCCCCTCCGGAACCGAGAAAAATAACGCTTTCGGGCTAGGTGAGGGTCATCCCAGGCGTACGCCTCAGAGCCCGAATTTCACCTATTGGCACTCTCGCACCAGGTGGAAATTCTACCTTGCACCGGCGTGCAAGGCTCACCGTTCGCCCTGAAGGAAGGGAGACAGATAGGGACAAACACAGAAGGAACACACAGACAGATGTTACTCACCGTCCTACGTCTTGTACTCCGACCTTCTCCACTTACAGGTTCCTGTAAGGAGGCAAAGAGAGAAACAGCCGTGCAGGGCCTAAATCTAACCTAGTGTGCATCCGCTACACTAGCTACATAAACAAAGCCCTCAAACTGGCTCAAGTGTGGGTGGTGCAACACAAACTATGCACAAACTCTAAAACAACACTTTTCCCTGCACGGTAACAACACACATACCAGAGTACAACATCAAATGGTGCTGTTCCTTTAAATCCCTACCTACCGCTGGAAGGGGGGTGGGCGCCGCACAGCCTGCCCACCTCCTGTACACTTCCTTCTATGGGGCTCAGGTCAAGCGTATCTGCCTACCTCAACACCTCAGGGTGGCCTGGGCCTAGTTCCCAGTGCCACCTTTATTCACCTTGGGGGGGCACTTATTCACTGGGCCTAGCGCCCCCTGACTGCACACAGGCCGGAGGCCTGACTTCACCCACGGGCCTAGCGCCCGCCTAACTTGTCGCCCGTTGGGTGACCTGGGCCTAGTGTCCAGGGTCACCTTATATGTACCTACTCTGCCAAAATGCACTAGGGCCTAATGCCCTCTAATGCCCCCACAGGCCTAGTGCCCGATGTGCCCCTACGGCGCCATTGAGGTGGCTTGGGCCTAATGCCCAAACCATCAAATCAAATGGTGGCCCCAACCTCCTATCTGCGCCCCAGGCCTAGTGCCTGAATTGTGCCCCCGGGCCTAATGCCCGTCCCTGATGGTCTAGGGAGGAAAGGAGAGGGGGGTGGAAGTAGCCTTACTGAGGCCTCACTTGATCTGGGGGTCTCCGGCGCCCTCTTCTGCCGCTGACCCTTCCTGGCCAGCGGCGTCGCCTCCGCTCCTCCGCGTCCAGCCGCCGCTGGACATCTTCTTGCAGGAGCCCGACGTCTTCTGGCCTCTTCAGCGGCCACCGGAGCTCTTCTTCAAACGGCCGTCGTCTTCTCCTCCGCGCCAGACTCTCTTCTGCGCTCCGGCCGCTTCTTCTGCGCTCTTCCGCGCGCTTCTTCTCTTCGGCTCCCGCCCGGCGTCTGACGTCAGACACCGGGGGCGGGGCCTATGACGCGACGAGCGCCGGTTGGCTCGCCACGCCCCTCTCTGATTGGCCGCCGCTCCAGGAGCCGCGATTGGCTCCCGGAGGGCGCCAATATTTGAATGCCTCCGCAGCCTCCGGTCCGGTGCAGGGAAGAGTCTAATCCCTGCACTGGACACCCGCCGCTCCTGCACATGGACAGGCACTGGGGACAGACAAGCTGCCCCAGCGCTGCCATACACACACTCCCGCAGGGGACTCAGATCCCCTGCGTGCTGCTGCTTTGATGTGTCCTGGGGTACAGGACACATCTCCACATATCTGTATATACAGTATAAAGGGTTAACGCTGTTCCTCACCTCTGTGGTGCTGCCGGAGGCCACTTGAGGGTGCCTGACAGAGCTTTGTTCAGGACACACACAGACCCCTATGTACACTGCACCCCCCACCATATACTGCCTCTATATACACTACATCTCCATCCTCTTCTGTATTCTGCACCCTCCACTTTATACTTCCCCTATATACACAATGCATCCCAAACCCCTCCATATAGTGCCTACTATATACAGGGCACCCCCCTTCTCCATATACTGCTCCCACCATATACTGCATTCTCTGCACCCCCTCCTCTATATACTATACTGCAACCCCAGGTTACTTGCCATCCCATGGACTCGGCAACAAGTAGCAGCAGTCACCAGGAAATGGATGCAGGAACTACCAGACAGTCCCGCAGCGCTCAGAGCAGAGGCAGCGGGGTCACGTGTGACCACTTACCGGCCAGATAAGAAGTTGAATCAGTCTGGCAGGAAGGTATGACACCCTATGTGGGGTGAGCAGTGCAGTGACCGGGAGGGGTCGGCGCTGGGACTGCAGAGGATGCGGGTAAAGAGGAGCCAGATAACCGGCTTAGCTGCTCAATATATACTGTGCACCAGCGGAGGGGCAGGGCCCTGTGCTCACCCCTCACATACCCCGCACAGGTCATGCACAGACCCCTCCGGCTAGCTGCTCGTGGCTACTGGTCTTCTCTACCCCCAGACTGGCCAGGTGCTGTGAGAGGACTGGTGAGCATACACCAGGGCCGTAACTACGTGTGTGCCAAGTGGGCTTGGCACACAGCGCAGTTGCCCTGAGGGCGCACGGCCAGCGGCATGTAATGAGTCAAATAGACTCATTACATGCCGCCTCTGCTGTGTGCGCCGTGCGCCGCGCTGTGGAGGGAGAAGAGGACCAGCGCCGGGCAGCGGAGAAGGAGGAGGAGGGAGGGGGAGCAGGGAGCCGCAGCAGTGCTATGTCATTGGAAGTAAGTGCCGCTGCAACATCCCCCTCTCCTTCTGTATTGGCTGCCCGGCGCTGCTGTGGATGCTGGGATGCGGTTCCTCCATCCCAGCATCCACAGCAGCGCCGGGCAGCCAATACGGAAGGAGAGGGGGATGCTGCAGCGGCGCTTACTACCAATGACATAGCGCTGCTACGGCTCCCTGCTCCCCCTCCCTCCTCCTCCTTCTCACCTCAATGCCTGCACCGAGGGAGCTGCACGAGGAGCCTGACTGCCAGCAGGGAGATGGTAAGTATATCTCTCTTTCTCTCTCTCTCTCTCTCTCTCTCTCTCTCAGGGGGTCACCGTCTGCCGCAATGTGTAAAAAGGGGGATGGCTGCCGCAATGTGTAAAAAGGGGGACTGGCTGTAAAAAGGGGGACTGGCTGCCGCAATGTGTAAAAAGGGGGCCTGGCTGCCGCAATGTGTAAAAAGGGGTCCTGGCTGCCGCAATGTGTAAAAAGGGGGACTGGCTGCCGCAATGTGTAAAAAGGGGGCCTGGCTGCCGCAATGTGTGAAAAGGGGGCCTGGCTGCCGCAATGTGTAAAAACGGGGACTGGCTGCCGCAATGTGTAAAAAGGGGGACTGGCTGCCGCAATGTGTAAAGAGGGGGCCTGGCTGCCGCAATGTGTAAAAAGGGGGACTGACTGCCGCAATGTGTAAAAAGGGGGCCTGGCTGCCGCAATGTGTAAAAAGGGGGCCTGGCTGCCGCAATGTGTAAAAAGGGGGCCTGGCTGCCGCAATGTGTAAAAAGGGGGACTGGCTGCCGCAATGTGTAAAAAGGGGGACTGTCTGCTGTAATGTGTAAAAAGGGGGACGCTGTCTGCTGTAATGTATAAAAGGGGCTCTACCTGGTGTAGTGGCGCTACTGTGCAGCGTAATTTGAATAATGTAGACTACTGTGCACCGTAGTATGAATTGCTATTATTTTGTGGCCACGCCCCTTCCCTGTGAAGCCACGCCCCTATAAATTTTTCACACGCCTACGGCGCGCACTGCCCCTATCTTACATGGGGGGGGGGGGGCGCCACTGTCATTTCTTGCACACAGCGCTAAAATGCCTAGTTACGGCACTGGCATACACCACACCTGCCTACCCTCCCGCATTCCCCGGTTTGCTGTGGAGTCCCCTGTTGCCCCGGAAAATTACATAAAACCCCCGGATTGCCTGCTGCCGCATCAGGAAGTTATGGGGGCAGGACCTGGAAGAGAGAATGTCACCCGGAATCGGGAGACAAAAGTATTGGCAAACCCCACTACACACAATTAGCGGCACCCGGATGGACTGTAGAGGGACACTTGCAGCCCAACCCGCCTGCAAGTGCTCTGTTGGCAGTGACTGCAGAAGGAGTGAGGTGAGCGCTTCAGAACTATAGCTCACCCGCTATCAAGGGGGCCGCGGAGGAGAGCTTGCACAGCTGGGATGTGCGGTGAGTCACTGCAGCACAGCCTTGCAGCACTCCCGCTCCCCACACAAGTGTTCTTGCCCCAGCATCAACTATTAGGGTCTGTGGGGAACAAGGGATTGCTCTGCACCCACATCTCCACACAGAGGCTAAGCTAGTGGAGCGGCATGTCAGGTAGAAGCTGTCGATGGAGGGGATGCTGACCCGCGTGGATCGCAGATCTGGCAGGGAGATTTGATAATGTGAAGGCAGCTGACTGGGAGTTCAGAGGAGGAAGAGGAGGCGTGCCCAAACCAAGGTGGGTGTCTGTGATTCTACCCACAGCTGGTCCATAGGCTGGAACTATGTGTAGGCTGGCATTGACCAGTTTGTGTGTGGCCCGCTACTGATACCTTTGTGTATGGACCTGGTACCCTTCCCTATTAGTGTGTGTGTATGCTGACAGCGATCCCTGTGTGTGTGTGTATATATACGCTGCTACCGATCCCTATGATTGTGTGTGTGCATGCTAGCACCGATCCCTGTTTGTGTGTGTGTACGCTGGCACCGATCCCTATGTGTGTGTGCGTGTGTATATGCTGGTACCGATCCCTATGTTTGTATGTGTGATTATGTGTGCGCGCACTGGCACGATCCCTGTGTGTGTATGCTGGCACCGATCCATGTGTGTATGCTGGCACCGATCCCTACGTGTGTGTGTACGCTGACGCCAATTGCTATGTGTGTGTGTACGCTGGTACCGATCCCGACGTGTGCACGTGCTGGCACGATCCCTGTGTATATACTGGCACCAATCCCAGTGTGTGCGTGCGCGCACTGGCACTGAACCCAGTGTGTGTGTGCGTATGCTGGCACCGACCCCATGTGTGTGTGTACACTGGCACTGACCCCCATGTGTGTGTGTGTGTACGCAGACACCTACCTGCATGTGTGTGTACACTGGCACCGATCGCCATATGTGTGTGTACACTGGCACCGATCCCCATATGTGTGTGTACACTGGCACTAACCCCCATGTGTGTGTACGCTGGCACTGATCCCCATGTGTGTGTGTGTGTGTGTGTGTGTGTATGTGTGTGTGTGTGCAGGGCCGGTTCTTGCCCTTTCGGCGCCCGGGCAAAATTTAGGGGCGTGGCTTAACATGGGGGCGTGGTCAGTCACGCCCCCCATTTGTAGCGCTGCTGGAAAAAAAAATAAAAAAAAAATTATACTTACTGTACCCCGCTCCTGTTTCCAGACCCTGCAGACCGGCGCCGCTCTTCTCCTCGGATCTATGGGAGAGACGTCAGTCATGACGTCTCTCCCATAGCACAGCATAAGCGCTAGAGGTCAATTATGACCCCTAGCGTCTATGCCACAATGCTGTGCGGTGCGCGATGACGTCATCGCGCACCGCACACCAAAGGTCCTCTCCATGAAGGGAAACTAGACGCTCAGCGTCTGATTCCCTTCAGAGCGGGGGAGGACCAGCGCCACGAAGGGAAACCAGACGCATAGCGTCTGGTTCCCTTCTCACAGCGGGAGGGGGGGCACAGCGGGGGGACACTGCTGGGGCGCACACTGACAGTGGAGGATCTTGCCATGGTGCGGCGCCCTCCGGATGGCGCCGGCGCCCTCCGGAAGGCGGCGCCCCGGGCAAAAGTCCTGCTTGCCCGTGGCAAGATCCGCCACTGTGTGTGTGTGTGTGTATGCTGGCACCGATCCCCATGTGTGTGTACACTGACACCAACCCCCATGTGTGAGTGTACACTGGCACCAACCCCCATGTGTGTGTGCTGTCACCAACCCCTTTTCATGTGTGTAGGCAGGCACCAACCCCTGTTTGTGTGTGGGTGTAGGCTGGCACTGATCCCTGTGTGTGGGTGTAGGCTGGCATTGATGCCTGTGTGTGGCGGTACGCTGGCACCTACCCCTTTGTGTATGTGGGTGAAGGCTTGTACTGACCCTTGGGTGAGTGTGCGCACGCATAGGCTGGCACTGAACTCTGTGTGTGTAGGCTAATGTAGATTGGCGTTTTTTTGTGCCTGCACATGCCACCCATTTAAAAAAACCCTTTTGGCAGCATGCTGCAGGATACAACCGTGAACGGCAATAGGCATGTCCATAGGCGGAGCTAGACACGCCCTTTAGACGGAGCATGGACCCCCCTCAGAGACGAAGTGCGCCGCGTTATCAGGTCATCTAAAATCTCCCTGAAACTACTTTTCAAAAGTAGACAAGTATGGCATACACGTGCCAGGACTGGTGTATATCGTGCAGCATCATTATAGCCTACCCATTACAGATATACAGCATTTATATATATATCATAGGCGTGCGCCCGGGGGGTGCCTGGTGCGCACAGGCACCCCCTAATATCCGGCAACCCCGACACTTGACAGGTGGCAGCGGAGAACGTAAGCGGGCAGTCAGAGCCGGCCCTATCTATAGGCAAATGCCTAGGGCATTTGCAGTGGCCAGGGGCATGCCAGAGCTGGCTCAACTAAACTTTGGGCACTGGAAGGACCTGCGAGTTCCCCCCACCATGGATCAAATGTATTTTTTTTTCCAAGTGGGTGCCTGTCACGGCGATTGAAGCCCCGCCCCCTTGCTGCTATATGCCGTGATTTGCGGGTCGGTGGTGAGGGGCGGAGCCATTATAACATGTTTCTCTTTGAATGGTGTCATATTGGCTCCGCCTCCTCCCCACCGACCCGCGAATCGCGGCATAAGCCGCTAATGGGCGGAGCTTAATGATGAAAAGTGCCCTGCACGACCCCCAGCACTGATCTGCTCCTGGTTCCTGTAGCTACCGCCAGGCTCCAACCTCCAGGTGTCAGTGGGTTTGTGTGTATACTCTAGTCTATATATGTGCATATGTATGTGTTCTGTGTGTGGGCGGGATTTACTATAAGCAATCGCCGCCTCTCGCCGCCTACCGCAGCGATACTAATCACATATGTACTAACATATGCGATTAGTATCGCAATGCGGTATAGGAGGCCCCCCGCAATGATGTCGGCGGGGGTCAGCGGGGGTCTCTGTCACCTCCCAGACTCGGGAGGTGACGTGTGCAGGGAGTCCCTGGGCTCCTCCTCCTCCCCCCTGCAGCCGGAAGGAGACAAGGCTGTGATGCGGGGGAGAAGGAGGAGGGGGGCCGCACCAGCAGGCAGCAGCAGCTCAAGTATGCCGGGAGGGAAGGGGGGGTCGTCGTGAGCGACGCGGGGCGGCGGCGGCGGTAAGAATCCCATAGGCTTCTATAGGGTATCGCCATAAAAAGATGGCGATACCCTATGAGGCGAAAACGCAGCGGTCAGGAGTTAGTACATATGAAAATGCGGTAAAACGGGGGTTTTACCGCATTTTCCCTTTAGTAAATCCCGCTCTGTGTGTGTTTATATATACTGTATGTGTTCTATATATGTGTATATGTATGTTTTGTATTTGTGTGTATATGTACAGTGTGTGTACCATGTCTGTGTATGTGTTAGGATCCCGGCCATTGTAAGTATAGCCACAGAACTTTGACTACTGCTGGAGAAGGGGGGGGGGGGGGGGGGAGGGGTAGATTTAGCCGACACTGGAGGGGATAGGGTTAGGCTACAGGAGGTGGAAGATTAGGGTTAGGCTGCGGACAGGGGGGGTTAAGATAAGGCACCACCGGGTGGAGTTTAGGGTTAGGCACTGAGAGGGGAGGTTAGGGTTAGGCTGCGGGAAGGGAGGGTTAGGCTTAGGGGGTAGGGGACAGAAGATAGATTAGTTAAATCACCCGTCAGGATTTCATTCCCCTGGATGCTGGCGTCGGTATTTTGACTGCCGGCATCCCATCCGGCTGTCATGCATACCAAACCCATATGTGTGTTTAAATGTATATGTTCTATGTGTATGTATATGTATGCGTTCTATGCATAGGCGTGCGCATGGGGGGTATTGCACAGGCATACCCTAATGTCAGGTACCCCTCAGTGTTAGCCTATTACATATACCAGCTCCACAGTCGCGGTGAAGCGGGTCCACTAAGGATCATGGAGAAGCGGGCAAGTTTCTACTCCGCAGGTGCCGTCTGTACACCCCCCAGCGGCCTCTGCGTTTGTGTAACGTGACTTGTTTGACAGATTCTGTTTACAGGATGCCATGGCTGCGGGACCCGCGGAGGTGATGGATGGAGCAGAGTGCACACTGAAAGAGCTGCTGAGGGGCCAGGACTCAGAGTGTCTGCAGGGCAAGGTGTCGGCGGAGCTGAGCCAGCTGATGGTACTGGAGAGAGTAGCCGCCCACAGCCAAGGTTTGTCCCACTTACCCAACTCTCTGCTTCATGCTGGCTCTTCCCCGTGTCTGTCAGGTCTCCACACTAATGGATGTGGTGTGGCCAGGGGACCTGGTCTTCTCTCAGCTTTTTCATTAGGAGTGTTCTCAATACAGTCCCACTTGCTGCCCACACATGCCCCACTCTCCCCTCACAGCTCCAAATGCCCATCTGCTGCACCCCCAAGCTTCCTCCATATCACCCAGTACGTATCACTAGTGTCTCCCTATGCATGTCACCCATTACTTGTCCATAGTGTGCCCCTCTGTCTATCTCCCATTGCCTCACCCCAGTGTCACCCTCTCTGCCTGTCCCCACTACATGTCCCCAGTGTCACCTTCTGCTTGTCATCTATGAAGTATCCTCAGTGTCACCCTCTGAATTTCTCCCACTGCCTCACCCAAGTGCTACCCTCATGGCTGTCACTCTCTCACCCACTACATGTCCCCAGTGTTACCATTTGCCGGTCATCCACTACATGTCCCCAGTGTTACCATTTGCCTGTCACCCACTGTGTGTCAAAGTCAGAAAAATATCACGATGCACACTGCCATATTTGCACCTCATACAGGTCCGCGCTGCGCATGCGTGCGCTCTCCCGTGCGTGCGCATACTCGCTGTTGCGGGCACCCGCAGGCGCACGGTATGCGCATTTACGGTAGAGTTTCTGTGCGCCCAGCGTGCGACTCAATTGTTATATATTTTCACCATATAATGTATTTTGTAGATCATGGTCCCCTTGATAGATTCTGAAAGTTTAGTTAATATAGCATGTTCATGGACAAAGAGATCCCTCTTTGTTTGATACGAAGGGTCAGACATGGGTCATACAGTGGTGTTTAGTACCCATCGGAAGAGTATTTAATTAGCAATATTCCGGTGTTGGTTTGAAGCAGATTAATCGCTCGTGCGAATAGTTATGGACATAAGAAGTTTATGTACTTTTACTATTATTTGCACTTACTTATCCATGCGGCGGGAAACCTAGTTTCCCGCCCACCTGAGCAGTTGGAAATGGTCTCAGCCCACCTGTATGAATCAACCTATGACCTTTTGTTATAATGCGAAGACGAATTCCTGTGTCCAATGAACAATGAGATTGTAGGGACCATTGAATTGTATTGTGTGTGGGGCATAAATAGACAAGCCGACCATATCCAGCTCACTCTCTTCAACGGTTCTCATTGCTGATAATCGGGAGCTGGATATCGAGGCGCATGCGATCGTTCCCCTTGTGCGTAAGTTTTTCTCCGCAATCATATTGTCTTTATTGTTATTGTGAGCCATATCTCTCTCTCTCTCTCTCTCTTCCTCTTTCTCTCTCATTTTCCCTTAAACGTAATTGTATTGTATTGTATTTCCTGTGTAGTTATCTGGTTAGTTAGTCTATGTTATATTGTAGTGTATGACTTGTATTGTATTATTCTTTTCCAAGTATAACATTCATATAAGGCGTTAGACCCTAAGCCCGGTATTTGTGTATTTCTTATAGTGTTAAGTATTCTCAGAGCGTCGGTGGCGCTCGAACAGCTTTTGAGTTAATAAGGTTACACTGTGTTGCATCTACACTCTATCACTACATAAGGGTTTTACTACATATTACATTGTTTATGGTTTAGATATAAAGGTTTAACATTGTGAGCGTTAGCGCCGCTGGTGATCTCCTCGTGGTCCAGAGCGTCCGCTACGCTATAGCGAACCATTACGTTAGTCGGCAGCCAATAGCGTGCCTGTCTGTGATCTCTTGGCCGTGAGCGAACGTGGCGCTTGAGCGTCTCGACTACGGCTAAGCGATCGTACGCAACGTGCGTACCCTTACGGTATTCCATACGTTAATAGCGTACAGTGTTCTTAGACCTCTTAAAGGGTTTTAAGTAAGATAAATTTTTAGCTTTATCAATTGGCGGCTCGTCCGTCCTTCACATATCTGCACTAGGTAATTTCAGCAGACATTATCCATCAGCAAAGGGCGGGAGATCATATTCCTCGTAGTGCTGTCTGGATAAGCGTCTGCTTCGCTTAGTAAAGGGTGCTGAGGGAATCCGGAACCGGAGGTAAGAACAACACGCTAGTGTCTTTTAAAACTGTTTATTTCTGTCTTGCGTACGCACACACGCATATCTGCATTTCTTTTATTCGTGCATTTTCATATATCACTCTCCTGTTTGCCATTTTATAATTGATAAACGTGCTAAGAGAGATTTGTCGCTATTTCATAGTTAAAGTGTAAAAGTAATACATTAAGGGATAAAGTGCAAAGCTCGCACACAGCTCTACCTAAAGATACAAGGAGAGATTGGTGTGGTGCTCAGTAGATGATCGAGGATCATCTACATTGATAAACGTGTTAATTGTGTTACGGTGAATATTTGCTTTGCGTACACGTGTCTCTAACAAAGGGTGAGACTCGCGTATGCAACTCAAAGGCCGACGCACGCAGCGTATATTACGTAACGGAGCGTCCGGGTACGCCCACGTAACAAATCACACACTAGTTATTGTAACAGGCGAAAAGGTGGCAACGCGATAAATAGCGCAAGTCTATTTTAGTGTCCGAAATTTAGACTAACAGATCCTTCTCCAAATTTACAACACATCTGGTCTAAAGAAAAAAAAAATTTCTGCGCAGAAACAGAAATAGAAACAAAAGTGTACATGTGGTGAGTGAGTGTTTGCAATTATACAATTTTTGAGGTTGAACCACCAGAAGTCGAGTTCTCGTGAGGTACATGCATGTAAGTGACGTACATGGTGGCTAGGGAGGCATCCCTTGTTAAACATAAATCTGAGCATTAGAGTATAGCAGACCAGGAGGTCATACTGTAGTACAGACCAGGAGGTCCGGAACAGACCAGGAGGTCCAGGTACAGCAGACAAGGAAGTCCGCTATAAATAGAGAAAAGAGCACAACCCAGGGGGTTGGTGCAGAACCCATATAGGCCATTAAAGCTCATGCTGAAGGAATTCGCAGCCGAAATTTTCGATTCCACTGGTCGCTCTGCACATAAGATTAGTTGCTTATGTGCTGAACGATTGTACCGCACGTAATTGTGTGCATTAGTTAAATCTGACCAGTACCATTTGTGTACGAACCGGGTCATAAATACTATTTGTACATTCTGACGTGATTTGTGTAATTTTTTATTTTCTAAAGGGAAGTTCGCTGGTCACTCAGGAATTATCCAACAACCAATAGTTACTGGAAAGGGTCAATGCTCTGCGGAACACACTCACATGTTCCAGTAAATAAAGGTTCCTAGGGGCCCTGGGTCGAGTACGCCAGCACTAGGACAGTGTGTAGGTCGTATTGGTCGGCGTGGGCGAGTGAGTGGGGTACTCGGTAAACCGCCACCGTCAGCCTATTGTGAACATTTTGGTTTTTTGTAAGGGTTGGCTGAAGAAAGCAACACCTTCAAACTATGGGGGCCAATTGTTCAGGTAGGGGGCGATCAACCTCGGTTCGGGTTGATTCAGTAAACCGACCAGTCAGGTCGGCAAGGTATGTAATGTGTGAAAAATACGGGTCACACACAGAAGTTTTATGTGATGAATGGGAGAGAATGACTGTACATGACGGGGAGAAATTCCCAAGAGTAGGTAGCTTTAGCCCAGAAGTGTTACAAAATCTAAGGAGGAGGATATGTCTCATTAAATCAACAAAGAGACGGATCAAACATTATGATTATTTGCAGTTATGGCAACAGGAGGGTGAAATACAGAGAGGATTGGCTCAGGCGGCGGGATCTAACCCTATCAGGAAACTGATAGCCACGGCACCACCGCCACCTTACATAACGGGAGAGAAATTGGTTGCGGAGAATGACGCACTAGGGTGTAACAAACAAACACTTAGCAACTGTGTAAATGTTAATAAGTTAACCAATGCAAGTATTAACCCGTGCAAGTTGTACCCTGTTTTGAACTTTCCCCAGGAGTGTGATCAAGAGGACGAATCGGCAACAATATCGGCGCTCTCTCTAGCAGCCACCATATCAGAAACTACAGTAGGCACGGCCCAACCCTTAAGATCAGTAACAAAGGCCCCTAGCGGAGGGACAGGTGAGGTCGTATCTACGGGTAAGTACGGCACCATACACTATGCTGAAACCATTTCACCACAGGCTGTAGAATCTACACAGAATGATGTTGCTAGATTAAATCCTGTTAGGGTGATAGCTGTTCCAAATGGGAAAACAGACACCACAGGAGTCACTCCCATTAGGAACATTGCCATGTATAGCCCATTTTCCCGAATGGAATTAAGAACCATAGTGTCTGAATTCCCTGACCCTAGGAAAGACTTAGTTGCTAGCCAGAAATACATCAGAGACCTAGGGAACACTTTAGAGCCCAATAACAAAGACTGGCAGGTATTGCTGAGAGCTTGTTTACCCTCCAATGTCGACTCGGCTCAATTTTTAGCTGACTGTGGATTGGATCAGGATGTACCTCTTACAGATGTGTACAACAAAGACAATGTAAAAAGGATAAGTTTACAGTTAAAGGAGTATTTCCCAGCTGTAGTTAAATGGAACAAGATATTCTCCATTAAACAAAAAGAGTCAGAAACAGCTGCAGAGTATTTTCACAGGGCATTACTAGAGATGGCTAAATACACAGGCATAGAGGACATTAAAACAAACTTAAACCATCGAGAAGTAGCAGTATCTGTACTAATGGATGGTTTAAAAGAAGCATTAAAAACAAGGGTACAGACCACGCAACCATGTTGGCGAGGTCTGTCGGTGGCTACTTTGAGAGAGGCAGCTATTGATCACGATCGGAATATCACCAGACACAGGGAATTACAAGGTGATAAATTAATGGCCGTAAGTATACAGGCCCTGACCACAAGGCAGCCTTTGTATAAATCACCAAACCCTGTGGGTAAGTCAAATGTGGTAACTTGTTATTCTTGTCATAGAGAGGGACACTTTGCACGAGACTGTAAATCGAGAAACATACAAAAGTCTTATCAACCCCCTAGACAACGACACGACACACGACACACGACATTGGGAGCAGGGTCCACAGAAACGGAGTTATGAGCCACATGCAGGGGAAACAAAAAGATACCACCCGAACAGAGACTGGCAAGCCTCTGGTAGTTCCCATTTAACCCCTTCACAAGTAGTTGCTGCCAGCGGGATTCAGGGAGGTCACCATACCCAATAGGGGTGTGGCCATACCTGTAATCTGCAGCCAGTAAAATTGATTGCAAGTCTTGGAAGTGAACCCGAAATTGCAATTAATGTAGCTGGTAAATCATTAAACTTTCTTGTAGATACGGGGGCGGCCAAATCAGTGATAAATTCGACAGTGGGCATGAGAACCACTGGTAAGACAATTCCAGCCATGGGAGTAACGGGAGTAGTCCAGCATTACCCTGTTAGCAAACCAGCCGAGATTACAATAGGGCCGTTACATACCAAGTATTCCTTTTTGCTGGCTGCATCGGCACCGACTAATCTCCTGGGAAGAGACTTATTGTGTAAAATGGGGTGCGTCATTTATTGTACTCCTGAAGGTGTATTCTTGGACATACCTGAGAATCACGCTCAGGAAGTGCGAGACATGTTAGACTCCCCATCAAAATTAATGTCACATACCATTATGACAAATAGGACTCCCTCCCAGGTAGAAGAAATGACATCCCAGATACCAGAGTCACTTTGGACTAAAGATGGACAGGACACTGGATTAATGGCAAACGTAGCTCCGGTAGTTGTACAAGTAAAAGATGGTAGGATAGCTCCAAAAATCCCACAGTACCCTCTGAAGCCAGAGGTGGAGTTAGGAGTTTATCCCGTAATAGAGCGCTTGCTACAACAGGGCATTCTGGTAAGAACATCCAGCACTGCCAATAGTCCCATCTTAACTGTGAAAAAGAGTGGGGGGAGGGGTTACAGGCTAGTACAGGATCTAAGGGGGATTAACAAAATAGTTGAGAGTCAGTTCCCCGTAGTGCCAAATCCAGCTGTCATCCTTATGCAGATCCCTCCCACTGCGAAATTTTTCACTGTTATTGACCTCTGCTCCGCTTTCTTTTCGGTACCCCTGCACCCTGACAGCCAATATTTGTTTGCATTTACATACAGAGGAGTCCAATACACCTGGACTCGATTACCACAAGGTTTCATAGATAGTCCAAGTATATTTTCTCAGGCTTTGCATGATTGTTTACAGTCTTTCCAACCAGAGAGTGGATCAATATTGATACAGTACGTGGATGATTTACTACTGTGTTCAGATTCATTGGAAGCATCCCTGAAGGATACGAAACAGCTCCTGTTTCATCTTTCAGACACAGGACACAAGTGTCACGATCCGGGTATCTGGACGCCATTACTTACCCTTCAGATGCCTCCTAAGGCTGGCTCAGCGTTCCAGGACCGGATCCCGCTGTTCCTGAGTTTCCACATGCAGAATGTCAGAGTGGTGATTTCATCAGCCGCGGCCTCCGCTGTGCCCGCGTGGTTAAATGTGCGCTTGTCAGTCTGGCGTCTCCTGTCTCCTGTGGCCGGCGTCGCCATTACTGTTTCAATTCTCACATGGATTACAAACCAAACTTCCCTCCAAGTGTCTGCATGGGCGCAGCCATCTTGGATTTTGTCATCTGATTATTTCCACCAATCTGCTGTCTGTATTGTTGATTTGCATAATTGCCTAGCCAACCCCTTCCTTGCTGCAGGTATAAGTATGCTGTGCCTGAGCAAGGAAGGCGTCAGTGCTTTGGTTGTCTAACCTAGTTCCAGTTTGTCTCTCTCCTGTGGTTGTCTTCCAGGTTCCAGCTCCTGTCTCCAGACTTCTGCTATAGAGACCCGCACCAGCATTCCATCTGCGGTGTAGCCTGACTCTCCGATCCATTCTGGACTCACCTGTTTCCAGCTACAACAATCACCTGCTTCCAGCCCAGCTTCCAGCAGTGTACAGCTTCTCTTAAAGGGCCGGTGTCCTTTCTGCAGTTTACCACTCTCCACCGGTATTATTATTTCACCGCTCTCAAACAATCACCTGCTTCCAGCCCAGCTTCCAGCAGTGTATAGCTTCTCTTAAAGGGCCGGTGTCCTTTTCTGCAGTTTACCACTCTCCACCGGTATTATTATTTCACCGCTCTCAAACTCCAAACTTCATTATTATTTCATCGCTCTCAAGTTCGTTTATTATTTAACTGGTTCCAGCCAGTATCCACTCCGTACCAACAACAGTCTGGTTCCAGCCAGTATCCACAGCAGCCGTTTTACCTTCAGCAGCCCAGCCTTTCCTGGAACATCAGCTGGTACGATCCTGGGTTCTCTCCATTGCTACAGTCAGGCCTGGTAAGGACTTTCCAACTAGAAGATTATAAGAACTGTCTCACACTACCAGTGCCTATGGCCCTTGCCACCCTGTAGTACCCAGGAATTGTATTTATCCTCTGTTGACTTTTATGTTTCCTTTTACTGCTGCTGTGTTACGGAGTTTGTCATAATAAACATCATTGACTTTTATCCTGGTTGTCGTGGTCACGCCTTCGGGCAGTTATTCTACATGTTACTTACATGTCTAGGGGTCTGATACAACCTCCCTGGTTCCGTTGCATCTCAGCCCCTACAGCTGAGGCTGCCTCCCGTCAGCTCAGGCCCTCAGTTGTGACAGTAAGCACTGACCTAATGAATCCAGCCGGAGACCAGGATCAAGCGGCCAGGCCGATGCAAGAACTGGCAGCCCGACTTGAACATCAGGAGGCTGCACAGGGCCACATCATCCGCTGTCTCCAGGATCTCTCTACACGGCTGGATGGGATTCAAACGACCCTCCGTGGACCTGGCACGTCCGGTGCGTCCACTACAGTAACACCAGCTGTAACCCCACCCACCTTACCCATTTCCAGTCCACATCTTCATCTTCCAACGCCAGCAAAATTTGATGGATCTCCAAGGTTCTGCAGGGGATTTCTCAATCAATGTGAAATCCACTTTGAGCTTCTACCTGGCAATTTCTTCAGTGACCGTACCAAAATTGCCTATATCATCTCCCTTCTCAGTGGCTCAGCCCTTGACTGGGCATCACCTTTATGGGAGAAGTCTGATCCCCTGCTATCCTCCTATACTGACTTTGTAGCTACATTCAGGCGCATCTTCGACGAGCCAGGCCGGATAACATCTGCTTCATCTGAGATTCTCCGTTTACGCCAGGGAACACGTACTGTGGGACAGTATCTTATACAGTTTAAAATCCTGGCATCCGAACTGGCATGGAACGACGAGGCCCTGTATGCTGCATTCTGGCATGGCTTATCAGAACGCATCAAGGATGAGTTAGCTACCAGAGACTTGCCCTCTAAGTTGGATGAGCTAATTTCTCTTTGCACGAAGGTTGATCTACGTTTCAGAGAGAGAGCAACCGAGCGAGGAAGATCATCTACTTCTAAATCTTCTGCTCCTCCTCCTCGTCAACCATCTCCATCCAAGGATGAGCCTATGCAAATTAGTCGTTCCCGTCTATCTCCCGCTGAGCGCCGAAGACGTCTCTCTGAGTCTCTCTGTCTCTACTGTGCAGCTCCGTCGCACACTATCAATGCCTGTCCCAAACGCCTGAGAAACTCCAAGCAATCCAGAATTGGCCTATACCCTTAAGCCTCAAAGGGGTCCAGAGGTTCTTAGGGTTCGCCAATTATTATAGAAAATTTATACGAGACTTTTCCACCATCGTGGCGCCTATCACTGCATTAACCAAGAAAGGTGCTAATCCGTCCAAGTGGTCCGAGGAAGCTACACAGGCCTTTCACCTTCTGAAGCAACGGTTCATCTCTGCACCAGTTCTGAAACAGCCCGACACCGACTCTCCTTTTATCTTAGAGGTAGATGCCTCCTCCGTTGGAGTAGGAGCAGTGTTATCCCAGAGGGCCAAAGATGGACATCTACATCCTTGCAGTTTCTTCTCCCGGAAGTTCTCCCCAGCTGAGCGCAACTATGCCATTGGCGATCAGGAGTTGCTAGCCATCAAGCTCGCTCTGGAGGAGTGGAGATACCTGTTGGAGGGAGCTTCCCACTCAATCACCATACTTACCGACCACAAAAATCTTTTATATCTCAAAGGCGCACAATGTCTGAATCCTCGTCAGGCCAGATGGGCACTTTTCTTCTCTAGGTTTGACTTTAAACTCCAGTTCTGTCCGGGTTCTCAGAATCGTAAGGCCGATGCCCTTTCCCGCTCATGGGAGCAAGAAAATGAGTCCGAGTCTGCAGACAAGCATCCTATTATTAATCCGTTGGCATTCTCCACGGTAGGGATGGACTCTACGCCTCCACCAGGGAAAAGTTTTGTTAAGCCAGTTCTAAGGAAGAAGCTCATGCATTGGGCCCATGCTTCCCGTTTTGCTGGACATACAGGCATTCAGAAAACCCTTGAATTTATTTCTAGGTCCTACTGGTGGCCAACTCTGAAGAAGGACGTTATGGAATTTATTGCCTCCTGCCCAAAGTGTGCCCAACACAAAGTCTCCCGCCAGTCGCCTGCGGGGCAACTGGTTCCATTATCTGTTCCCCGTCGACCTTGGACCCATTTGTCGATGGACTTTGTTTCCGATCTACCTATCTGCAACAAGTTTAATACCATCTGGGTGGTAGTTGACCGGTTCACCAAGATGGCACATTTCATCCCTCTCACCGGTCTTCCGTCAGCTTCCAAGTTGGCTCAAGTGTTTATACAAGAGATCTTCCGACTTCACGGTCTTCCTGAAGAGATCATCTCGGATCGTGGAGTACAATTTGTAGCCAAATTTTGGCGAAGTTTGTGTCAAGCCCTCCAAGTCAAGTTAAAGTTTTCCACGGCTTACCATCCTCAGACCAATGGTCAAACCGAGAGGGTGAATCAGGACTTGGAGGCCTTCCTCCGTATATATGTGTCTTCCTCTCAAGATGACTGGGTTCAACTCCTTCCTTGGGCCGAGTTCAGCCACAACAATCAATACCATTCCTCATCTTCTTCTACACCATTCTTCATTAATTATGGATTCCACCCTAAAGTCCCAGAATTCCAACCGCTTCCCGCAACTTCTGTTCCAGCAGTGGATGTCACCTTGCGTCAGTTTTCAAATAACTGGAGGAACGTCCGCGCAGCCCTGCTTAAAGCCTCATTCAGGTATAAGAAGTTTGCCGATAGGAAGCGTAGAGCGGTTCCTGCTCTCAAGGTGGGTGATCGTGTGTGGCTGTCCACGAAGAATTTGAGGTTGAGAGTTCCCAGCATGAAATTTGCACCTCGCTACATCGGACCCTTCAAGATTGAACAAGTCATCAATCCTGTTGCCTACAGGTTACAGTTACCATCCTTCTTGAAAATACCCAGGACATTTCATGTTTCTTTGTTGAAACCGCTGATCCTGAATCGGTTTCATTCCGCACTTCCTCCAGCTCCCAAAGTTCAGACTCAACGGGGAGTCGAGTACGAGGTGGCCAAGATTTTGGACTCACGTTTCCGTTACGGTCAGTTACAATACCTCATTGACTGGAAGGGCTATGGTCCTGAAGAACGCTCTTGGACCAATGCCTCAGACGTCCATGCTCCTGCCTTGGTCCGAAATTTCCACGCAAAGTTTCCTTTAAAGCCTAAGAAGTGTCCTGGGGCCACTCCTAAAGGGGGGGGTGCTGTCACGATCCGGGTATCTGGACGCCATTACTTACCCTTCAGATGCCTCCTAAGGCTGGCTCAGCGTTCCAGGACCGGATCCCGCTGTTCCTGAGTTTCCACATGCAGAATGTCAGAGTGGTGATTTCATCAGCCGCGGCCTCCGCTGTGCCCGCGTGGTTAAATGTGCGCTTGTCAGTCTGGCGTCTCCTGTCTCCTGTGGCCGGCGTCGCCATTACTGTTTCAATTCTCACATGGATTACAAACCAAACTTCCCTCCAAGTGTCTGCATGGGCGCAGCCATCTTGGATTTTGTCATCTGATTATTTCCACCAATCTGCTGTCTGTATTGTTGATTTGCATAATTGCCTAGCCAACCCCTTCCTTGCTGCAGGTATAAGTATGCTGTGCCTGAGCAAGGAAGGCGTCAGTGCTTTGGTTGTCTAACCTAGTTCCAGTTTGTCTCTCTCCTGTGGTTGTCTTCCAGGTTCCAGCTCCTGTCTCCAGACTTCTGCTATAGAGACCCGCACCAGCATTCCATCTGCGGTGTAGCCTGACTCTCCGATCCATTCTGGACTCACCTGTTTCCAGCTACAACAATCACCTGCTTCCAGCCCAGCTTCCAGCAGTGTACAGCTTCTCTTAAAGGGCCGGTGTCCTTTCTGCAGTTTACCACTCTCCACCGGTATTATTATTTCACCGCTCTCAAACAATCACCTGCTTCCAGCCCAGCTTCCAGCAGTGTATAGCTTCTCTTAAAGGGCCGGTGTCCTTTTCTGCAGTTTACCACTCTCCACCGGTATTATTATTTCACCGCTCTCAAACTCCAAACTTCATTATTATTTCATCGCTCTCAAGTTCGTTTATTATTTAACTGGTTCCAGCCAGTATCCACTCCGTACCAACAACAGTCTGGTTCCAGCCAGTATCCACAGCAGCCGTTTTACCTTCAGCAGCCCAGCCTTTCCTGGAACATCAGCTGGTACGATCCTGGGTTCTCTCCATTGCTACAGTCAGGCCTGGTAAGGACTTTCCAACTAGAAGATTATAAGAACTGTCTCACACTACCAGTGCCTATGGCCCTTGCCACCCTGTAGTACCCAGGAATTGTATTTATCCTCTGTTGACTTTTATGTTTCCTTTTACTGCTGCTGTGTTACGGAGTTTGTCATAATAAACATCATTGACTTTTATCCTGGTTGTCGTAGTCACGCCTTCGGGCAGTTATTCTACATGTTACTTACATGTCTAGGGGTCTGATACAACCTCCCAGGTTCCGTTGCATCTCAGCCCCTACAGCTGAGGCTGCCTCCCGTCAGCTCAGGCCCTCAGTTGTGACAACAAGGTTTCCAAAGACAAGTTACAATTATGCCAAACTAAAGTAAAATATTTGGGACACTGTCTAACACAAGGACTGAGACACCTGACCGCTGATAGAATTCAAGCAATTAGAGACATGACTCTGCCTCAAACCCAGCAACAGATCAGAACATTTTTAGGAATGTGTGGGTATTGCCGTAACTGGATCCCAGGATTTTCCATTCTGGCGTTACCTTTGCAGGAGATGGTCTCCTCAAACAAACCTGATCGGATTTCGCACACAGACGAGTCCGAGATGGCATTTGAGAGACTTAAACAGTGCCTAACGCAGGCGCCAGCATTAGGTATGCCAGACTATGGGAAACCCTTTGAGCTGTACGGAACAGAAAGTGCTGGTTGCGCGGCAGGCGTCCTAACCCAAAAGCACGGTGATGCCAGCAGGCCAGTAGCATACTACAGCGCTCAGCTAGATACGGTAGCGCGATCCCTCCCCACATGCTTGCGAAGCGTTGCTGCGATAGCATTGCTAGTAACGAAAAGCGAAGATGTAGTGCTAGGTCACAACCTCACAATTCATACACCACATGCAGTGTCAGCCTTGTTAAATTCTGCCCAAACCAGGCACGTCTCATCAGCGCGGTTTACAAGATGGGAATTGGCACTAATGGCCCCCGTAAACATCACCATAAGGAGATGCAGTGCATTAAATCCTGCAACATATCTCCCAGGTGTGCCTGGACAGGCACAAAGGGTGGAGGATGAGAGTGGTGGGGAAGGAGGATTTAATACAAAGGAGGACACACATGATTGTATGGAATATTTGACCCAAAATTTTACCGCAAGGCCTGACATCAGTGACAACCCACTGGAAGATGTAGATCTTACCTTCTACACGGATGGTAGTTGTCACAGACAGTCAGACTCGGGAGACTTGTGTACTGGATACGCAGTCGTAGATGACCAAGGCACCATAGAAGCAGAACCGCTAGGCCCACCTCACTCAGCCCAGGTTGCTGAACTGGTCGCCCTAACCAGAGCATGTGAATTGGCTAAGGGCAAGTCAGCCAATATCTACACCGATTCTAGATACGCCTTCGGGGTGGTCCATGATTTCGGAGCCCTATGGCGCCTCAGAAATTTCATGATAGCAGCTGGCACACCGGTAGCGCATGCAGCTCACATCAAAAGGCTTCTAACAGCGATACAGGAACCCGACAGAGTGGCTGTTATCAAGTGTAAAGCACACACATATAGCCAGGACCCAGTATCACTTGGTAACAGCCGAGCAGACGAAGCTGCTAAGTTAGCAGCTGGTACCCCCAGACAGACAGACACCACACAACTGATGGTATTTAATACCATCAACACACAGAAGTTGTGTGAAATGCAAAATTTGTGTTCCACACAGGAAAAGGCAGTCTGGAAGGCAAAGGGATATGGCCAGGAGTCCTCAGGACTCTGGACGGATGGACAAGGTAAACCAGTGGCCCCCAGAGCATACCTTCCATGTTTAGCTGAGGCAGCACACGGGCTGACTCATCTGGGCAAGGAGGGAATGTGCAAGTTGGTAAGAGCATATTGGTGTGCCCCAGGATTTTCATCTCATGCGAGTAAGAGAGCAATGTCATGCCTTACCTGCTTGAGAAAGAATATCGGAAAGGCAATACCAACAGAACCATCTCATATCCCACCTACAGGCGGCCCTTTTCAGGTAATACAGATTGACTTTATTCAATTACCCCCTTGTCGAAATTTGAAATATGTACTTGTTTGTATAGATGTATTCTCAAATTGGGTCGAAGCATTTCCTGCGGCCACAAACACCGCTATGTTTACTGCTAAGAAAATTGTGCAGGAATTTGTATGTAGATATGGTATCCCTAGAATAATCGAAAGTGATAGGGGTACCCATTTTACAGGTGATGTCTTTCAAGGAATGTGTAAGTTGATGGGAATTGATAGCAAGCTGCACACTCCATACCGTCCACAGGCGAGTGCGAAGGTGGAAAGAGTGAACAGCACTATTAAAAATAAACTGAGCAAAGTTATGGCAGAGACAGGATTGACATGGCCAGAAGCTTTACCCATTGTACTATACAGCATCAGAACCACTCCCAGGTCCCCTCTTAATCTGTCTCCCTTTGAAATCTTGTTTGGTCGACAACCGCATGTTATGATTAACCCTCAGGATGATTTGAAGTGTAACAATGAAGTGACTGTAAAATACTTGATTAACATGAGTAGACAGCTAAGGAATCAAAATGATAATTTGAAGTTGGTGATTCCTGATTTACCAGATAGTAATTGTCATGACATTGAACCTGGGGATTATGTAATGATACGGAATTTTCTACGCTCAGGTTGCCTTATTGACAGATGGGAAGGACCATACCAAGTCTTATTGACTAGCACTACTGCATTGAAGGTTGCCGAGAGAGAGACTTGGGTTCATTCGTCCCACTGTAAGAAGGTTGCTGATCCAGAGAGGTCCCGTGATAAGGAACAGACGGTAGAGGAAGTTGTATCACTGGAGTGTCTGTTCCAGGAGGACTGAGGCGGCACCTGAGCATTGAAAATCATAAGATCAAAAGCAGTTGTCGATTCCCTGTTCCCTTTTATTGTTTTTTTTTCCACTTCCCATCCCCTCTCCCTCAATTATTTTTTCCCCCTTCTCATTCTTCTCCGTTTCCTCCTATAAGATGGACTTGCCCCAAGAGACTGTGATCCGGATTTTCCTGTTGACCATGATGTTGACCAGAGCAGTCTGTTCCGGCGAGAGTACCATGGAGGTCGAGAGAGGTTCTGGAATGGGTTCTGATGACAAAGATGGAGGCGTAGTTTTCCAAGAACAACTTAATCAACAAGTAAAGGCGAGTATCAGAAAACGATCCGATAGCATTGACAATAGAAGGAATTGTGAAGGATTGTTAGCTGAAGAAAACTGTATCTGTAGGCTCTGTGACAATGTAGTTGAGGATGGGTGCATTAAGAAATGCCAATCCAGTTTTAATATCCACATGGACCGGCATCCATTGAGTGACTATCACTCCTTAGTGGGTAGTGTGTTAAATCAAACAGATTGTTGGGTATGCTCTCAAGTACCTCAAGGTCATAGCAAATCAGGGCTAGTACCATTTCCTTTAACGGTAGGGGAGGTACTTGAGCTAAAGGGTGGGAGACCGGTGGACAGGAGGTTTAATATCTCCAGTCCTCCTAGTTTGAAGCTCCACCAATATCATGTGGACAGATCCCTAATATGTTTTAACATTACCAATCCCCGAAAGCCGGGAAATTGGGAAGTGTCATGGAGTAACCAAACCATGACCTTTTCATATAGAGCAGATAGAATGCCGACAGATACAGAGCTTATACGCCACATAGCCAGTAGAGAAAAATCTTTCCGATATAGGTATACCCTAGGAAGTAGGATTACGAGAGTTGGAGAAGTATCACCAGGATACTGTGCACATATCGTACAAACTGATACGTCTACTAGACAGATGGGAGAATTAGGGGTAGGAGATTTCACATGGAGGATGTGTAATATGGTTATGTCCTACTCCGTCCCATATGTTCTCCCCGATGATGCATATTTCATATGCGGGAGGAAGGCGTATAAGTGGCTTGCCCCAAACTCTGAAGGATTGTGTTATATTGGAAAAGTACTGCCTGAGGTAATGACTGTATCACATGCCAAAATGAAAGATATACACCGTGGTGCCCAAGCTCCTTATACTCACACCCATTATGAGCACGTAGTTAAAAGGCAACTGACAGAAAGGACAGAGCATTCGGCCTCTGACATGATCCATGAATCCACCGGGATTCAGGTTCTACTTGCGCTAGATTTCACTCGCACCGCTAGAGGAGTGCTGAACTATAGATACATATCTGCGCTTGCAAATTTGTTAGACAATATCACAGAAATGTATGATGACACGTTTAGGTATACTGGAAGAGAGCTTCAAGCTTATAAAACAGAACTGGTTCAGCATAGAATGGTTCTTAATTATCTCACAGCAGTGACAGGTGGATATTGTGTCACACTGGCAACGCAGTACGGCGTGAAATGCTGCACATATATTACGAATAGCACCGAGGATCCGGTCGAGGTCATAGACCAAAAGATGGACGATATTCTCCAATTAAAGTGGGAATTTCGCAGGAGACACAATCTCACCCTTGCTGCTGTGGGTAATGAGCTGACTGGTTGGGTGTCATGGTTGAACCCGCGAAATTGGTTCTCTGGTTTAGGAGAATGGGCTCAAGGAGTCATAATGGATGTAGGGAAGTTTCTCCTATGTATCTTAGGTGTTGTCATATCGATTGGCTTGATATTTAGATGCGGTCAGGCTTTAATGAAGTGCAAACGTAGTACCAGGGTAATGAGTCTAAGGAGTGAGGAAATTGTAATTCCAATGGATTTGATTTATGACCCAACGGTAGAAACAATGATGTGATGAAAAAGCGATTATACGGTCCGTTTCTTTCACCTGTTTTTCCGTTTTCTCCAAGGTAAAAAGACCCACTTGGACAAGAAATTTGATGATCCTGTATACAGACAACTGATGGATTAAAGAAGAAGTTTTGACAACCTTATACACAGATATTTGATGAACTATGCCATAGACCCCCAGTTTCCCTAGAAATTTTAAAATTACGCTAGCCCAACACTTTTGTAAGTCTATGGACATTGACAAAGCTTTTTGCTCACACCTTATGGCAAAAGCCCAAAGAAGACTGCATTCAACAGACACCGAACAAGACCTCAACCGACAAATGTTCATTAACCTGACATAGAATACCACTGCATTTACCATAAGTGTTCTTTATCTTCATCTCTACAACCTTCAGGTAATGACACACATAGTCGATAGGGAATACAGGCACAGATATCAGCAATCACATATTCCCCCATTCATGTATCATCAACTAAAATATGCTCCCCCATTTTGTTGCAACCAAAATCCGAAAAGAGCTCGGTAAAGTTTGACAGCCGATCCACAGACCCGTACCGCGGGATAAGAAGTAATTCAAATGTATACTTCGCAATACCTCGAAGCTTGATTTACAACACGTACGGCACGATGATACATGACCCCCCAAACATGGATTCATACACACATGCTTCTGCTATCTCACTAGGTCATACCCTTTTCACACCTTCTTCTCTCCTCCCCTACCCAACGATGGAAATGTATTTACACCTGACATATATTTTTCTCTTTTTGAAATGTTTTAGGAAGTGGCAGTTATTGTTGACTGCCAAAGGGTGGACTGTCAAAGTCAGAAAAATATCACGATGCACACTGCCATATTTGCACCTCATACAGGTCCGCGCTGCGCATGCGTGCGCTCTCCCGTGCGTGCGCATACTCGCTGTTGCGGGCACCCGCAGGCGCACGGTATGCGCATTTACGGTAGAGTTTCTGTGCGCCCAGCGTGCGACTCAATTGTTATATATTTTCACCATATAATGTATTTTGTAGATCATGGTCCCCTTGATAGATTCTGAAAGTTTAGTTAATATAGCATGTTCATGGACAAAGAGATCCCTCTTTGTTTGATACGAAGGGTCAGACATGGGTCATACAGTGGTGTTTAGTATCCATCGGAAGAGTATTTAATTAGCAATATTCCGGTGTTGGTTTGAAGCAGATTAATCGCTCGTGCGAATAGTTATGGACATAAGAAGTTTATGTACTTTTACTATTATTTGCACTTACTTATCCATGCGGCGGGAAACCTAGTTTCCCGCCCACCTGAGCAGTTGGAAATGGTCTCAGCCCACCTGTATGAATCAACCTATGACCTTTTGTTATAATGCGAAGACGAATTCCTGTGTCCAATGAACAATGAGATTGTAGGGACCATTGAATTGTATTGTGTGTGGGGCATAAATAGACAAGCCGACCATATCCAGCTCACTCTCTTCAACGGTTCTCATTGCTGATAATCGGGAGCTGGATATCGAGGCGCATGCGATTGTTCCCCTTGTGCGTAAGTTTTTCTCCGCAATCATATTGTCTTTAGTGTTATTGTGAGCCATATCTCTCTCTCTCTCTCTCTCTCTCTCTCTCTCTCTTCCTCTTTCTCTCTCATTTTTCCTTAAACGTAATTGTATTGTATTGTATTTCCTGTGTAGTTATCTGGTTAGTTAGTCTATGTTATATTGTAGTGTATGACTTGTATTGTATTATTCTTTTCCAAGTATAACATTCATATAAGGCGTTAGACCCTAAGCCCGGTATTTGTGTATTTCTTATAGTGTTAAGTATTCTCAGAGCGTCGGTGGCGCTCGAACAGCTTTTGAGTTAATAAGGTTACACTGTGTTGCATCTACACTCTATCACTACATAAGGGTTTTACTACATATTACATTGTTTATGGTTTAGATATAAAGGTTTAACATTGTGAGCGTTAGCGCCGCTGGTGATCTCCTCGTGGTCCCGAGCGTCCGCTACGCTATAGCGAACCATTACGTTAGTCGGCAGCCAATAGCGTGCCTGTCTGTGATCTCTTGGCCGAGAGCGAACGTGGCGCTTGAGCGTCTCGACTACGGCTAAGCGATCGTACGCAACGTGCGTACCCTTACGGTATTCCATACGTTAATAGCGTACAGTGTTCTTAGACCTCTTAAAGGGTTTTAAGTAAGATAAATTTTTAGCTTTATCATGTGTTACCCCAGTATCACCCTCTGTCTCCCACTACATGTCACCCTCTGCTTTTCTCCGACTGCATCACCCCAGTGTCACCCTCATGGCTGTCACCCTTTGCCTCACCCCAGTGTCATCCTCTGAATATGAAAACCAGAATATTAATTTCTGCTCATACCGTGTGACATAATGTGAATTTCGGCTCATACCATTGGCATAATGTGAATTTCGGCTCATACCGTGTGGCATATTGAGAATTTCGGCTCATACCGTGTGGCATATTGTGAATTTCAGCTCATACCTTGTGTCATATTCTGAATTTCGCCGCATTCCTTGTGGCATATTGTGAATTTCGGCTCACACCATGTGGCATATTGTGAATTTCGGCTCATGCCTTGTGGCATAATGTGAATTTCGGCTCATGCCTTGTGGCATAATGTGAATTTCGTCTCATGCCTTGTGGCATAATGTGAATTTTGGCTCATACCGTGTGGCATATTGTGAATTTCGGCTCATACCGTGTGGCATATTCTGAATTTCGGCTCATGCCTTGTGGCATAATGTGAATTTCAGCTCAAACTGTGTGGCATAATGTCAATTTCGTCTCAGACTGTGTGGCATAATGTGAATTTTGGCTCATACTGAGTGGCATAATGTGAATTTTGGCTCATACTGTGTGCCATAATGTGAATTTTGGCTCATAGTGTGTGGCATAATGTGAATTTCGGCTCATACTGTGTGACATAATGTAAATAACTCAAATGTTCGCCCCCCTAAATCTCACATACTTTTCAGAGTGTCCCACTCAAAATCAGGGTGTAGGTGCTGGAGTGCAAGAGAATGCATGTGCACCTAGGCCCACCACTCTCTAGTTCTGCCACTGGGTCAGGGATAGGTTGGGGAAGTGTAAGCAGCGACAGGGCGCAGTGGCAGCTGGGGCTCAGGGTTATGCCATAGTGGAGTACTGGCCAGTGGTCTCGCCATTATGCTTCATTTTATTAATTTTATTTTTCTGGGGTGTATTATATCTACATGTACTATTGGGAACTAGGGATAAATTAGATTAAACCATGTGATTTTACTTAGAGAATGTAAAATAGTGCTAGACAAGCCCCTCTGGTGGTGCACACCCTAATAAAATAAGCTGCGCACGCCTATGATATATATATAACGTGTCATATACCATCAGACAGGTGATTACTTGCAGCACGTCTTTTGTTGTCTATGCAATAACTTGTCCGTGTGGGCTGTTCTATATTGGGCAAACCACACGGAAATTTAGCGAAAAAGGATGGCGGCCCATCGTTCCTCTATCAAATTGATCTTGGAGGGCAAACCGGTGGATCAACCGGTGGCCCGACATTTTCTATCTGCCAATCACACCATTAACTCACTAAAATACTTTGGGATAGAGCATGTTCCGCCGACACTGAGGGGTGGAGACAGGGCTAAAGTTTTATTGGAGAAAGAAACTCGGTGGATTTTGAGACTGGACACATTCTGGCCTCGGGGCCTTAATGAAAAGGTCAACTGGAATGTTTTTTGAGTTGTGGGTGTGTCACATCCACTATCAGAGATGGTCATTATAATTTGTATATATCCTGGAATTTCTTCCATAGTTGTAGTTCCATATAATTATACTATATCTATTGTGGGGTTATTGTTTTCTTGGGAATAATATCCTTAAAAACAATGACCCTTAAAAACAAGGTTTCTTCTGTAGGGAACGCCATTTCTATGTAGAGTAGTTATATGCTATATTGCTCTATGGGATGTAGGATACTGTTGTCTCTCTTTTATATGTCTTATGTTGCATGTTGTATGTTTTTGTACTGTATTAGCTCTATTCATTTATTTGTTCATTTAATTTAATTTTTTTATGTGTAGGGAGCGGTCTCTTGATGCGTGACAACCCGGCACCTGGTGATGGGGTGAGTAGCCTGTGAGCTCACGTTTTACAGCGGCCGGGCCATTCTGACTGGCGTGTGCGGGGTGGTCATGACAACGATCACCTTGCGTCCGCCGGGTGGTCATGGCAACGGTGACGTAGGAGGCGGAAGTGACGCGGCGGCTCAGGACCCGGAAGCAGGAGTAGCGCGGAGGAGACGCGGCAGCAGACACGCTCCTGGGGTATTTAGAGGGGTAAGTTTGTCTATGTTTGTCTGTGTGTATTTGTATTTTGGCCTGAGGAAGGGGCTATCGCCCGGAAACGGCTGTTGCCATTTAATACAATAATTTTGCAAAAAATCTGACTCCAGTGCCGTTCATATTCGGGAGCTATATATATATATATATATAAGGCTACCGCTGCACACACCTATACACACACACCTGATCAGCATGACAGAGCCCTGGCTCCCAGTAGCAGCTCATGTGTGAGTAGCCCCCCATAATCCAGCCATGGTGTTCATCATTTTGATGGGCTTTTAACTAGAGATGAGCGGGTTCGGTTCCTCGGAATCCGAACCCGCCCGAACTTCATGTTTTTTTACACGGGTCCGAGCGACTCGGATCTTCCCGCCTTGCTCGGTTAACCCGAGCGCGCCCGAACGTCATCATGACGCTGTCGGATTCTCGCGAGGCTCGGATTCTATCGCGAGACTCGGATTCTATATAAGGAGCCGCGCGTCGCCGCCATTTTCACACGTGCATTGAGATTGATAGGGAGAGGACGTGGCTGGCGTCCTCTCCATTTAGATTAGAAGAGAGAGAGTGAGATTGAGACAGAGACACTTGATTTACTGGAGCTTAGGAGTACTAGAGAGTGCAGAGTTTACTAGTGACTGACCACTGACCAGTGACCACCAGTGCAGTTTTATTTAATATAATCCGTTCTCTGCCTGAAAAAAACGATACACAGTGACTCAGTCACATACCATATCTGTGCTCAGCCCAGTGTGCTGCATCATCTATGTATAATATCTGACTGTGCTCACACAGCTTAATTGTGGGGGAGACTGGGGAGCAGTTATAGGTTATAGCAGGAGCCAGGAGTACATACTACATACATATTATTAAAATTAAACAGTGCACACTTTTGCTGCAGGCAGGAGTGCCACTGCCAGTGTGACTGACCAGTGACCTGACCACACTGACCACCAGTATAGTATACTATATTGTGATTGCCTGAAAAAGTTAAACACTCGTCGTGTGACTTGTGTGGTGTTTTTTTTTTTATTCTATAAAAAACTCATTCTGCTGACAGACAGTGTCCAGCAGGTCCGTCATTATATAATATAATTATATACCTGTCCGGCTGCAGTAGTGATATATATATATTTTTTATATCATTATTTATCATCCAGTCGCAGCAGACACAGTACGGTAGTTCACGGCTGTAGCTACCTCTGTGTCGGCACTCGGCAGTCCATCCATAATTGTATACCACCTACCCGTGGTTTTTTTTTTCTTTCTTCTTTATACATACTACATCTCATTATCATCCAGTCTATATTAGCAGCAGACACAGTACAGTACGGTAGTCCACGGCTGTAGCTACCTCTGTGTCGGCACTCGGCAGTCCATCCATAATTGTATACCACCTACCCGTGGTTTTTTTTTTCTTTCTTCTTTATACATACTACATCTCATTATCATCCAGTCTATATTAGCAGCAGACACAGTACAGTATGGTAGTCCATGGCTGTAGCTACCTCTGTGTCGGCACTCGGCAGTCCGTCCATAATTGTATACCACCTACCCGTGGTTTTTTTTCTTTCTTCTTTATACATACATACTACATCTCATTATCAACCAGTCTATATTAGCAGCAGACACAGTACAGTACGGTAGTCCACGGCTGTAGCTACCTCTGTGTCGGCACTCGGCAGTCCATCCATAATTGTATACCACCTACCCGTGGTTTTTTTTTCTTTCTTCTTTATACATACTACATCTCATTATCATCCAGTCTATATTAGCAGCAGACACAGTACAGTACGGTAGTCCACGGCTGTAGCTACCTCTGTGTCGGCACTCAGCAGTCCGTCCATAATTGTATACCACCTACCCGTGGTTTTTCTTTCTTTCTTCTTTATACATACATACTACATCTCATTATCATCCAGTCTATATTAGCAGCAGACACAGTACAGTACGGTAGTCCACGGCTGTAGCTACCTCTGTGTCGGCACTTGGCAGTCCATCCATAATTGTATACCACCTACCCGTGGTTTTTCTTTCTTTCTTCTTTATACATACTACATCTCATTATCAACCAGTCTATATTAGCAGCAGACACAGTACAGTACGGTAGTCCACGGCTGTAGCTACCTCTGTGTCGGCACTCGGCAGTCCATCCATAATTGTATACCACCTACCCGTGGTTTTTTTTCTTTCTTCTTTATACATACATACTACATCTCATTATCATCCAGTCTATATTAGCAGCAGACACAGTACAGTACGGTAGTCCACGGCTGTAGCTACCTCTGTGTCGGCACTCGGCAGTCCATCCATAATTGTATACCACCTACCCGTGGTTTTTTTTTTCTTTCTTCTTTATACATACTACATCTCATTATCATCCAGTCTATATTAGCAGCAGACACAGTACAGTACGGTAGTCCACGGCTGTAGCTACCTCTGTGTTGGCACTCGGCAGTCCATCCATAATTGTATACCACCTACCCGTGGTTTTTTTTTCTTTCTTCTTTATACATACATACTACATCTCATTATCAACCAGTCTATATTAGCAGCAGACACAGTACAGTACGGTAGTCCACGGCTGTAGCTACCTCTGTGTCGGCACTCGGCAGTCCGTCCATAATTGTATACCACCTACCCGTGGTTTTTTTTTCTTTCTTCTTTATACATACATACTACATCTCATTATCATCCAGTCTATATTAGCAGCAGACACAGTACAGTACGGTAGTCCACGGCTGTAGCTACCTCTGTGTCTGCACTTGGCAGTCCATCCATAATTGTATACCACCTACCCGTGGTTTTTTTTTCTTTCTTCTTTATACATACTACATCTCATTATCAACCAGTCTATATTAGCAGCAGACACAGTGCAGTACGGTAGTCCACGGCTGTAGCTACCTCTGTGTCGGCACTTGGCAGTCCATCCATAATTGTATACCACCTACCCGTGGTTTTTTCTTCTTTCTTCTTTATACATACTACATCTCATTATCATCCAGTCTATATTAGCAGCAGACACAGTACAGTACGGTAGTCCACGGCTGTAGCTACCTCTGTGTTGGCACTCGGCAGTCCATTCATAATTGTATACTAGTATCCATCCATCTCCATTGTTTACCTGAGGTGCCTTTTAGTTGTGCCTATTAAAATATGGAGAACAAAAATGTTGAGGTTCCAAAATTAGGGAAAGATCAAGATCCACTTCCACCTCGTGCTGAAGCTGCTGCCACTAGTCATGGCCGAGACGATGAAATGCCAGCAACGTCGTCTGCCAAGGCCGATGCCCAATGTCATAGTACAGAGCATGTCAAATCCAAAACACCAAATATCAGTAAAAAAAGGACTCCAAAACCTAAAATAAAATTGTCGGAGGAGAAGCGTAAACTTGCCAATATGCCATTTACCACACGGAGTGGCAAGGAACGGCTGAGGCCCTGGCCTATGTTCATGGCTAGTGGTTCAGCTTCACATGAGGATGGAGGCACTCAGCCTCTCGATAGAAAAATGAAAAGACTCAAGCTGGCAAAAGCAGTAGCACCGCAAAGAACTGTGCGTTCTTCGAAATCCCAAATCCACAAGGAGAGTCCAATTGTGTCGGTTGCGATGCCTGACCTTCCCAACACTGGACGTGAAGAGCATGCGCCTTCCACCATTTGCACGCCCCCTGCAAGTGCTGGAAGGAGCACCCGCAGTCCAGTTCCTGATAGTCAGATTGAAGATGTCAGTGTTGAAGTACACCAGGATGAGGAGGATATGGGTGTTGCTGGCGCTGGGGAGGAAATTGACCAGGAGGATTCTGATGGTGAGGTGGTTTGTTTAAGTCAGGCACCCGGGGAGACACCTGTTGTCCGTGGGAGGAATATGGCCGTTGACATGCCTGGTGAAAATAACAAAAAAATCAGCTCTTCGGTGTGGAACTATTTCAACAGAAATGCGGACAACAGGTGTCAAGCCGTGTGTTCCCTTTGTCAAGCTGTAATAAGTAGGGGTAAGGACGTTAACCACCTCGGAACATCCTCCCTTATACGTCACCTGCAGCACATTCATAATAAGTCAGTGACAAGTTCAAAAACTTTGGGTGACAGCGGAAGCAGTCCACTGACCAGTAAATCCCTTCCTCTTGTAACCAAGCTCACGCAAACCACCCCACCAACTCCCTCAGTGTCAATTTCCTCCTTCCCCAGGAATGCCAATAGTCCTGCAGGCCATGTCACTGGCAATTCTGACGAGTCCTCTCCTGCCTGGGATTCCTCCGATGCATCCTTGCGTGTAACGCCTACTGCTGCTGGCGCTGCTGTTGTTGCTGCTGGGAGTCGATGGTCATCCCAGAGGGGAAGTCGTAAGCCCACTTGTACTACTTCCAGTAAGCAATTGACTGTTCAACAGTCCTTTGCGAGGAAAATGAAATATCACAGCAGTCATCCTGCTGCAAAGCGGATAACTGAGGCCTTGACAACTATGTTGGTGTTAGACGTGCGTCCGGTATCCGCCGTTAGTTCACAGGGAACTAGACAATTTATTGAGGCAGTGTGCCCCCGTTACCAAATACCATCTAGGTTCCACTTCTCTAGGCAGGCGATACCGAAAATGTACACGGACCTCAGAAAAAGACTCACCAGTGTCCTAAAAAATGCAGCTGGACCCAATGTCCACTTAACCACGGACATGTGGACAAGTGGAGCAGGGCAGGGTCAGGACTATATGACTGTGACAGCCCACTGGGTAGATGTATGGACTCCCGCCGCAAGAACAGCAGCGGCGGCACCAGTAGCAGCATCTCGCAAACGCCAACTCTTTCCTAGGCAGGCTACGCTTTGTATCACCGCTTTCCAGAATACGCACACAGCTGAAAACCTCTTACGGCAACTGAGGAAGATCATCGCGGAATGGCTTACCCCAATTGGACTCTCCTGTGGATTTGTGGCATCGGACAACGCCAGCAATATTGTGTGTGCATTAAATATGGGCAAATTCCAGCACGTCCCATGTTTTGCACATACCTTGAATTTGGTGGTGCAGAATTTTTAAAAAAACGACAGGGGCGTGCAAGAGATGCTGTCGGTGGCCAGAAGAATTGCGGGACACTTTCGGCGTACAGGCACCACGTACAGAAGACTGGAGCACCACCAAAAACTACTGAACCTGCCCTGCCATCATCTGAAGCAAGAAGTGGTAACGAGGTGGAATTCAACCCTCTATATGCTTCAGAGGTTGGAGGAGCAGCAAAAGGCCATTCAAGCCTATACAATTGAGCACGATATAGGAGGTGGAATGCACCTGTCTCAAGCGCAGTGGAGAATGATTTCAACGTTGTGCAAGGTTCTGATGCCCTTTGAACTTGCCACACGTGAAGTCAGTTCAGACACTGCCAGCCTGAGTCAGGTCATTCCCCTCATCAGGCTTTTGCAGAAGAAGCTGGAGACATTGAAGGAGGAGCTAACACGGAGCGATTCCGCTAGGCATGTGGGACTTGTGGATGGAGCCCTTAATTCGCTTAACAAGGATTCACGGGTGGTCAATCTGTTGAAATCAGAGCACTACATTTTGGCCACCGTGCTCGATCCTAGATTTAAAGCCTACCTTGGATCTCTCTTTCCGGCAGACACAAGTCTGCTGGGGTTGAAAGACCTGCTGGTGAGAAAATTGTCAAGTCAAGCGGAACGCGACCTGTCAACATCTCCTCCTTCACATTCTCCCGCAACTGGGGGTGCGAGGAAAAGGCTCAGAATTCCGAGCCCACCCGCTGGCGGTGATGCAGGGCAGTCTGGAGCGACTGCTGATGCTGACATCTGGTCCGGACTGAAGGACCTGACAACGATTACGGATACGGACATGTCGTCTACTGGCACTGCATATGATTCTCTCCCCATTGAAAGAATGGTGGAGGATTATATGAGTGACCGCTTCCAAGTAGGCATGTCACACAGTCCGTACTTATACTGGCAGGAAAAAGAGGCAATTTGGAGGCCCTTGCACAAACTGGCTTTATTCTACCTAAGTTGCCCTCCCACAAGTGTGTACTCCGAAAGAGTGTTTAGTGCCGCCGCTCACCTTGTCAGCAATCGGCGTACGAGGTTACATCCAGAAAATGTGGAGAAGATGATGTTCATAAAATGAATTATAATCAATTCCTCCGCGGAGACATTGACCAGCAGCAATTGCCTCCACAAAGTACACAGGGAGCTGAGATGGTGGATTCCAGTGGGGACGAATTGATAATCTGTGAGGAGGGGGATGTACACGGTGATATATCGGAGGATGATGATGAGGTGGACATCTTGCCTCTGTAGAGCCAGTTTGTGCAAGGAGAGATTAATTGCTTCTTTTTTGGGGGGGGTCCAAACCAACCCGTCATATCAGTCACAGTCGTGTGGCAGACCCTGTCACTGAAATGATGGGTTGGTTAAAGTGTGCATGTCCTGTTTATACAACATAAGGGTGGGTGGGAGGGCCCAAGGACAATTCCATCTTGCACCTCTTTTTTCTTTTATTTTTCTTTGCGTCATGTGCTGTTTGGGGAGGGTTTTTTGGAAGGGCCATCCTGCGTGACACTGCAGTGCCACTCCTAGATGGGCCCGGTGTTTGTGTCGGCCACTAGGGTCGCTTATCTTACTCACACAGTCAGCTACCTCATTGCGCCTCTTTTTTTCTTTGCGTCATGTGCTGTTTGGGGAGGGTTTTTTGGAAGGGCCATCCTGCGTGACACTGCAGTGCCACTCCTAGATGGGCCCGGTGTTTGTGTCGGCCACTAGGGTCGCTTATCTTACTCACACAGTCAGCTACCTCATTGCGCCTCTTTTTTTCTTTGCGTCATGTGCTGTTTGGGGAGGGTTTTTTGGAAGGGACATCCTGCGTGACACTGCAGTGCCACTCCTAGATGGGCCCGGTGTTTGTGTCGGCCACTAGGGTCGCTTATCTTACTCACACAGTCAGCTACCTCATTGCGCCTCTTTTTTTCTTTGCGTCATGTGCTGTTTGGGGAGGGTTTTTTGGAAGGGCCA
The DNA here is from genome assembly GCF_028390025.1 of Pseudophryne corroboree. Taxonomy (NCBI): domain Eukaryota; kingdom Metazoa; phylum Chordata; class Amphibia; order Anura; family Myobatrachidae; genus Pseudophryne; species Pseudophryne corroboree. The sequence continues at coordinate 499,445,263 of NC_086448.1, forward strand.
TCCTGCGTGACACTGCAGTGCCACTCCTAGATGGGCCCGGTGTTTGTGTCGGCCACTAGGGTCGCTTATCTTACTCACACAGTCAGCTACCTCATTGCGCCTCTTTTTTTCTTTGCGTCATGTGCTGTTTGGGGAGGGTTTTTTGGAAGGGCCATCCTGCGTGACACTGCAGTGCCACTCCTAGATGGGCCCGGTGTTTGTGTCGGCCACTAGGGTCGCTTATCTTACTCACACAGTCAGCTACCTCATTGCGCCTCTTTTTTTCTTTGCGTCATGTGCTGTTTGGGGAGGGTTTTTTGGAAGGGCCATCCTGCGTGACACTGCAGTGCCACTCCTAGATGGGCCCGGTGTTTGTGTCGGCCACTAGGGTCGCTAATCTTACTCACACAGCTACCTCATTGCGCCTCTTTTTTTCTTTGCGTCATGTGCTGTTTGGGGAGGGTTTTTTGGAAGGGACATCCTGCGTGACACTGCAGTGCCACTCCTAGATGGGCCCGGTGTTTGTGTCGGCCACTAGGGTCGCTTATCTTACTCACACAGCGACCTCGGTGCAAATTTTAGGACTAAAAATAATATTGTGAGGTGTGAGGTATTCAGAATAGACTGAAAATGAGTGGAAATTATGGTTTTTGAGGTTAATAATACTTTGGGATCAAAATGACCCCCAAATTCTATGATTTAAGCTGTTTTTTAGGGTTTTTTGAAAAAAACACCCGAATCCAAAACACACCCGAATCCGACAAAAAAAATTCGGTGAGGTTTTGCCAAAACGCGGTCGAACCCAAAACACGGCCGCGGAACCGAACCCAAAACCAAAACACAAAACCCGAAAAATTTCAGGCGCTCATCTCTACTTTTAACTAGTACACTAATAATAAATGTCTGCATATATGCACTAGACATACATGTTTTTACATAACCTCAGGTTTCAGTTCTCTAGCTAAATAACTGTGCAATACAAACTTTATTCATTTTTAAAAATAGATTTGTAATGTACTGGGGGGTTTTTCACAGCACCACTGAAAAGATCAGACATCCAGGATATGCATACAATTGATGAGGAAATAGCAGGTAAATACTTAAACAAAGTTCAAGTGTCTCTCTCTCTCTCTCTGCACATGTTATATCTGCCCCCCCCCCCCCCCTGCAGTGCACATTGTTTTGCCCAACTGCAAACAAAGTTCCTGCTGCGATCAACTCAGAATTACCCCCTTAGGCCGGTATTCAATTACAAGCGAAAAAACATTGGGAGAGAAAAACTCTAATGCTTTGATATTTATTTATTTTTTGAACCATCCAATTAGGTCACATGAAAAAACGCCCCCGTTTTTTCGTCACTGAAGGGGCATGCCCAGCACTCTGTGAGCTGCTGGCATGCCCCCTCTCCCTCTGTCTCCAATGAATAGACGCTGTGCGTATGCGTCTATTCACCGCTGCTCTGCTAAGCAGGGCAGCGAGAGACAGAGCCTCCCAACTGCCCCCCCCACCGCGGGACACTGCGGCCCGCGGGTGGGACAGCGGGACAGTCCCCAAAAAACGGGACTGTCCCGCGAAAATCGGGACAGTTGGGAGGTATGTATCAGGGCATATTAAATAGCCCCCAGCAACATAATTACCCGCAGTCAATGATTGCAGGTAACTGAATACTTGCATACACCTAATTAAGGAAATAAAAATAAAAAAAAAACCTATATATACTGTGTAGATAGATAGATAGATAGATAGACAAGTATGAGCGCACAACCAATGTTCTTAATAAAATTGTCCCTTCGTGGAACTACAAGTACAATGCTGCACTGTTTGTTCCAACACAATACCAGCAGTCCCGTTTCAATTTCTGCCGGTCTGCACGCTGTATAAAACAACTGTCATCCTCCCCAATACCCGACCGCTCTCGGGAAAAGATAATCTGTAACAGGAAGAAAGAGGGGGGCGCCAATAGTGCATATAAAGTTTCACAATTTTTATTTTAAAAACTCAAATGGTACTTCTCCATTAACGTACCGGATAAAGAGGTATGACCACCGCTAGTATATGATCTCAGTACAAATTTTACTAGAGGGCACAATCACCACCACGTCCTCCTAACAGGGTTTTTTGTTTTGAACAATAAGTTGTCCCTTGAGTGCCGTTCATTATCCCTGTATTATATATATATATATATATATATACGCTGCTCAAAAAAATAAAGGGAACACTAAAACAACACATCCTAGATCTGAATGAATGGAATATTCTTATTAAATACTTTGTTCTTTACATAGTTGAATGTGCTGACAACAAAATCACACAAAAATTATCAATGGAAATCAAATTTATTAACCCATGGAGGTCTGGATTTGGAGTCACCCTCAAAATTAAAGTGGAAAAACACACTACAGGCTGATCCAACTTTGATGTAATGTCCTTAAAACAAGTCAAAATGAGGCTCAGTAGTGTGTGTGGCCTCCACGTGCCTGTACGACCTCCCTACGACGCCTGGGCATGCTCCTGATGAGGTGGCGGATGGTCTCCTGAGGGATCTCCTCCCAGACCTGGACTAAAGCATCCGCCAACTCCTGGACAGTCTGTGGTGCAACGTGGCTTTGGTGGATGGAGCGAGAAATGATGTCCCCGATGTGCTCAATTGGATTCAGGTCTGGGGAACGGGCGGGCCAGTCCATAGCATCAATGCCTTCGTCTTGCAGGAACTGCTGACACACTCCAGCCACATGAGGTCTAGCATTGTCTTGCATTAGGAGGAACCCAGGGCCAACCGCACCAGCATATGGTCTCACAAGGGGTCTGAGGATCTCATCTCGGTACCTAATGGCAGGCAGGCTACCTCTGGCGAGCACATGGAGGGCTGTGCGGCCCCCCAAAGAAATGCCACCCCACACCATTACTGACCCACTGCCAAACTGGTCATGCTGGAGGATGTTGCAGGCAGCAGAACATTCTCCTTGGCGTCTCCAGACTCTGTCACGTCTGTCACATGTGCTCAGTGAGAACCTGCTTTCATCTGTGAAGAGCACAGGGCGCCAGTGGCGAATTTGCCAATCTTGGTGTTCTCTGGCAAATGCCAAATGTCCTGCACGGTGTTGGGCTGTAAGCACAACCCCCACCTGTGGACGTCGGGCCCTCATACCACCCCCATGGAGTCTGTTTCTGATCGTTTGAGTAGACACATGCACATTTGTGGCTTGCTGGAGGTCATTTTGCAGGGCTCTGGCAGTGCTCCTCCTGTTCCTCCTTGCACAAAGGCAGAGGTAGAGGTCCTGCTGCTGGGTTGTTGCCCTCCTATGGCCTCCTCCACGTCTCCTGATGTACTGGCCTGTCTCCTGGTAGCGCCTCCATGCTCTGGACACTACGCTGACAGACACAGCAAACCTTCTTGCCACAGCTCGCATTGATGTGCCGTCCTGGATGAGCTGCACTACCTGAGCCACTTGTGTGGGTTGTAGGGAGGTCATACAGGCACGTGGAGGCCACACACACTTTTGAGCCTCATTTTGACTTGTTTTAAGGACATTACATCAAAGTTGGATCAGCCTTTAGTGTGTTTTTCCACTTTAATTTTGAGGGTGACTCCAAATCCAGACCTCCATGGGTTAATAAATTTGATTTCCATTGATAATTTTTGTGTGATTTTGTTGTCAGCACATTCAACTATGTAAAGAACAAAGTATTTAACAAGAATATTTCATTCATTCAGATCTAGGATGTGTTATTTTAGTGTTCCCTTTATTTTTTTGAGCAGTATATATATATATATATATATATATATATATATCAGGGACGTGCAGTCAGGGGAGGCAGTGCCTCCCCTGTCATTAATGACTAAAATAATATAAAGAAGATACTTATGACACATACTCTGTGTCATAAGTATCTCCTTTATATTAATGTAATTATTATCCCTGTCTAAATGGGGTTGGGAAGCACCGATCGTGGTGCCTCCCGGTGTGAATGGGAAAGGTATGGGAGAGGGGGGCGGGCGGGGCCTAGCAATGGGCATTAAAAGCCCATTGAAAATGCATTGGAAAGTGGCACCATTAGAGGTGCCGCTTTCATACAGGGACGTGCTTTCAACCCATGAAAGCACGCCTCTGTCAGTGAGTCCACATTGATTGGCCAGCGGATCCGTCACTGGATCCGCTGTCAGTCACTGTGTGGGCACGGCGGAGGTGCGGGCGTCGGTGGTGGCGGAGGTGCAGGCGGCGGAGGTGCGGGTGAGACTATTAGCGGCAGGCAGGGATCCAAGATCTCTGCCTGCCATTCTGCAGAGTTTGGCAGCGGAGCGGTACCAAATTCAAAAATGGCGCCTCAGCGTCATTTTTTAAATTCAAGATGACCGCCGCGAGCCAATCATGACTCACTGCATCATCACCCCGCCCCCTCCGGCTGACTTATATAAGTCAGCGCGAAGCAGCGGCGCGTCAGTCCGATGGTGGAGGATGAGCAGTGAAGAGCTCCTGAAGACAGAAGACGCTGGAAGTCCTGGATGGGCGGCGGCTATACAAAAGAGCTTAACAGCCGCCGCCCACCAGGTGAAGACGCTGGAAGCCCTGGGGAAGGCGGCGGCCATGCAAAAGAGCTTAAAGGCCGCCTCCCCCCAAGGTGAAGACGCCGGAAGCCCTGGGAAGGCGGTGGCCATGCAAAAGAGATTAAAGGCCGCCGCCTCCCAGGTGAAGACGCCGGAAGACGCTGGAAGCCCTGTGGAGGCGGTGGTTCCCCCAGGTGAAGACGCCGGAAGCCCTGGGGAGGCGGCGGCCATGCAAAAGAGCTTAAAGGCTGCCGCCCCCAGGTGAAGACCCTGACAAATAAACTAATTTTTTAAAGATTAGTTATGGCCCATTATGTCCGGGAATGCTGGCACTTGTGGTTCTCCAAGTAACAGCATGCCAGGGCAGGCTTCCTGGGACCTGTAGGCCACCTGTAAAGAACAATATTAACAATGAACCCCGCACCCACCGCCACCAGGGGTGCGGGGCATAGCACTGGGCTATCAGCCCAGTGCTGGTTATTCAAAAATTGGGGTTTTTTTATCTGCGCACTGAGTCCTCTCTGCTTCGGACAAGCTGCCGTACTAAATAGGTGACCACCTACGTACGTAAATCTATAGACAGGTAATTGTACTGCGCTCAGTCCTATGTTCATCTGTAGAAGATGAAAGTTTATATACTGATAGTGTTCTGTGTAGTTGATAAGGGTAGTAGTAATAAACGATAACTGAAAGGAGATTTTGTGTCTGTGTGTACCGTTTGCCTTGTAAGTTTAATGAACAACAGACTTGAATGAAGAAATTAATAGGACTTTATTCTAATCATAAACTGACCTCCGTTATGGTGCGTTTTAGTAACAGAAAAAAATGAAAACATAAAAATAAAAATAATAATAATAAATGATAAATATTGATGCAAATTTCTAAATTGAAAAAACAAAGATAAATCAAGAATAAAAAACAGGTCAAAAATAGAAAAAAATAAAAAAAGCAATGGTGCTTGAGCAAATGCTCACAGTCCGGAATGATGGGGTAGTGTGGATTTTCAAAAAAGGTCTATTAAACGTTGGTATCCAAAGTTCAGATGCAGTTCATACAATTTGCGGCGTCCCGCATAAACTTTCTCAGAGCGCTCGAGGGAGTGGATGATATCAGGGTACGTGATAGTCTATGAGGTTAGTGCAGTGCTGGATATTGTGAGCTGGCAAGGAGTGGATGAGTTAAAGCTCCGGGCTAGTTCGTCCACCTCTCCCCTGGTCCCGAGAGTCGCGCCCGTGTTCAGGCGTTCCCCTGGTACCTGATCGGTTCGAGGGACGAACAGTGCCTAGGGTTTGGGTAATCACGACCAGCGCTCTCCGGAGCGTCTGCTCGTGAAATCCCTCACCGCGTACGGAGACTCACCTGCTGCCGCTTCCTGCCGTCCACTGTGTCTCTGCACTGGCTCCCGTCCTCCTTTACAGCGTCCTCCTGGTTGCTAGGTGACGTCCTGTTGCTTTCGTTCTTCGGGGTCACGTGACCGGGATGTCCCGTCTTCCGCTCGTAGCTCTCTGTTAAATGTAGGTCCTGTTTAGCAGGGTGTATTAGTGGCTCCAACGCGTTTCAACCCCATAGGGGTCTTCCTCTGGGAGAAGTGTAGATAAGGGTTCCATTCCCTTGATCTTATGAGTCCGTGCAAGGTCACACCCCTCATCATGTGATATCTTTATGTTCCTCTCATTGGTCCTCTTTTCTGTCTATCTAAATCAGTGTGGAATCAGTTTGATTCGATTTTTTAAAAATCAGTGGTGGTAATAATAGGGGATTTTCTGCCTTAGCCTCATCAACTCATTTATTACAAAAAAATGACAGAGAATTTGAAAGATTAAAGAGAATGCAACTGGGAAGAATATAGTGTGATGAGATAAGGTTAATCCTAAAGTCACTTTCTGCACACTATTGATTTAACCTCATTCTCAAGATTAAGACCAAAAGGGGATAAGGTTTTTAATTCATACATCCACCTGAGCTCTGCGGTATTAATCTTGCTCGTGAAATCCCCCCCTCTCCAGTTGGCCTGTACCTCCTGTATCCCTACAAATTTCAGGGACCGTGGGTCACTTCCATGATAATATTTAAAGTGTTTCGAAAGATTGTGATCTTCTAAGCCCTTTTTAATATTACGGATGTGTTCGTTTATTCTTATCTTTAGTTTACGTATGGTCCTTCCCACGTATTGTTTTTTGCAGCCACATTCCAATAAATATATGACTTGTTTGCTGTTGCATGTAAGTCTGTTCTTTATTTTGTATTTTTTCTGGGTATTATTGGAAATGAAATTAGTAGATGGTTTAGTGCTTGACATTCCCATGTTCTTACAGGCTATGCATGTTCCACAGTAAAAGAAACCCTCTCCTGGTCCTGTCTGGTTAATGAAGGATTGTGTCATCTGTCTTGGCTGTATGTGGCTGTGTACCAATCTCTGCTTCAAATCTGTTGCTTTTCTATATACAATTTTTGGTTTTTCTTGGAGAATATCATTTAAGATCTCATCTTCTAATAGAAGCGGCCAGTGTTTTCTAATAATCTGCTGGATGGACCTTGCCTGTTGTGTGTAATCTGTAACAAACAATACCTCATTTGAATGTTGTGTGTTGACTTTTTCTTTGTATTCTAGTAGTTGGTTCCTATCCTTTTCCCCTACCTCCATAAAAGCCTCTTCTAATGTGTGAACATTGTACTTTTTCTCCTCAAATTCCCCCATAAGCTCTCTCCCCTGGGTGATGTAGTCTTCCTTTCTGGAGCAGTTTCTCCTAATTCGTGTGAATTGTCCCTTGGGGATGGATTTCAACCAGCTGGGGTGGTGTTCACTTGTGGATAGGATGTGGCTGTTCACGTCAACATTCTTCCTAAAGGTTTTGGTCTGTATTTGTCCCTCTTCCACAGATATACTAAGATCTAGAAATTCAACCCTGTCTTTACTGTATTTGGTAGTGAACTTGAGATTATTGTTGTTATCGTTCATGTCATGTAAAAAATTGGTCAGAGTCTGTTCCTCACCTCGCCATATGAAGAACAGATCATCTATATATCTCGTCCAGAGCACGAGATTCTCCCCAAGCTCAGGATTGGACCAGATGAATTTGTCCTCCCACCAACTCATATAGAGATTGGCGTAGCTTGGGGCGAATCTCGTGCCCATTGCTGTTCCTGTAGTCTGTAGGTAGTATGTTCCCTCAAACCATGCGTAGTTGTGTCTTAAGATGAATTCAATACTATCAATGATGAACTGTTTCTGTAAGTTCTTTAGATCTGTGTCTTTTTCTAGGTGGTATTTTATGCTTGTTAATCCTTGGCTATGATCTATAACTGAATATAACGATGTGACATCTGAGGTGACCAGCCAAAAATCCTCCCTCCATTGTAGCTCTTGTAGTTTTTTGAGAATGTGTGTTGTATCACGTAAATAAGATTCTTGTTTTTGGACATAAGGTTGCAAGAATATGTCCAAGTACTCTGAAAGATGGGAAGTCAGAGAGCCAATCCCTGAAATGATGGGTCTACCTGGTGGGTTAAGTGGATCCTTATGTATCTTGGGTAGATAATAAAATACGGGAATTATTGGATGTTGAGTTCTGATGTATTGGTATTCCTGTTCATTCAAAATGCCTAAATCTGCTCCCTTTTTTAAATGTGCTTCTAGTTCCTTTTGAAATGTTTCAGTCGGGTTCTGAGTCAACTTTTTGTATGTGGTATTGTCCTCCAAAATCCGTTTGGCCTCTTTAATATAATCAGTCTTGTTGAGTAGAACTACTCCCCCTCCCTTGTCAGCTGGCTTAATTATCAAAGAATTGTTGTCCTGTAGATCTTGTAATGCCATTTTTTCTTTCCTGGTAAGGTTCTGTGTATGTCTGTTTGTATTTAGTGTTTCTATGTCTTTCTCTACCATTTTGACGAATGCTTCAACCTGTGATCCCCTCAAATGACTTGGATTAAACTGTGATGGGGGCTTTAGTGTGCTATGTTTATATGTTTCTGCAATCCTTTCATTTCTTACCGGTGCAGGTGTTGTGGTGGCAAAATATTTCTTGAGGGATAATTTGCGGGCAAACTTGTGTAAATCAAGGTAAGTAGTGAATTTGTCCATCTTGCTGGTTGGTGCAAACTTAAGCCCTTTGTCCAAAAGTTTTAAATGATTGTCCGTGAGTGTAACGTCACTTAAATTGAATACTCCCTTCCCTCTTTCTTCTACTCCGAGTTGTCTCCTAGTTTTGTTCTTTTCTCCCCCCCTGCATCCTCTTCTTGTCCTTCTAACTTCCTTTTCTTTATTGGTGTGCTGTTGCTGTTTGTGTCCCCCTTGCTGCTGACCCCTAAAAAATGTAGTCCTGTAGCACATGATCCTGGTGTCTCTACTGGTCTAGTGGCCTCTTGTTCTAGCTCTTCTGCTAATGTCGATGTCTCTAAATTCTGTGTCGTTTTGGGGTCTAGCCCTTGCTTTTTATACAGTGTAGATTTTTCTAACCTCTGGTGTGTTCGGTCTGTGACGAATGCTGATGTCTGACTGTAACTTGCCCAACCTTGCTCTAATGATAATCTGGCTAGGTTTTCATAGTTGGAGTCCTCTTCTATCTCATAAATGGAAAATGAGTCCTCAGATTCTGTGTCTCCAGTGGATGATACTGACAATGTGTGTTTATCAGTTTTGTTGGTATTTTTGGTCACTTGATGTATTTTGGACATGTACTGTTGGTAAGTCAAATTAAGTTGTTTGTATATAGGTTTGATGGAATGCTTGCTAAGTAGGGGCTGTTTATAATTGGTCTGTTTGTGCAGACTATTGTCTGTGTCTTTGGTAACCTTCCGTTTTCCTCGGTTGCCTGCCCCAATTTTGTCCCTAAGAATTTTTTTCTTTTTTACCTCTAATATTTTGCTTTCCCTGTTCAGGACTCTCTGTGTTGTGAGGTCTGTTAAACTTTTGAATTCTAGCTCTTGTTTGTAGGGTTCTAATTTAGCGTCAAGTTCATTAATGTCATTTTCAATCTTGTTTAATTCCCCTGTGTTGTTCTCTATAAGTAGTCCTATCAGTTTCCTTGAGCAGTCTGTCAAAATCGTGTCCCATTTGGTCATAAAGGTTGGGTTGTCTCTATTGTGTGTAGGTATTTTCTTTACTTTCAGGCCCTTCGGGATTAAATCATTTTGTAAGTACCACTTGAGGGTGTAAGTGTCCCACCATAACCCTGTTTCTTTATTGATCAATTTTTCCAGTTGTAGAAATGTGTTACAGAAAGTGTTATTGTCGTCTGCCTGCCTCCCTGGTGCCACTAGTGACTCAAATATGGTCAGTGCCCTGTCTTCCCTTTTTTTCCTGAAATTGGTCAGTCCCATGTGGGATCTCTTGCTGCAGATAGCTGGTCAGAATGGTTTCTCAAAAATTGGGGTTTTTTTATCTGCGCACTGAGTCCTCTCTGCTTCGGACAAGCTGCCGTACTAAATAGGTGACCACCTACGTACGTAAATCTATAGACAGGTAATTGTACTGCGCTCAGTCCTATGTTCATCTGTAGAAGATGAAAGTTTATATACTGATAGTGTTCTGTGTAGTTGATAAGGGTAGTAGTAATAAACGATAACTGAAAGGAGATTTTGTGTCTGTGTGTACCGTTTGCCTTGTAAGTTTAATGAACAACAGACTTGAATGAAGAAATTAATAGGACTTTATTCTAATCATAAACTGACCTCCGTTATGGTGCGTTTTAGTAACAGAAAAAAATGAAAACATAAAAATAAAAATAAAGCACCATTGCTTTTTTTATTTTTTTCTATTTTTGACCTGTTTTTTTATTCTTGATTTATCTTTGTTTTTTCAATTTAGAAATTTGCATCAATATTTATCATTTATTATTATTATTTTTATTTTTATGTTTTCATTTTTTTCTGTTACTAAAACGCACCATAACGGAGGTCAGTTTATGATTAGAATAAAGTCCTATTAATTTCTTCATTCAAGTCTGTTGTTCATTAAACTTACAAGGCAAACGGTACACACAGACACAAAATCTCCTTTCAGTTATCGTTTATTACTACTACCCTTATCAACTACACAGAACACTATCAGTATATAAACTTTCATCTTCTACAGATGAACATAGGACTGAGCGCAGTACAGTGCTGGTTATTGCTCGGAGGGGGACCCCATTTTTTTTTTTGGGGGGGGGTCCCCACTTCCGAGGAATTCCAGCCCTTGGCTGACTAGTTTGAGGGGGCAAAATAATGTTATGGCAGGGGGACCCCATATCGAGGGTCTTCCCTGCCATGGCATTATCCCCCCTGGCTGGTTCTGCCTGGTGCTGGTTTTAGCAATGTATGGGGGACTACACTTTCCCCCCACCATTGTATGGGGGGAGGGGGGAGATGATTAGCTGCCAGTGCCTTCCCAGCCACTGACCTCACGGCACGCCACTGATATATATATATATATATATATATATATATATATATATAATTTAATTCTTAAGACAGGAAAGATATATGTATTTCATTAATTGACAGTCAGAGTTAAATACTAACTTTAAGGGGGGTACTTTACAGAACTGGCGCCCAAGATGGCTGCCTCATCTTTTGCATGCTCCTGATCATCTCCATAAAACAGCTTAAATTTACCACAACGGACCTATGAATCATCATAAATATCCAAGCACTTACCTTTAACTTGTACTACTCTACGCGGACATTTCATCAAAACCAACGGATTGCATTCCTGCACTGAGATACACACTGGATTGAATCCTCTGCATACCTCCACTGAGAGATCCTTCAGTTTAGCAGTTGCTGTACTCTGCATTGGACATTACCCAGATAAGGTACTGAGGATTACAACCTATTTTTGGCTACATCCAGCCCCTCACTTAGACATCATCCACCTCTGTTCTCTGAGCAACAAATAACTGACTTATTGCATTAATCTACTAATACAGGTTGAGTATCCCATATCCACATATTTAGAAATACGGAATATTCCGAAATACGGACTTTTTTGAGTGAGAGTGAGATAGTGAAACCTTTGTTTTTTGATGGCTCAATGTACACAAACTTTGTTTAATACACAAAGTTATTAAAAATATTGTATTAAATGACCTTCAGGTTGTGTGTATAAGGTGTATATGAAACATAAATGAATTGTGTGAATGTACACACACTTCGTTTAATGCACAAACTTATAAAAATATTGGCTAAAATGACCTTCAGGCTGTGTCTAGAAGGTGTATATGTAACATAAATGCATTCTGTGCTTAGATTTAGGTCCCATCATCATGATATCTCATTATGGTATGCAATTATTCCAAAATACGGAAAAATCCCATATCCAAAATACCTCTGGTCCCAAGCATTTTGGATAAGGGATACTTAACCTGTATTAGTATATTCAGGCTCTGAATTTCTGAAGGCTCACTGTTTCAAATCAGGATCCATTTCCAGGACACGTTATCACTACCCCCACAAGAAATCTACTTCAAAGGCCTCTCACACTGAGACTTTTCACACCTACACAGTAGGAATTGGCTTCTAACACCTTTCCAAAAGACTGCCTATCCTAGGATAATTGACTAAATCAGCAGTTATTTTATTTATCACTTGCTTCAAATATACCCAATAGGTTATAGCAATAACTTTGTTCATAAACCCATTATAATTTTGGATCACATACCGAATTGGGGGAAAACAAAACACAAAAAGGAAAAAAACAAACAAAAACAAAACAAAACACTGCTTTCTCTCCCTCATCATCATATGCAGCGCAAACTTATAGTAATCTGTCATTGATGACCAAATGTATACGTATTGCTCCAGCTTCATTCTTTCACTCCGCCCACCACGTTCTGCAGTTCCTATCACACCATCACAGGCTTCTATTCTCCAATCCCTTGGCATTTTAAAAAGAAAACACAGGCGCATCCGTGGGAAGCGAGCAGGCCGGAAATTTATTTCACCCGGTAACCATCTAAGTCCTTTGCCCACCTGCTCACCCCCATATTCAAAGAACAATCAAATAGAAGTGATACCCAAAAGACAGCCCTGTGTTTAGAAGAACAGAACTGTCAACTCTCGCTTTGTGACCCCCATACCCAGAGCTCCTGCACTTAACATAAAGAAAACTGAAGGCCCTCTGGTATGCCCAATCAGGTCAGTCCTTTGTAATGCCAGATCTATAAGAAACAAGACTGCAACAATTGCTGACCTTATTGAATATGCAGATCTAGCCTGTATTACAGAGACCTGGCTAGATGAAAATGCAGCACCTATATTGGAGGCTGCAGTACCAACAAACTACTCTGTCATCCACAACCCAAGACTGGACCGCAGGGGTGGCGGGGTGGCTATCTGCTTCAAAAAAGAACTTAAACTTAGGGTCCACCCTATTGAAATTACTCGCTCATTTGAGTGCATTGCTGCCCAGAGTTCGACAGGATTAGGTTTCAGAGTACTTCTCATTTACCGGCCCCCTGGAGATGGAAAGATATTTCTACAAGAAATTGCAGACACTGTTGCTGGCCTGGTTCTGGAACATCAAAGATGGCTCATCCTCTGGGATTTCAATGCATGGGTGGATGATGAGCTCTCACGCCTTGGCCAAGACCTCCTGTGCACAATGAATGGTCTGGGCTTCACACAGGTCATTCCCTCTGCCACACATAAAAGTGGTCACACTCTGGACCTTGTCTTTCAGATTGGATTAGAAGTCACTGACCTAAAAATAAACCCAGTCATCTGGTCAGACCACTACTCTCTTTGGTTCTCAGTTGCAACCCCTCAAATAAGTTCTCTGCCTGTGGAGTTGACCAGGTATCGTCCAAGGAGAGGTATGACTCCCCAGGCTCTTGCAGCAAATCTGGATCTCTCTGCTATACTGGGTGCCTGTGAAGATCCCTGTTCCCTAGTCCGTTATTATAATAGGGATGTTATGGCTGCAATTGATATTATCGCCCCTGTGCGTAGAAGACCTTGTAAACCACAACGTCAAGCTCCATGGTTCGACAACAGTGTTAGTGAGCTCAAGAAAAGGGGGCGTAGACTGGAAAGACGATGGAGGAAGACTAACCTAGTGGATGACAAAATAAAACTAATAAAGCATAACGAAGAATATCAATCGACAATCACTCGTAAGAAACCACAGTTCCTGTCAAATGAGATCACAGCAGCAAACAATAGGCCAGCTCAACTTTTCCGCACAGTGGAGATGCTTTGCAAGCCAGCATGCCTGCAGACTGATGAGACCCTCTCCCAGGCAAGATGCAACAAGTTTGCAAACTTCTTTGCAGATAAAATATCCACCATCTGGGCTGGAATCTCCACAGTGCCATCAAATGAGTGCCAAACTACAAAGCCTGCCAATATAAGCTACCTGCCTTCATGGACCAGCTTTGACCCAGTGGATGTAAAGGACACTGCTGAAATTGCTCGGATTTTGCGTCCCACCACCTGTGATCTGGACCCAGCCTCAACCAAGCTTCTAATAGGTTGTATGGATATAATTGGTCCTGTCTCTGCAAAAATTGTTCAATGCTCTTTGCAGACAGGCATTTTTCCTGGACCCCTAAAGGAAGCAATTGTTAGACCGCTTCTTAAAAAACCTAATTTATATCCCGACTGCATGACCAACTACAGACCGGTATCAAACCTTCCTTTCCTAGGAAAGGTTATTGAGAAAGTGGTTACAAATCAACTGGAACCTGCCTGACAACCCATGATATTTATGATCCATTTCAATCAGGATTCAGGAGAAGACATAGCACTGAAACAGCCCTGGTGTGTGTGTGTTAAATGATCTTCTGATGGCAAGAGACAGAGGTGACTGTTCAATATTAATCCTTCAGGATCTCTCGGCAGCATTTGATACCGTGGACCATGGGCTTCTGATTGAGCGACTGATACATTTCTGTGGTCTGGATGGCACAGTCCTAAGCTGGTTCAAATCATTTCTCACAGGCAGGTCACAGAGAGTATCATCTGGATTATACTCATCACCACCAGTGCCATTGCCATGTGGTGTCCCACAAGGTTCTATACTATCCCCCATGCTTTTTGCAGTATACATGCTCCCATTGGGTTAAATAATCAGGCGCCATGGCCTGGTCTACCACTGCTATGCAGATGATACACAACTGTACTTGTCCTTTGCTCCGGGTACTGATAACCCAATAGCAACCCTAAATGGCTGTCTAGCTGAGCTACAGGAGTGGATGAGCGCCAGTTGGCTGCGACTGAACCCGGATAAAACAGAGGTCCTTATGATACGACCGCAACATCAAAGGACAAGACTGCAGCATAGCCAACCAACTGGACTTACACTCGGGGATTCAGAATTACAGACAAATGATCGTGTGCGGATTCTTGGCGTTGTCCTGGATGGTGGCTTGACACTTAAACATCAGATATCAGCCACAATCAAATCCTCATTCTTTCACCTTAGGAACATAGCCAGAATCAAGCACTTAATTCCCTCAGATGATATGCCAAAAGTCATACATGCATTTGTATCACCTCGATTAGACTACTGTAATGCCCTCTACCTTGGTCTCCCAGCAAAAGAATTGCAATGCTTACAGCTGGTGCAAAACACTGCTGCCAGGCTGTTAACCAACCAGCCCCGTTCTAGCCACATAACACCCATCCTCTACTCCCTTCACTGGCTGCCTGTAAGATGGCGAATCATCTTCAAGATTGGCTTACTGAGTTTCAAAGCATTACATGACCAGGGCCCAAGGTACCTGAAACAGCTTCTGACCCCATACTGCCACACTCGATTACTGCGATCTGTAGATGAAGGACTTTTAGCAGTACCTAGAATCTACCGTAATTCATCTGGGGGTCGAGCTTTTAGTCATGCTGCTCCGACTCTATGGAACTCACTTCCCCGCACAGTGCGAGAGGCCCCAACTATAGAATCCTTCAAAAGTAGACTCAAGACTTTCCTGTTTACTCAAGCATTTCCATAGTGTCCCTTTTAGTATCTTCATGCTTCTGTATTTTATGAAAATGTACTTCATTATTTTCTGTACTATATTATGCTATGTATTTGTTAAGCGCCTTGAGTCCTATTGGAGAAAGAGCGCTATATAAATAAAATGATTATTATTATTATTATTATTACTACTCACGGAGCAATCGCTGCTTAAAATCTAAGCAATCTGACTAGATTGCTTAGATTTTAAGCAGTGATCTCTCAGTGTGTACCCCTCACAGCGATAGCGATGCGCAGCCCCGCGCATCGCTATCGCTGGTGCTAGATTGGCCAATTGGCCAATCTAGCGAGTCGCTCACTTCACCCGCTGGGTGAAATGAGCGCCCCCCGCACGCTCAGCACACATCGCGCTGTGCTGAGTGGCGGGAGAGATGTGTGCTGAACGGTTCGCTCAGCACACATCTCTCCCCACATCTGCCAGTGAGTACTGGCCTTTAGAGATAACTTTCCGTACACCCTTACCTCAACTTGCAACTGAAACAGCTACCAGCCAACCAGTAAAATGATGCAGGACAGGTCCTCCCTCTGGTAATGCAGCACAGCATTACTCAGTCTCCCCCAATTTCTCCCTCCCAGATTGGCACTTGACCTGGTACTGGTGTGTGTGATTACGTCACTCGTGACATCCAGCGCCCGGCATCCTGAGAGGACCCCGCGGCGTTGCACAGGCTGGCGGTAGTCACAAGGAGTGACATCCAGTGCTCGGCATCCTGGGAGGGCCCGGCGGCGGCAGTGTACAGGCAGACGGGCGGGTTTGTGAGTCCAGCTCATTAAGTCGGTGGGGGTGCGGCGTGACTGCAGCGCTTGATGCAGGGGAACAAAGCTGTCAACTCAGTTTATAGGGTGTGGGTGTGCTGCTCTTTTTGGTATCACCCCATTGAAGGGTGACACCCGGGTGCAGGCCGCAGCCCCCTTGTGACACCACTGCTCTAGGTAAGCTGTGCTCAGAGTTCTATAAGTAATAACCTGGCCATGACCATGAGGTGAGTTATTATAGTTTTCCCAAAATGTATATTTTATGAATGTCTGTTTTGCCATTTTCAAAATTATGTCTATATTGTGTAAGCCTTGACAAGGTGTGACCTAGAATTACCAATGTGTGTGTTTTTTTGTTTTTTGTTTGTATCTGTTTGGGATAATATATATATATATAGTGTACATTATGGTCCGCACATCACAATAATAATCTCATGCAGGGTGCCCGGTTCAAAATATTTAAATATGAGTACAACCACACCATGAGGCTCCAGCAGGGGCTCTGTTGCAGAAGAAACCAGCACTCCTTGTATATTCAAACGTCTTTATGCCATTATTTAAGCAACATGACAAACTTTTCGTGCAACAATCAGCAGCTTGGAAACAAATTCATCAATGATACAGATCTCACATATCCTAGGTCATGCTGGGGATATAAATCCAACCCAGCAGGATCTCCCAACAGCTGTTTCGGCTGGCGCCGTCTTCAGGGGAGTAGTTAACACCAATGTGCCAAGCTTGTACTATTTATACCCACTAAATAACCAAAGTGTGCTCACCTGTCCCAATCGCTCAGCCGAACTCCGCCAGGTGTTGTTAAGAGGCATGTATACACAGTTGCCCGGACGCCAGCCTGTGACGTCATCTAACATCGCCCATCGCTCTCCACGAGCGGCTTCCGGCCTCCCGGCCGTTTCCATGGTAGCGTCGGCTCCGCCTCCTCACGTCGCGTGACCGCGACGTGTGTACAGCGTCCTCCGCCCTCCTGACAAACAGCGGCTCGCCGATAGGCCTGCTCTCCCAAACGGTCAGCCTGCTAAATATGACGTACCTTAGCTGGCTTCCCTGTCTCTTAGCAACCCGGCCACAACACCTCCACTCACCAATAGCGGCAGAATCGAACAAACGTCAGTGCACAAACCTACATATAATTGCTTACATAGTATGCCACAGAAACTGCTTATCATCACTTGTGTGAGCGAGCCAATAGATCTCCTAATTTACCTATGTGAGTGACCAACATTTTACACAGAGCCCCCCTCTCATGCTTCTTCATTAATCAATTAATTTATAACCTGGTCTAACCAGTACAAACATATCACCAGGGGTACCTGTAAGTTGGTCACTATCATAATAGTACAATCTTCAGCCTGCATACCTACTTGGCACAAACTACATACATCTAACAAACAGCAAATAAAAAATATATAAACACAGGAACAAGAATAGGAGAAACGTGTGGAGAAGGTATCCACTATAAGACTACATTGGGGTAAGAACAGCAGACCTGATACCAAATGCTATATTTTATAGGAAACAGGAAAAAATCAGTTCCTCATTCAGCCCTTGTGGGGCCATAGCATTTAATAAATATATCCATCGGCTTTCTTGCTTGAGTAACTGCTTATTCCGATCACCACCTCTCCTAAGCGGAGGCACATGGTCCAAGGGCATGAATTTAAAGTCCCTTATTTTATGCCCACAACTTGCAAAATGTCTAGCCACCGGTGGTGTACTTGGTTCCACTATTTGAAGTGCTTTTTTAATAGACGAACGGTGCATAGATATTCTTTCTTTTAGCATACGGATCGTCTTGCCCACGTATACTTTGCTAAGAGACAGGGAAGCCAGCTAAGGTACGTCATATTTAGCAGGCTGACCGTTTGGGAGAGCAGGCCTATCGGCGAGCCGCTGTTTGTCAGGATGGCGGAGGACGACGTGAGGAGGCGGAGCCGACGCTACCATGGAAACGTCCGGGAGGCCGGAAGCCGCTCGTGGAGAGCGATGGGCGATGTTAGATGACGTCACAGGCTGGCGTCCCGGCGTCCGGGCAACTGTGTATACACGCCTCTTAACAACACTTGGCGGAGTTCGGCTGAACGATTGAGACAGGTGAGCACACTTTGGTTATTTAGTGGGTATAAATATAAATAGTACAAACTTGGCACATTGGTGTTAACTACTCCCCTGAAGACGGCGCCAGCCGAAACAGCTGTTGGGAGATCCTGCTGGGTTGGATTTATATCCCCAGCATGACCTAGGATATGTGAGATCTGTATCATTGATGAATTTGTTTCCAAGCTGCTGATTTTTGCACGAAAAGTTTGTCATGTTGCTTAAATAATGGCATAAAGACGTTTGAATATACAAGGAGTGTTGGTTTCTTCTGCAACATAGCCCCTGCTGGAGCCTCATGGTGTGGTTGTACTCATATATATACACTGCTCAAAAAAATAAAGGGAACACTGAAATAACACATCCTAGATCTGAATGAATGAAATATTCTTATTAAATACTTTGTTCTTTACATAGTTGAATGTGCTGACAACAATATCACATAAAAATTATCAATGAAAATCAAATTTATTAACCCATGGAAGTCTGGATTTGGAGTCAACCTCAAAATTAAAGTGGAAAAACACACTACAGGCTGATCCAACTTTGATGTAATGTCCTTAAAACAAGTCAAAATGAGGCTCAGTAGTGTGTGTGGCCTCCACGTGCCTGTATGAACTCCCTACAACCCACACAAGTGGCTCAGGTAGTGCAGCTCATCCAGGATGGCACATCAATGCGAGCTGTGGCAAGAAGCTTTGCTGTGTCTGTCAGCGTAGTGTCCAGAGCATGGAGGCGCTACCAGGAGACAGGCCAGTACATCAGGAGACGTGGAGGAGGCCGTAGGAGGGCAACAACCCAGCAGCAGGACCGCTACCTCCGCCTTTGTGCAAGGAGGAACAGGAGGAGCACTGCCAGAGCCCTGCAAAATGACCTCCAGCAAGTCACAAATGTGCATGTGTCTTCTCAAACGATCAGAAACAGACTCCATGAGGGCCCAACGCACACAGGTGGGGGTTGTGCTTACAGCCCAACACCGTGCAGGACATTTGCATTTGCCAGAGAACACCAAGATTGGCAAATTCGCCACTGGCGCCCTGTACTCTTCACAGATGAAAGCAGGTTCTCACTGAGCACATGTGACAGACGTGACAGAGTCTGGAGATGCCAAGGAGAACGTTCTGCTGCCTGCAACATCCTCTAGCATGACCGGTTTGGCAGTGGGTCAGTAATGGTGTGGGGTGGCATTTCTTTGGGGGGCCGCACAGCCCTCCATGTGCTCGCCAGAGGTAGCCTGACTGCCATTAGGTACCGAGATGAGATCCTCAGACTCCTTGGGGTAAATTTACTAAGATTCGTATTTTCCCGTTTCAGGTCAAAGTTCAATCACGAATGACATCGAAAGTGTAAAACAGCAACTTTTTGAATTGATTACGACTAATTTACTAAGCTGTCGTATTCGGGTTTTTCTTTTGTTCCGATGTCGATGTCATTCGTGGTTTTTTTTATATTTTTACGGCAGTGATTAGCAAAACACTGCCGACTTTTTTTACAATCAATCTCGGCCGAATCTGTGTGATCCGTGCTGGGGTTTATTTTTTTTTTTTTTTTAATTAAACACTGTAAAATAATAAAAAAAAATGCGTGGGGTCCCCCCTCCTAAGCATAACCAGCCTCGGGCTCTTTGAGCCGATCCTGGTTGCAAAAATATGGGGAAAAAAATGACAGGGGTTCCCCCATATTTAAGCAACCAGCATCGGGCTCTGCGCCTGGTCCTGGTCCCAAAAATACGGGGGACAAAAAGAGTAGGGGTCCCCCGTATTTTTAAAACCAGCACCGGGCTCCACTAGCTGGACAGATAATGCCACAGCCGGGGGTCACTTTTATATAGTGCCCTGCGGCCGTGGCATCAAAAATCCAACTAGTCACCCCTGGCCGGGGTACCCTGGGGGAGTGGGGACCCTTCAATCAAGGGGTCCCCCCCCCAGCCACCCAAGGGCCAGGGGTGAAGCCCGAGGCTGTCCCCCCCCATCCAATGGGCTGCGGATGGGGGGGCTGATAGCCTTTGTTGTAAAAGAAAAGATATTGTTTTTAGTAGCAGTACTACAAGTCCCAGCAAGCCTCCCCCGCATGCTGGTACTTGGAGAACCACAAGTACCAGCATGCGGCGGAAAAACTGGCCCGCTGGTACCTGTAGTACTATTACTAAAAAAATAACCAAAAAAAGACAAGACACACACACCGTGAAAGTATAATTTTATTACATACATACACACATACATACATACTTACCTTAAGTTCCCACGCAGGTCGGTCCTCTTCTCCAGTAGAATCCAAGGGGTACCTGTTGAAGAAATTATACTCACGAGATCCAGGGGTCCAGGCTCCTCGGGAAATCCAGGGGTAATCCACGTACTTGAAAAAAATAACAAAACGGTGTCCCGACCACGAACTGAAAGGGGACCCATGTTTGCACATGGGTCACCTTTCCACGAATGCCAGAAACCCACTCTGACTTCTGTCTAAGTGGGTTTCTTCAGCCAATCACGGAGCGCCACGTTGTAGCACTCTCCTGATCAGCTGTGTGCTCCTGTCCTCACTGACAGGCAGCACACGGCAGTGTTACAATGTAGCGCCTATGCGCTACATTGTAACCAATGATGGGAACTTTCTGCCCTGCGGTTGACCTAAAGTGACGTCACCGCTGAGCAGAAAGTTCCCAGCATTGGTTACAATGTAGCGCATAGGCGCTACATTGTAACACTGCCGTGTGCTGCCTGTCAATGAGGACAGGAGCACACAGCTGATCAGGAGAGTGCTACAACGTGGCGCTCCCTGATTGGCTGAAGAAACCCACTTAGACAGAAGTCAAAGTGGGTTTCTGGCATTCGTGGAAAGGTGACCCATGTGCAAACATGGGTCCCCTTTCAGTTCGTGGTCGGGACACCGTTTTGTTATTTTTTTCAAGTACGTGGATTACCCCTGGATTTCCCGAGGAGCCTGGACCCCTGGATCTCGTGAGTATAATTTCTTCAACAGGTACCCCTTGGATTCTACTGGAGAAGAGGACCGACCTGCGTGGGAACTTAAGGTAAGTATGTATGTATGTGTGTATGTATGTAATAAAATTATACTTTCACGGTGTGTGTGTCTTGTCTTTTTTTGGGTATTTTTTTAGTAATAGTACTACAGGTACCAGCGGGCCAGTTTTTCCGCCGCATGCTGGTACTTGTGGTTCTCCAAGTACCAGCATGCGGGGGAGGCTTGCTGGGACTTGTAGTACTGCTACTAAAAACAATATCTTTTCTTTTACAACAAAGGCTATCAGCCCCCCCATCCGCAGCCCATTGGATGGGGGGGGGGGACAGCCTCGGGCTTCACCCCTGGCCCTTGGGTGGCTGGGGGGGGGACCCCTTGATTGAAGGGGTCCCCACTCCCCCAGGGTACCCCGGCCAGGGGTGACTAGTTGGATTTTTGATGCCACGGCCGCAGGGCACTATATAAAAGTGACCCCCGGCTGTGGCATTATCTGTCCAGCTAGTGGAGCCCGGTGCTGGTTTTAAAAATACGGGGGACCCCTACTCTTTTTGTCCCCCGTATTTTTGGGACCAGGACCAGGCGCAGAGCCCGATGCTGGTTGCTTAAATATGGGGGAACCCCTGTCATTTTTCCCCCCATATTTTTGCAACCAGGATCGGCTCAAAGAGCCCGAGGCTGGTTATGCTTAGGAGGGGGGACCCCACGCAATTTTTTTTGAAAAAATAAGCACTTTCCCACCCCTTCCCACTGATATACATGCACGGATCTCATGGATCCGTGCATGCCTATCTAATCACGGGAAAAAAAATAAGGTCTGTTTTTTTTTAGCACTTTTTTACGAGTTGTAATTTTTCACGGCAGTGTTTGTTTTTTTTTTGCTTTGCACTTCTTAGTAAATGACCGAGATTCATACTTAAACAGCCGCGTTTTGACCGATGGTGTATTCATTCGTAATTTTTTACTTGGACTTGCAAAAAATTACGAATGCCCTCATCTCTGCCGTGATTAGTGTTTAGTAAATTACCGAGATGACACTTTGATGAAAAAACGGCATCTCGGTCAAAATCGGGAGCTTAGTAAATTTCCCCCCTTGTGAGACCATATGCTGGTGCGGTTGGCCCTGGGTTTCTCCTAATGCAAGACAATGCTAGACCTCATGTGGCTGGAGTGTGTCAGCAGTTCCTGCAAGACGAAGGCATTGATGCTATGGACTGGCCCGCCCGTTCCCCAGACCTGAATCCAATTGAGCCCATCTGGGACATCATGTCTCGCTCCATCCACCAATGCCACGTTGCACCACAGACTGTCCAGGAGTTGGCGGATGCTTTAGTCCAGGTCTGGGAGGAGATCCCTCAGGAGACCATCCGCCACCTCATCAGGAGCATGCCCAGGTGCTGTAGGGAGGTCATACAGGCACGCGGAGGCCACACACACTACTGAGCATCATTTTGACTTGTTTTAAGGACATTACATCAAAGTTGGATCAGCCTGTAGTGTGTTTTTCCACTTTAATTTTGAGGGTGACTCCAAATCCAGACCTCCATGGGTTAATACATTTGATTTCCATTGATAATTTTTGTGTGATTTTGTTGTCAGCACATTCAACTATGTAAAGAACAAAGTATTTAATAAGAATATTTCATTCATTCAGATCTAGGATGTGTTATTTTAGTGTTCCCTTTATTTTTTTGAGCAGTGTATATATATATATATATATATATATATATTTATTTATTTTTATTTCCTGTGGGGAATTATGTGCTTTTTTTTTACCAGCAGTGCGATATCGCTCACTTGCCATCAAGAACTAGTGCATATAGCAAGTGGCAGCATATAACCCTGCACCGAAGTAATGATTAACTTATACACTGTTGAGTCACATTATTATGACCATCTCCTATGACCATCTCCTACTTTTGACGTTAGTAGGACGTAGCCCATGAAGTACGTCACATGTCGTGCACTGGCTTGGTGGGTATATAAGGTATGCGATGGGCCTACTGCGCACATATCACTTGTTACTGTCATGGGTAAAAGGGGCAATTTATCAGCGTTGCAAAAACAGAGTTTCTGATACAGCGCGGTTTGTGAGCTGTGTGCATTCTGCTGTGGTGAAGGTATATTATGACTGGACAAATGGCACCATTGTGAACAGGGCTGGATCTAGACCTTGTGGTGTCCAGGGCGAAAAATAGGGGCGTGGCTTCATGGAGAAGGGGCGTGGTCAGTTATGTCCCTTGTAGCTGTGCCCTCAGTAGTTGTGCTCCCTGTAGCTGTGCCCTCAGTAGTATTGACCCCAGTACTGTGCCCCCTGTAGAGTTGGGCGCCCAGTAGTATTGCCCCCAGTAGAATTGTGCAGCTTACAAAAAAAATAATTAATACTTACACAATCCCTGCTACTGCTTCCCGACCGCTGCTGTCCTCCATCTCCGGCCGCCGGCGCCACTCCTCGGCTCTATGGGAGAGACATCATGACGTCTCTCCCATAGCACCGCATAGACACCAGAGGTCAATTATGACCTCTAGCGTCTATGTGCTGCTCCCGCAATGCAGGTGCGCGATGACTTCATCGCGCACCGTACAGCATCGGCACCAGTAGCGGATCTTGCCACGGCGCCATCCGGAAGGCGGTGCCCCGGGCAAAAATCCTGCTTGCCCGTAGCAAGATCCGCTACTGATTGCGAATAACCAACGTAGAAAATGCGTAACACCACTTGTCATTGATCTGAGAGGTGAACATTGGCTATGAAGGTGTGTGAAGCTCAACTGACACGTTACAGTGGAGCAGCTCACCGTCAAAATGTACCTGTGCCAACCTACCAGCACCTTATGGAGTCACTCCCAGCCCGTCTAGCTGTTGTCTGTGCTGTACACAGCGGTTACTCTGGCTATTACCTGGTGGTCATAATGCGACGGATTGTGTAGTTACTACTACCTACCTAAAAAACCTTGATTCATGGTACTCTCATTGCAGGGTTGGTCCTGCATTCTGGCAGACGGATCTAGCTGTTTGGATCATGACAGCCGGCATCCCGTCTGACGGCAAATCGTATGTATACCATTTAAAGTACATATGTATGCATACCTCCCAACCTTTTAGCTCAGGGAGTAGAGCCACTTGCACGACCATGAAATGGGGCGTGGCCTCAGGTGAAATGAGCGTGACCTCGGTAGAGTGGGCACGGCCTCACGGCACAGACCCGTTGTTTAGCATTTTGGAGGCTACCAGCACTCCCCGAGCAGCTGGGCAGCCTCCTGCTCACCTTTATGTACTTTATAGATGCTGTGTGCGCACGGCATCTATTCAGAGACCACTCACTTTGCAGAGCAGCGGGTGATGAAAGGATCCCCCAACTGCCCCCTCCGCCACCCCACCCGCAGGACACTTCTGCCCACAGGAGGGACAGCGGGACATTGTCTGAATAGTGGGACTGTCCTGCTGTAATCAGGACAGTTAGGAGGTATGTGTATGGTGTATCCAGGCAATACCTATATCCATGTACTTCTGTATTTTGATTGTGATGGCTAGAGGATCTACACTGAGGATTGCTGCCTACGTTTGAGTGATCTTGGGATTACACATAGCTTGCTGTCAGGTGACCTTTGTAGGACAATTTATGTCTGGAACATTTGTGATAATTTGTGTGGTATTATTCTTCAGGTTAACAACAAAACAACCACGCAATTACCATACATTAACGGCTTGTGCCATATGTGTTACATGTATTACAGCAGTTTGAATGCGATGTTTAGAATTTTATGATTATTCATAATTTATCTTGAGACACCTCAATGTCATTACATGTTTGTGAGACAATTTGTATACCTGTATTTTTGGCATGACTATGCCACTTATTTATGCATTACCTGCAT
Organism: Pseudophryne corroboree; assembly: GCF_028390025.1. Lineage (NCBI taxonomy): Eukaryota > Metazoa > Chordata > Amphibia > Anura > Myobatrachidae > Pseudophryne > Pseudophryne corroboree. Next base: position 499,470,465 of record NC_086448.1, read on the forward strand.
TGAAACTACAATACTGCAGGATCACATTCATTAAATGAAACAGACTGCATATTAATCTGTGTTCTAATTTCTCAGTGAGCGAACATACTAAATAGACTGACTGCTGCCTTAAACAGATTAGATGAATTCTCTTTAATTTTGCCTCAAAAGGTTAAAGATGAACTCGTCCCCTATTACAATTATTAACAAATAATTTACATGCTACCATTTTATTTTAGCTTCCTTTGACATAATTACATTATAAAAGTATTATTTTTGCTAAAAGAGTGCCCCCACAAAAGGTAATTGTCTTTCTCTTCTATTCTGTGTGTATATAGGGGGTCATTCCGAGTTGTTCGCTCGGTAAAAATCTTCGCATCGCAGCGATTTTCCGCTTAATGCGCATGCGCAATGTCCGCACTGCGACTGCGCCAAGTAAATTTGCTATGCAGTTAGGATTTTTACTCACGGCTTTTTCTTCTTTCTGGCGATCGTAATGTGATTGACAGGAAATGGGTGTTACTGGGCGGAAACAGGCCGTTTTATGGGCGTGTGGGAAAAAACGCTACCGTTTCCGGAAAAAACGCAGGAGTGGCCGGAGAAACGGGGGAGTGTCTGGGCGAACGCTGGGTGTGTTTGTGACGTCAAACCAGGAACGACAAGCACTGAAATGATCGCAGATGCCGAGTAAGTCTGGAGCTACTCAGAAACTGCTACGAGGTGTGTAATCGCAATATTGCGAATACATCGTTCGCAATTTTAAGATGCTAAGATTCACTCCCAGTAGGCGGCGGCTTAGCATGAACAAATCTGCTAAAATCCGCTTGCGAGCGAACAACTCGGAATGACCCCCCTGGTTCTCCTGTATGTATTTATTTATTTATTTATTTATTTGTGTGTGTATATATAATATCAGCATGCCAAATAATGGCTAAATCTTATGCTGGTGCCCTCACAGCAAACAAAGGTAGTCCTCCAAGGTGCTGCACTCAGCCCTAAAAGGCGAAGCGCCGTACCTTTGGAGGACTATATATACTTTGCATACTCCATGATGGTTCCACCATGGATGCTTCATTCCTTAACCAAGATGGCCACCGTAGATCATACGTCACATGCGCAGAGCCATCTTGTTACTGTGTAGAATGACATAGTGGGAGACAGATTTACCCTCTTTAGCTCCAGTGAGATCCTGCATTGCCTGCTTTTTACTGCTGTTCCAGCAACCCTGCCATTTGCATGTATAGACAATGGCCAGTGACCTGCTACATCTCGCTACGCTTCATGCCTTAACCAGTGTAACCACCGTGAGTACAGCTGTACCTACTATGCCAAATAAACCACACTACTGGTAAAGCATCTGGACTGCTAATTGTGCCGACACATCTTAAGCTGGTGTGCATATACCCCTGCCATACTACCACATGTACAAATATTTCCAACATTATGTATATAGAGTATGTATATGAGTATCTGGATATGTGTATACTTATTGTGGCAATATAAAGATTGATGACAGTGAGCCATGGATTCTGTGTGAGGCTGGAGGGATCTGCCCCCCAGAGGATGAAAAAGGAGATGTGACGATACCTAATAGCTACCGAGTGGAGACAGTGGCAGACAAGTAATTTGAAGTCATTCCGTAAACACGTTTATTTTGTCAACCAATTGGATAATTACAAAATTTAGTAATAGCAAGATTATATACATAAAAAAGTACAAACTATGCAAGAATACAACATGTATAAAAATATTTACAGACTAAGGGTTACATTTACTAAGCAGTGATAAGAGCGGAGAAGTGAGCCAGTGGAGAAATTTCCCCATCAACCAATCAGCAGCTCTGTATCATTTTATAGTATGCAAATTATAGATGTTACTTCAGTGCTGATTGGTTGCCATGGCCAACTTCTCCACTGGCTCACTTCTCTGCCTTTATAACTGCTTAGTAAATGTACCCCTTAAAGCCTTTACCCATTGGTGTTTAAAAGAACTCTAGTTCACATACTTGTGACTCTGCATGTCTAACATTAAGGGGTTTGATATACAGTGCTTCTTAAGTGCTTGTACTTGCATTTTGAGTAGGTCATTTTGCATTGAGCATCATAAAAGGGTGTTAGCAGTAAAGAAAAAAAAAAAAAAGTTCCATGTGCAAAACATGTGATATGGTGACAATGGGAAGATTTTTTTTTTATAGGTTTTAATAAATGTGTTGTGTGATTTATTGCATTAAAATTTCTGATTATGTTGTGAAGAAACACATAATATAATGATTACTATATTCCTATCACCCACAGATGTAACTGAGCCTTTAGCTGTTCATAGGCTCGATTAACCTATTGCAATGCTTTCTCTATGAGCAACATTATCCATGAAAGAAGTACATCATTATAAACCAGTAACAGTGACACAAAGGGGGAAATTCAAATGTTTCAAAAGTTGGTTGAGTGTCTGAAAAGTCAGTTGGGTGTCTGTATCTAATAGACAGGACAAAACAAACATTTGAATTTCCCCCAAAGTCTGCATAGCTGTTAACAAAACGACAAGGTAACTTTAGCTCATGTAATGCAACTATTTAAATCTTAGGTTTTCTAAATAATATTACTATAATTTGATTTACTTATAAGCTTCATCATGATAAACCAACACATTCTGGTACATTTCTAACAAGGCATGTGATATTTACTTAGATATGCCAAATACATTTATGATGATACTTCTTATTTAATACATTTTTAAACTTTGAATATACTTAACCCTGCAGACTCATTTACTACAAACACATTGCTCATCAGGAAACTCTTAAGGGGGCCACACACGGAGAGATCCGTGTTTAAAATCTAAGCAATGTGACTAGATTGTTTAGATTTTAAGCACGGATCTACCGTGTGTATGCCCCCCAGCGATAGTGATGCGGGCCTCGCGCATCGCTATCGCCGGTGCTAGATTGAGCTTGCATGCAGGCTCAATCTAGCGGGTCGCTCACGTCACCGCTGTGTGAAGTGAGCGCCCCCGTCCGTTCGTCTGTCCCCTCGCTCAGCACATCGCGCTGTGCTGAGTGGGAGGAGAGATGTGTGCTGAGCGGCCTGTGTTAAGATCGCTTAGCGCACATTCCCCCGTCAGTACCCCCCCTTAAATGCAGACTTAGCACTTATTTATTTTCACAGTGTTATAGTATATTGGTAAGGAATCTACATAATAATCAGCTCAACATGCACAGTGTCATGACCCCCTGCCACTAATGCCTCCCACTGCAGGGGGCAGAAGAAAGGTAAGGGAGTTGGGAGAGCAGGAAAGTGCCGCAATCCCTGTATGTGTAAGGGTTGGGGGAGGGGAGAGACCCCTTAATCCAGTATTTGCCAGGTCCAGTAAATAAACCAGGTTAAAAGATCAAAGCATTAACTGCCAATAAAAAAAAACTGGTTAGTTAATGAAATACATGTTCTATTATGACGGATATAAAACAAACATGGAAATCAGTATCTCAGTGACTGATAAAATATTCATGTGGGCTTGTACTCTAGACTATACCGTCTTAATAACAAATCAAATGAAGTTGCATATAAACATTTACAATTTGACACGATGTAGACTGAGTGACCGGTTGATAAAACATGCACCCCTACTGCACCAGTCATCAGAATACTATACCTGCAACAGGATGTAGTCATGTGGCCGGCGGTCACAATACCTATGGCTACACCCCGATCCCTCTAAATCCTGACAGTCGGCATTCCGACTAGCAGGGACTATTCTATTAGCGTGGCGAGCGCAGCAGGTCCGCAAGGAGCTTTGTTGTGCTCGCCCCCCCCTTTCCCTGCGGTCGGTATGCTGACTGCTGGGATCCCTAGCAACGATCAGCCATCCCCAACCCCATTATACATGAGCTATACTGTATGAGATTTATATAGTCTGGGTGAAACCAGTTAGGACCTCAGATACTACAATTGCTGGGTATATGGTCTGACTGATTAATTTCCTCTGGTGTGGCAGTAGGAGGAATCGTGCAGCATCTTTCCTGTGCCCAGTGATTTGTGTCAGATATTCATTCCAATTGAGTCTTTTTATTGTGAGAGGGATAACATTATCTTTAAATAAATAGCTTTTTGAAATACGTATATATATATATATACGTATTTACTTTACTGCACTATTGAGCACTTCTCATTCTTTTGCTTTTCAGATTTTCGTCAAGCATTTCTTACCAGTTGTTTGTTTAAGAACATTGGTCTGGTGTACTTACACTGTTATCTATATTAATATTACCTACACTAAGTATTACATTATTATATCTACAGTAGATTAGAAAGAGAGGGAAATAAGGATCACTGCTATTTCACAATGTGTCTGATTCATTCCTACACCAGTGTACTAGGAAGAATGATATTGTCTTCATAGGCCAAGCCTTGGGGTTTGTTAGGTCTTTGCTGGTTATCACTGTATGAGGAAGGTGCATATTCAGGGGGCAGGTGGTTTTTCCTGAAATCACGTACTGTTCTTATATACAGAGCACACAATACGGCACTTGGAAGGTAAACACATGCAGCAATGAGTCCAAATATAGCCACAGCAGCATCCCCTCCCTGTACATCACAGTTCATCCAAGTGTAGCCACGGCCTGCGTACAGTCGCTCTCTAGTCTTGCAGGTGTCAGTGGCATTCACCTGCTTGATGAAGTGCAGGTAAAGACCAACTCCAACAATGTAGCACAAACAAGACACAGCATCAAATATCAACTCTACAAAGAGGAGTCTGATGGAAACTTTGTGTATGGGTTTAGCCCCCAGTATTAGGAAGACAATAGTTAGGGCACAAAGCAGCAGGCTGACAGCTACTCCCCCATACACTCCTGGTGCTCTCAGTTGACTATACTGCAAGTCCACATCCCTCACTTGCTGCAGCTCTGTGCCTTCAAATGGACTGTAGGCTGAATTGATGCTGAAAGAGCCCAAACCAGCAGCAGAAGTGTAGCCAGTGATAACTGCATACGATGCAACAATGCAAATCAACACCAAGATATTTGCTGATATTTCCACGAACTGCAGAACTCCTTTAAAAAGAAAAGACAAAACAGATTAGATTCTAATAAGTGATCCAACTGACAACATTGTTATTGTGTGTCTTTCAATAACAGTGTGCATGTGAGCAGTACAATGAGGAAAGAAATCAGACACAACCTGTAAGTATCCAAGTAATACATGCTTTGTGGATATACACATTATATTGTAACTTCTTATTTTAAGCAAATCATAAAAAACTGTATTTCTCATATAAAATCTCTCTTTATGGTACAGAGAAGTCAAGAAACACAAAATGTCACCCTATCCAATGTTATGAGTCAAGCACTGAGGAAATCACCTGCATGACATAAAAAAAACGATATCAACATCGTGCTCCTTAGGAAATTGTGTGTGTATATATATATATATATATATATATATATATATATATATATATATATATATATATATATATATATATATATATCTGCACAGTTGCCCCGGCACTCTGTTTATCCACTACGGGATACGTCTTGCTCCGGTGCCCTCCCCTAACGAGGGTCTCCCCTCTGGTGTAGACAACGGCAAAGAACGAGGCGGCACTCGGAGACTGTGTAACAACGTGTATTGCACTTTCCCTGAATACACGTTGTTACACAGTCTCCGAGTGCCGCCTCGTTCTTTGCCGTTTATATATATATATATATATATATATATATACACATACACATACACACACACATACACATACACACATAGTATCATAGTATTTAAGGGTTGAATAGAGGCAAATTGCCCATCGTGTTCAACCTGTTTTAAGTTGTGATGATTCTACATACTTGCTAAATAATGTTTTATGACTAGTTAGCTACTATAACTCATGTTACCCCCGGATTAACCACGTTGAGATTTTAAATATTATAACCTTGGATAGCTTTTTCATTCAGAAATTTATCCATTCCTTTTTTAAATCCAATTACAGAGTCCGCCATTACCACCTTCCCTGGCAAGGAATTCCACATCCTGATTGCCCTAACAGTGAAGAACCCTTTCCTCTGTTGCGTTCGGAACTTTCTCTCCTCCAGTCGCAGCGAGTGCCCACGTGTCCTAAACTGTGTTCTTTTAATAAATAATTCCTCTGATAACTCTTTGTGATGCCCCTTTACATATTTGAAGATATTAATAATATCTCCTCTTAGGCGCCTCTTTTCTAGTGTATACATATTCAGCCTAGTAAGTCTTTCATTATAGTCCAGTCCTTCTAGGCCTTTAATCAATTTAGTAGCTCGCCTTTGAACACTTTCGAGTTCACGGATGTCTTTTTTATACAATGGTGCCCAAAACTGAACACAATATTCCAGGTGCGGACGTACCAATGCCTTATACAGCGGCATGATTACATCTGAGTCCCTTGTCTCAATTCCCCTTTTTATGCACGCTAGCACCTTACTTGCCTTCTTTACTGCGTTTTGACATTGTGTACGATTATTAAGCCTATTATCAATGAATACCCCCAAATCTTTTTCCAACTCTGTTTCCCCTAGGCATTCCCCATTTAATATGTAGGATGCCAGTTTGTTTTTAGTCCCAAAATGCATAACCTTGCATTTGTCTGTATTGAACCTCATTTTCCATTTAGACGCCCAGAGTTCAAGTTTAGATAGATCATTTTGCAAGGACTCCACATCCAATTCTGAACTAATTACCTTACAGAGTTTAGTATCATCTGCAAAGATTGACACTGTGCTTTCCAGGCCTATTTCTAGGTCATTGATAAATATGTTGAACAGTAGTGGTCCGAGTACGGACCCTTGTGGTATTCCGCTGACCACTGGGGACCAAGTTGAGGACTTCCCGTTGACCACTACTCGCTGTACCCCCCTATCCAACCATCTGCTTATCCATGTGCAAATAGTTTTTCCTAGGCCAATCTCCTTTAATTTGATCATCAGTCTCCTGTGAGCAACTGTATCGAAGGCCTTTGCAAAATCTAGGAAGACCACATCCACTGCTTTTCCTTGATCAAGATTATTGCTCACTTCCTCGTAGAAGTATGTATGTGTGTGTATATATATATATATATATATATATATATATACACACATACATACACACACACACACACACACACACACACACACACATACATACATACATACACACACACACTCACACGATATCACACACAGGGCTGTGGACCTCGTGAGGGGGTACAAAGTACTAGGTTTTTTCTAGGGGCCTGGTCCAGCCAGTGGTGCGTAACTATGCCACCTCTGCAGTGGTGCACAACTCCTGCACAGGACCCCCACACTTAGCCATGCCTCCATACAACCAAGCACTGACTGATTGCTTTGAGACAGTATATAAATGTATATATAAAAACATATTCATTCTATTATACACCAGACTATTTTACACCATGACACCTATAACAACAGTTTTGGTTTGTTATTGAAGATAGCATTAAAAGAGGAAGTACTGTACCGTAATTTACTGGATTTAACATTGTTTGTTTTTTTACCTGGTTTAGTTTAAGTACAGCCTATGACTATGGAACCATCTACTTACTTCACCAACTTTTTATGCAGAAAATTTATTTTCCCATAATGTAACTTCCTGATGAACCCATATTAAGGGGACAATTTGGACAGTGTAAGAAAACGGATTTATCTTTTTTAGGACCTACAAGGAAGTTTGTAATGAATTTTATGGCCTGAGCAAGCTTCAGGTCATGTGTAGTGATGTACAGTATCTGGGGCAAGAGGTGCAGGCTGCCACTCCCTGCGCTTTGCAGTAGTGTGAATAACTATTAAGTTAACCATACGTGCCTACTCTCCTGGAATATTTGGGAGACTCACAAATCTTACGTAGCCCAGATGGACTACTGGAAAAGCCTCCTCAGTGAAGTGGGCGGCTAAGGTAGCTCGAGGACAGGATTTGTGCTGAATCAACTCATCATGGCCCTGACACCTGCTCTCCCTCACTTCAGTATGTTGAGAATTACAGGTGTGTACAGCAGGGGGAAGAGACATGATTATTATTATTACATTTTATTTATAAGGCGCCACAAGTGTTTCGCAGCGCCGTACAGAGGACAGTACAGGGAGACAAAACTTAGCATTACAGTAAATAAATAACAAAAACAGAGTACAGGTAACAAAGAGCACCACAATTCTCAAAACATAATCCAGTTAAGATGTAAGTAGCAAGGGAGTAACCATCGTACTACCTGGGGTTGGTGGCCATAGATGGAGATGAGCCTTGACCAGCAGGAGAAAAAGCGGGTAAAGATGGTCGCTGAGTAGGAGAGAGCTGAGAGTGAAATGTGTAAAGAAGATGGCTTTGACAACCAGAGGAAAGAGGACCCTGGTCTGAATAGCAAACAATCTAGTGGGATGGGGCGACAGACAGATGACATGAGGTGCAAGCAAGCGGGAGGTAGCCTGATGGCAGTATGTAAGCAAAGCAGAGATGTTTAAGGCATGAGGCAGAGGGATGGAGGAGCAGCCTCAGGACTGGGTTATGCATCGGGAGGGTATGCTTTGATGAATAGGTGGGTTTTTAGTGCCCGTTTGAAGCTTTGCAAGGTCAGTGAGAGTCTAATGGAGTGGGTGAGAGAATTCCACAGAAGGGGTGCAGCACGGGCATAGTCTTGAACTCGAGCATGGGAAGCAGTGACCAGGGCACTGGAGAGGCGACAGTCATTGGCTGACCGTAGGGGGCGGGAGGGAGTATGAAAGAAGAGGAGGTTGGAAATGTAGGGAGCAGTGGAATTAAAGATGGCCTTGTATTTGAGGGTGAGGAGTTTGAAGAGGATTCTGTAGGGGAATGGGAGCCAGTGTAGATTTTGTCGAAGGGGAGTGGCAGATGTGGAGTGGTGGGAGAGGAAGATAAGCCTAGCTGCGGCGTTGAGGACAGATTGGAGGGGAGCAAGATGGGAGCAAGCGAGGCCAGTGAGGAGAACATTGCAGTAGTTGAGTCGTGAGATGACCAGTGAGTGGATAAGTTTAGTTGCACTCTGGAAGAGAAATGGCCTGATGCGGGCAATGTTGCGTAGCTGGAACAGACAGGATTGTGCCAGAGCTTGGATGTGGGGTGCAAAGGAGAGGGAGGAGTCAAGAGTGACACCCAGGCAGCGGAGTTGGGGAACGGGGGAGATGATGAGGTTGTCAGCCGTGAGAGAGATATTGGTAGGGGGTGTTGCTCTGGGTGGGGGAAAGATGAGTTCAGTTTTGTCCATGTTGAGCTTCAGAAAGCGCTCAGACATCCAGGAGGAGATAGCGGAGAGGCAGCTGGAAACCTGAGAGAGGACAGATCAGGAGTGGAGAGGTAGAGTTGAGTGTCACCAGCATAGAGGTGGTATTGAATGCCAAAGGAGTTAATGAGCACACCCAGGAAAGAAGTGTACAGGGAGAACAGAACAGGGCCTAGGACAGAACCCAGAGAGACACCAACAGGAAGGATGGAAGGGTGTGAGGTGGTGCCGGAGGCAGACACAGAAGGAGCGGTTGGTGAGGTAAGAGAAAAACCAGTCAAGGACAGTGCTAGAGAGGCCAATGTTTTGAACTGTGCGGAGGAGAGGATGATCTACGGTGTCAAAGGCAACAGAGAGGTCCAGAAGGATGAGCAGAGAGAAGTGGCCCCTGAATTTGGCCGAAAGCAGGTCATTGGTGACTTCCACCAGGGCAGTCTCAGTGGAGTGGAATGGGCGAAAACCAGATTCTAGTGGATCGAGGATGGAGTTGTCAGAGAGGTAGCTTGTGAGATGGCTGTAGACCAGTCATTTGAGTAGTTTGGAGGCGAAAGGGAGAAGAAAGAGCTAGTGAGTGATGAAGGGTCGAGGTTTTTTTTTTTTGAGTATAGGTGAGAACAGAACATGTTTGAATGGTGAGAAGATGCCAGTAGAGAGTGATAGGTTAAAGAGGTAAGCAAGGTGGGAGCAGGCAGTGGGGGAGAGGAAGCGGAGAAGATGTGAGGGAAGGGGGTCCAGGGGGCAGGTGGAGTGGGGGGGGGGGATAAGATGAGGGAGTGGACTTCCTTGTCTGAAGTGGGACGGAAGGAGGACAGGGTGGGATAGATGAAGGGGAGGGATGATGGGGGCAGCAGAGGGGCGACGAGAGGAGATGTCGTGTGGATATCCTCAATTTTGGAGATGAAGGAAGAGGCAAAGTCATTGGCAGTGAGGGAAGATGGGAGGAGAGGAGGAGGGGGGCGAAGGAGAGTGTTGAAAGTTTCAAAGAGGCGGCGTGGACTGGAGGAATGAGAAGAGATGAGTACTTGGAAAAAGGATTGCTTGGTGAGGGAAAGAGCAGAGCTGTAGGAGGAGAGAATAAACTTGAAATGGAGAAAGTCTGCCAGAGAGTGAGATTTCCTCCAGGAGCATTCTGCGGAGCGTGAACATTTTTGTAAGAAACTGGTTAGTTTGGTGTGCCAGGGTTGGGGTTTGGAGCTGCGGAGGGGGACAAAGGAGCAGGGGGCCACAGAGTCGAGAGCAGCGGTTAGGGAAGAGTTATAGAAGGATGATGACACAATCTCTGCGCCACAACCTTTTATCGTCATTGTTGTGCCATAACCCCTGGACCACCTGGCTGCCCCCTCTGAGGCAAAAACCAGGTTATAAGTAACTTTGGTTAAAGTTGGTAGTTGTTAGGGAAGGAGGCATGTGTACTAGCTAATTAAGTCATGTGTGGCCTCCTGCTCCAGCCCCAGGATAATGGCTTGTTAAGGGGGGTACTCACGGAGCGATATTCTAAGCAATCTGACTAGATTGCTTAGAATATCGGCAGGATCGCTCCGTGTGTAGCCCCCTCGGCGATAGCGATGCGCGGCCCCGCACATCGCTATCGCCGCTGCTAGATTGGCCTGCATGCAGGCCAATCTAGCGGGTCGCTCACTTCACCCGCTGGGTGAAGTGAGCGGCCCCCCCGTCTCCCCCCGCACGCTCAGCACAGATCGCGCTGTGCTGAGCGGCAGGAGAGATGTGTGCTGAGCGGTTCGCTCAGCACGCATCTCTCCTTGATCGGCCCGTGAGTACTGGGCTTTAGTATTTGTGGCAGTGTATCTTTTGCTTTGTGAAGATACTCAGGTAAGGATATATCGTTTCATCTACAGTCAGTTGCTTAAGCTCCAGAATCTTTTAAAAGTGGCAGTTATTATGTGGTGGATTTGGTAGGAGGAGACAGTCATGTATGGAAAATGACACCTACATTGGATACAGTACAATTAAAATTATATGCTTATATAGCTCAATAGCCTTGAGGTTGCTATAGTGGAGGTATAGTCCCCAAAAATGTATATTATCTTGTCTATAATACAATTTTTCAGATGCTGGACTGTCATAGCAACAGTTAACTTCTGTTGCAGCAAACTTTATTACCAACTTTTACAGCATAAACATAACTGAAAGTGAATAGATGTTAAACAGGTTTGATCAGGCTATTCTCACTTTTCAGTTTTACTCAAGGGACATTTTGTCATATATATAACAAACAACAAAAGGAGGTTGATACAGTGGCATTACATTGTATTAACATACTAACATTTTTAGTATTAAAAAAAAGTTTTCTGTTTGAACCTTAAAAAATATTTATATTTCTTAAACTATACTTTTATTTTATTTTATCAGGCAAAGGAATATTTTAAGTCTTATGTCATAGTTTAAAATCAATTGGTGAAAAATGCCTTTACTCTAAAAGATGACACATGGGACCTCATTCAGCAGTAGACACAAATGTTTCCGCTGATACTGCAAATACAGAAAGAGGTGTCAGACACCGCCTTGCTGCATTTGCGATCCCAGCGCTGCAACTAATGGTCATTATGTTCCCCTGCAATCGGCCAGCTGAGTAAGCCTCGGGCCGGTGCAGGCTGAACCAACTGTCTTTAGAATATAAAAACCAGTGTTTATGCTTATTTTTATAAGATAAAAAATTTGTTGGATCTATGTCTATTGCTCAAATGTATACTAGACTGAAGACCTACTCTTGTACATTAGTATCATATGAACATGTTTAACTTCATAGCCAATCTCTACCTCTTAGCTTGTCCTGATATAATGGTAACAGTGAGTTACATTAATGAGAAATATGGATTTATGAACATATTTTATAGGTCTATTCCAATGCATTAATGGCCTGTTTATTGCCCATTGGGCCTGATTCTGATGTGGCTGGAGTAGCTATCGATGCTGCTTACATTAGAACAGCATTGATATGATAATGGTAATGCAGCATTAAGTGTCTCGCCTCCTGCTTCTATTAGTGATATGAGCAGTGTCCTAGGATGCAGTATCGGACCATCTCCAACACCATCAGCCGGCTGAGTGACCTATGGGGTCACGCAAACTGGCTATCGCAAGACCTACCAAGAGGCCAGGAAATCTCCGTCCTCTGATCCAGAGATGGATCTAGACCTCATGGGGCCCTAAACAAGATACCGATTTAGCCCCCCCCCCACCCCAAAACAATCCACAGCAGTATATTTTTATTCCTGATTTATGTCCATTACATCATCTGGTTTTTTTTCTCATATTCTTTCTAATCTAAAACATTATATTACTTCCCCCTTCACTGATTGTACCATATCCCTTCACCTCTAACTTCCATTATTACACCACTCAGTCACTGCATGTTAGATCAGTACTACCCTCAATGAATGTAGCAGGTCCCCAAACCCCATTATTACATCCTCACTCACTGACCGCCAGTGCCGTAACTAGATATTTTAGCGCTGTGTGCAAGAAACGGCATTGGCGCCCCCCCACGCAAGACAGGAGCAGTGCGCGCCGCAGGTGCGCAAAAAAAAAATATAGGGGCTTGGCTTCATGGGGAAGGGGCATGGCCACAAAATAATGGCAATTCATACTACGGTGCATAGTAGTCTCCATTATTCAAATTATGCTGCACAGTAGAGCCACTACACCAGGTAGAGCCCCTTTTTACACATTACGGCAGACGGCGTGCCTTTTTACACATTACGGCAGATGGCGTCCTCCTTTTTACACATTACGGCAGACAGGGTCCCCCTTTTTGCACATTACGGCAGACAGTCCCCCTTATTACACATTACGGCAGACAGAGTCCCCCTTATTATCATTACGGCAGACGGCATCCCCTTTTATACACATTTCGGCAAACACCATCCCCCTTATTACACATTACGGCAGACAGCGTCCCCCTTATTACACATTACGGCAGACAGCGTCGCCTTTTTGTACACATTATGGCAGACAGCGCCCCCCTTTTTACACATTACGGCAGCCAGTCCCCCTTTTTACACATTGCGGCGGCCAGTCCCCCTTTTTACACATTGCGGCAGACAGACACCAGAGAGAGAGAGAGACAGAGAGAGAGAGAGACAGAAAGAGAGACAGAAAGAGAGACAGAAAGAGAGAGAGAGAGAGAGAGATATACTTACCATATCTCAGGCTCCTCGTGCTGGCAGAGATCCCGGGCAGCCGCAGTGGAGAAGGAGGAGGAGGGAGGGGGACTTGAGCCGCAGCAGCGCTATGTCATTGGTAGCAGCGCCACTGCAGCACTCCCCTCTCCTTCCATATTGGCTGGCCGCTGCTGAGAATGCTGGGATGAGGGAACCGCATCCTAGCGCCGGGCAGCCAGTACAGAAGGAGTGCTGCAGTGGCGCTGCTATCAATGACATAGCGCTGCTGCGGCTCAAGTCCCTCTCCCTCCTCCTCCTTCTCTGCTCTCCCTCCAGCGCGGCGCAAGGCACCCAGCAGAGGCGGCATATAATGAGTCAATTTGACTCATTACATGCCGCTCGCCGTGTGCCCTCAGTGTAACTGCGCTGTGTGCCAGGCACACCTGGCACATAGGTAGTTACGGCGCTGCCCAGCCTTAGTGCTTCCTTCTACTTTGTCCATAGGTTTTCATTTATGAGGTTCAGCTTCACAAAACTGGAAGCAACAATTTGTTTGCATAATTGTATTTAATATTGCAACTGCATCATATCCAATTATATATTTTTTCCTTTTTTACTCATGTTTCCCCCAAAAAATACTAATTGAAATGACCATAGATCTGATGCACTCTGCTGCATTAATGCGAATAACTTGCTCTATAACTTAGGTGACCACAGATCACTGATTTATTTCACAGTTTCTGGGGAAGTACTACACTCCTTAAATGGGGACCCGTTCATGAGCACATTGAGGTGACCTGCACAAGGATGGCTGCCCTGGACCCTCACTTACCCACATAGCCGGAGGATGGTGAGGCTGAGGGTGACCTATGTGCACGCTGCTGCTGCTGTCTGGCTCCTCGTCGTCCATTAACAGCTCCAGGCTGCTCATTTGCTCCTCCGGTCCTGCTCCTTGTCTGCGGGCTTGGCGACAGAGGTGATGGAGAAGGTGCGGTGATGTGTGAGCTGGCTGGCTCCCGGTCAGATCCGTCACTCTGTACAGATGAGTCCACCGCTGCCTGTAGTGCTCCTCCTCTGGCGTCCTGGCCGGCTGGGTCAGTAAGTCACGTGATAGAGATGGGAACCAGGAAGTGCGGTGCGTGCAGTGACCAGGAGTATGCGGCGCACTGCAGCCTCAGCATTGCTGCAATGTCCCCCTCAACGGTAACAGACCCGGGTCTCTTCCTGACATTGGGCCCCCTGAAAGCCACCAGGCCCTAAGCAGCAGCCTAGGTTGCCTAGCAGTAAATCCGCTACTGCCTCCACAGCGCGGTGGCGGCGCACGGCGCAGACTTCAGAGGCATGTAATGAGTCAATTTGACTCATTACATGCCGCTGGCCGTGCGCCCTCAGGGCAACTGCGCTGTGTGCCAAGCCCACTTGGCACACACGTAGTTACGGCCCTGCTGACCACATTGTACAGTATGAGTGACCCAGGCTTACTGATCATAGCAAGCATCATTGTCTAAAATACTCATTATTATCCCCCCTCACTCCCTCACCACATTTTATGACAGTACTTTATAACAGCATTTTATAATACTCATTATTACACCCCTCAGTGACTGCATTTATTATATATCAGTGCCCCCCCCCCCCCCCCCCCAGTGATTGTTATGCCTGCTACAATAAGTGAAGGGGGGTGGCATTGTTATACTGTAATGGAGTCACACTAAGGGCACTGATATATAATCAATACAGTCAGTGACTGAGGGATGCAATAATGGGTATTATAAGGGATGGGGGACTTGCTAATAGGGAATAGGGGGCTTACTAAAATCAGCGGAGGGAAGGAGGCACTGATATTTAATGTAGGCACCCATACCTTGTAATACTTATTATTACACCCAATCACATTAGTGTTGGCTGCATTATATATGAGTGCCCCCCACCCACCCCCAACTTACTATCCCTTATGATGCTCATTACTACACCCCTCAGTCAGTGTGACTATTGATTATGGCATCTCTTATACACGGTAGTAATTAGAGTGTAATAGCGTATCGATCACTAGTCAGTGTGTGCCTTCCCCCCTAGCCATGACTGTAGCAGGCGGATGTTATACATTGCGCTTAAAATAACACTGTCACCCTCCCCAGCATCTGATTGGCATTTGCAGAAAGTGGATGTTATACAAAATAAAAAAAATACTGTGATAAAAGTACACTGTAAGACCTCATGCTTTTCTCTGTGCGCATCCCAGCTGTCACGTGTATGACTGCAAGACTGGAAACACAGACGTGTGCTGGAGCCGGCACCCAACAGCTGTCTAATCACTGACAGCCTGCCAGGAGTATTCAGCCAGGCCAGCTCTCGGACAGTTTTGGTGGAGCTTGTGGTGTGCTGCAAATGCCTTTTATACTTGTTGGCGGGCCACTTGGGACCGACAGGGTTCTAAGTAGCCGCTTTGGTTGCCTTGTGGTAAATCTGCTACTGCTTTAATGGACATCCAAGCCTCATCCCTACCCCTCATTAACAATGACACGTCCTTGCCACCCCCTCTCTCAATCACTGACAGTGTGGTGCTGCAGTGCGACTGATGTCGCAGACCTGTACTGCACACGTGCAGTACTGGTCCAGTGCATGCACAAAGTACCAAACATCTGAACTTTTCAGTATGCACCGCTACTAATACGTCAACCACATCTGAATCAAGTCCATTGTGTATTGTAGACTAACAATAGTATGTACCTTTGTATAAACCTAAAACCTAGACTGTTGAGGTGCCTTGCGGACCGCGTTTGAGAACCTCTGACATGTACAGTGACATTATTACTTCTTTATTTCTGCTACTTATTCCTCTCGCTATGCATCTAACTTGCCTTTATCATTGCTTTGCTGCATTGCTTACTTACCTTTAAGTCACCTGAAATAATGACTCCTAGATCCTTTCCATCCTCCGTAGTTTCCAGTATAGTACCCTTGATATTATATTTAACCTTTAGGTTTTTGAGACCCAAGTGCATGATTTTGCATTTTTTTGGCATTAGACTGTAGTTGCCACATTCTTGACCTTTCCTCTAGTCTACCTACCTCAATCATTTGTTTCACGCCTCCTGAGTGTCTACCCTATTGTATACTTATATGTCATCTGTAAAAAGGTATACTTTCTCTTCAATACCATTTGCAATGTCCCTAACATAGATTAAAAAGCACTGGTCCAAGTACAGACACCTGAAACTGCACTCCATTTACAACAACTCTCTATTTCCTATCCTGCAACCAAGCTCTTTTCCATTCAACTATCTTAGAATCCAAACCCATGCTTTTGAGTTTATTTGGCAGTCTGCAATGAGGGACCGTGTTAAAAGCCGAACTAAAGTCTAGATAAGCTACATCGATGACTCCTTCATTATCTATTATTTTAGTCACCCAGTTCAAAGAACCAATAAGATTTGTTTGGCACTATCTTTACCCAGTAAATCCATGCTGTTTAGGATGTAAATTTCTGGATTTGAGATACTCCACAATTCTTACTTTTAATAGTGTTTCCATCAATTAACTGGCATGGTCGCATCAGATGCGACCACACCAGGCTGGGCTTTCCCTGACATGGGACCAGTCAGAAATGCCCACTGGGCGAAGAGACTCTTCCCACAGCCGCCAATGTAAAAGGGTCCTCCCGACCCCTGTGCAGCAATGGCTCCTCCTCTAGTGTGTCCCATTTACTGTGGCTGATTGGCCAAAGCACCATTTATCATATGTAACAAGTTTTAAGTAGCTAAATGGGCCATTAAGTATATTTCCAAATATGATGAAGTGGGCTGGGAGCAGTAAAATGCGTCATACTGATACTTGGAATTATGGAAACTATTATATTAGTGGTTACCTACTCTATCACAGAAGAACTCTTTGAATATTTTGTAATTTATTGGTTGGAGCTTACTCACTAATATCAGAAATAAAAACACCTGCTACCTTTTCCTGTTAACCCTTATGAGAAACTTTAAAAAAAAGCAAATCGTACCCAGAGCCGGTGCACCTACTCACTCAGAGCCACTCTAGTTCCGGACCGACATCCACAGCCTGTGAAATAATCAAAGAGAGCAGGAAAGACAATCTTCTACTCCTCATGGGCCGCATAGGTCGGAGAACACGTTTGAAGGTTTGGAATACTCAGTCACGTATTAGTTATAGTACACTTATTTTATTCAGTTGAACGCTGTGAGGTTTATATGATGAAGAGCTATTTGAGAAGTGGTTTTTGTCATGCAATTAATTCTTTTTTTCACATTGCTTATCATGCATCAGACAGGGCTTGATGCTGAAAATGAAGCATTTGTCTAAAAATGTGATGTAAATGCAGTCACAAAAAATGCAATTCCTGTCATATGATTATTTGGATAAACTGCAAGATGCTTGTAGCTCCGCATCAGTAGCATATGCTCTAGGCAGGGCCGGTGCAAGGACTCTCTGTACGCTGAGCAAAGCTTCAGCCTAGCACCCCCTAACCTGCAGACCCCACCACCACCAGGAGAGATGCAGGTGACCACTAAGTGGACTGGGGTGAATTGCATCATTATACATATATAGAGAAAAGGGACAACACTCAAGGACTTTTAAAGTGATAAATAAATATATTGCTAACGGTCACAATTTTGTGACTTTGTTCACAATATACTTTCACTGTAGAAGTCCTTGAGTGCAGTCTATTCTTTATATACTGTATAATACTGTATATGGGGTCTTGTAGGGATATATAATTGGGGTTGGGTACGGGATGCCACCGATCAGGATATCGACAGCGGCATCCTGACCACCATAATACCGACATTCTGAATGAAATTAATTAACCTACCTTACCCCTTATCCTTTTCCTAACCTTCCCCACAGCCTAACCCTAACCCTCCCTGGCATACAAACATTCAGGATCTCAGCTGTCGGGATTCCTTATTGTGTTCCATGCCTTCATCTGAATGTTCATTACTGACCCGCATACAGAGACATCCTTCATTTTTTTGCTAGATGAAGTCAGTGGTGCCCTCCAGTTGCCGGTGCTCCTAAGCAGCCGTCTAAAGCTGCCTAATGGTAGAACTGGCCCTGGCTCTAGGTTTACACCAGCATATGCCAGACATACACCCATTTACAAAAAAAAAAATTTGAAAGCAAAATACACTTTTTCTATTAGGATTGAATAGAATATATAAAACATAACCTTCTACTGTACAGCAGGTATCCGGTTGATTGGTCGACAGTACTAAAGTCAACAGTCACTAGGTCGACCACTATTGGTCGATATGCATTAGGCCAACATGGATAAAATGTCGACATTGACAAAAGGTTGAAATGACAATGGTTGCACAGCTAAAGGTCGACGAGTTTTTTACAATATCTTTTTTTTTAATTCACCTTTTTCATGCTTTATCATCCACAAACACTACGATTGGGAAAAGTAACCTGAGCCGAAAGCAGTGGTAGCAGAGCTAGGCTCCTTCCCCGCAGTTTGCGAGCCATGCAAGGGGCCACGGTGCACTAATTGGGATTCCCGGTCACTTTATGGAGAAAATGACACAAAAAAATAAATATAAAATGAATGTCGACCTTTACCGTGTCAACCTTTTTCTTATGTCGACCTTGTGCCTGTCGACCTTGAAACTTTCAACCTTTTTCAGATTGACCCAATGGAAAGGAAAGACAGCACAAAGCGCACTCCCCTCCTAACACTTCTCACTGTCTAACACAGTGGTTCTCAAACTGTGAGCCTCGGCACCCTGCAGTGCCCTGGGGTCTTTGCAGGGGTGCCCAGGGGTGGTGGTCCAGGACCAAGTCAAATTATTTATGGTCCATGTAATATGCAAAACCAGTGCTGGTGGCTTCCAGTCATACAATATGTGGACAAACAGAAATGAATCCTGCCCCTTACTACATAACTGACAGTAAGGATGACAGATAAACACAATTTACTTATTTTAATATTTTTGTCTATATTTCTCAATAAAGAAACTTTTGGCCAAGGGGTGCCGTGAAAAAAGTTCTGAAATTCTGGGGCGCTGAGACTCATAAAAGTTTGGGAACCACCGGTCTAACAGAAACACATGGAGTGGTTTTCTTTCCCGATTATTGTAAAATAATGATAAAAGTGGCTTACATAACTCTACCTTTTTCTTCATTAGCCTATTACTCTCCCACTAATACTCTAACCATATATATTTCAATATTTAACTAGAGAGAAAAACAGTGACATAAAATCTAGTTTCATTGTTGTAGAAAGTGGCTAACAACTTAGAAAATGTGTGGTCCCAGATTTTCCTAATAAAGTAAATGTGTTTTCTATTGTTTGCACAATGGTCCGGATTCAGCCTGTTAGAGTGGATTCTCTGTGGTATGTCTACTACACCAACACAAATCTAAATTGTATTTATATCATTAACTGCACTTCTGTTTTTAATTATGAGGAAACTAAACTGAAGGCTTTTTACATGTGTGATATCTTACACAGGGTTCTGGGCTGCTATGCGGTTTCCAGGAATATCACCCTGGAGTCCCTAAATATGATTTCACACAGTCCGCTTCACTGACGCAGAACAATAGTTTTATACAGAACAAATCAGTTGTATAATTTAAAACCTTTATTATTTGCAAATGTAGATTTTATTTTTACATTCCGAGATCATTTTTAGGACTTGTAAATAATGTAATTTAACTAATTTAACTAATGCTATATTACAGATGTAAATGTATACAGATGGCGGTCATTAGGTCGACATGCAAAAAGGTCGACATGAGTTTAAAATAAAAAAAAAATCCCATTTTTCATACTTAACGATCCACGTGGACTAGACTACAATTGGGAACGGTAACCTGTGCCAAGTGCAGCGGTAGCGGAGCGAGGAACCTTGCCCGAAGCATGTCGAGGGGACGCGGTGCACTAATTGGGGTTTCCCATCACTTTTCGAAGAAAACGACACCAAAAACAGTAAAAAAAAACCCTCATGTCAACCTTTTTCCATGTCACCCTTGTACATGTCGACCTAATGACCATGTCGACCCATGCATGTCGAACCAATGAACCACACCCAATGTATACACTGCCTTCTTAATGTTTCATTGTATTTAATCAGTAAGTTCATTGCCCAGAGAGCTTGGTACCACCCCACCCAGTCTTGTGTTGCCGAGATGTGCATACGGTGGACTTCCCTGGTGGTGCCCTCGGCAGACCTTGATATAGCAGAGAGAATATTATGGAGACTGTATAGAGCCGATTAAAGACATCACAGGACCCTAGTATATACTCCGCCTCAGGGCCCCATATTAATGTATATATAAATATATATACATACAGCTCTCCCCACCCACACACACAGATCCCCCCCATAATAACGCTATCTCCTCCTCACACAGACTCCCCATTCACCCAGATCCCCAAAATATAGCTATCCCCTCCTCACTGAGATCCTCCCACACATCCCCCCCTTTACACAGCTCTACCCCCTAATATAGCTTTCCCGCCTCACACAGCTCTCCACTCACTCAGGGCTCCCCACACAGTTCCTCCCTTCCAATATAGCTCTCCCCACACACTCTGATCCCCCCAGCACAGCTCCCCCTCACACAGCTCCCCACATCAAGTTTCCTTTCACATATCTGTACCTTCCTAATACAGACTACCCCCACATACAGCCCCCCTCAATCAGCTCCCTCCTCTCAAACACACACTGATTCCCACCCCCTAACACATATTCACACACACACACACACACACACACACACACACACACACACACACACACACACACACACCTCTCCAAAGTCTGTTCTCTCCCCTCTCACATAGCTGCCCTCCCCTTAAACACATACACAGCACCCGCACACTGATACCACACACCCCTACCCTCCTCCGCACTTTACTCTGATGTCCCCACACAAAGCACAAGAGAGATTGGTGCCACTATACTGGCAGCATGGTATGGATGTAGCGGGAGCAGTGACACCTGTCTGGAGGCACCGATCACTCTTTGTGCTTCATTCTCAGCAGGTGATCCACCGCATACTCCCTCCCAACAGACAGCTGTATGGGGGCCCCCATACAGCAGGTAATCCAAACTGGCGGCAACCAACTCCATTGTCTCTGGTACTTCCACCGCTGTGTTTAATCACATCATAGATAACCACCATAAGGTTAATTTATAAATACAAGTATGAGAATTAGAGATGTGCGCCGACCCCGAAGATTTGGATTTGCCAAACAGCCGTGATGGGATTTGGATTTTTTTTCCAAAATTGACAAAAAACGCCAAAATCACATAATTTTTTGCCTTTTTTTGGCCCTAGAGTATTATTAACCTCAATAACATTAATTTCCAGTCATTTACAGACAATTTTGACCACCTTTAGGTCAAAGTCTGCAGCCAGCTGGCTGGTTACTTACTACTAAGCGACAGAGCAGCAGCACAAACAGATTTGAAACACTGCCACACAGCATTGGGATAAATGAACGGTGGTGCAAGATGGAATTGTCCTTGGGCCCTCCCACCCATTCTTATGTTGGATATTAAACAGGACATGCACACTTTAACAAACCCATCATTTCAGGGACAAGGACTGCTACACTTGTGGCTGAAAAGATTGGTTTGTTTGGGCCCCCAAAAGACAAGCTACCAATTGTCTTAAAGCAACAGCTCTACAGTGTCTAGAAGATGTGATCGCCACTGCCATCCTCATCAGTGTGTACATCCTCCTCATCATCATACAATATTAATTCCTCCCCGCTGGAATCCCCCATTACAGATAACTCTTTATTTCAATGTAATTGCTGGGAAAGGTCTTCCGAGTGAAATTTCCAGTTAATTTTTGATGAACATCATCTTTTCCACATTTTGAGGAAGTAGCCTCCTACGCAGTTCACTCACAAGGTTCCCAGCAGTGCTGAAAACGCTCTCCGAGTACACACTGGAGGGTGGGCAGCTTAAGTAATACAAAGCCAGTTTGTGTACAAGGGCCTCCATATTGACTTTTCTTCCTTCCAGTATGCCAAGGGACTCTGCGACATGCCTACCTTTATGGTCTCGTGAAAGTAATCCTCCACCATTCTTTGGATGGTGACTGTATCAGATGGAGTTACGGTAGAGGTGTCCCTACTGGGAAATTCATCTAGACCCGACCAGATGTCAAAATGGTCTTTGGACTGCTCTGCATCCCCACTATGTCTTTTGGGAAAATGTAGTTTATTCCTGGCTGCTTTGGAAGAAATTGAAGGAGGAGGCATCACTTCAGCTGCCAACTTGCTCACCAGGAGCTCTTTACATCTCCTAAGATCTGTGTGATTTGGAAAGAAAGACAGCACATGCGACTTGAACCTAGGATCAAGCACGGTTGCCAAAATGTAGTGATCCGAATTCAAAATATCATCAACCCTTGTATCCTCGCTTAGTAAAAATAAAAGGGCTTGATCTACAAGTCCTGCATATTTTGCGGATTCACCTTGTTTTATCTCCTCCTTCAATTTCGCCAGTTGTTTTTCCAAAAGCTTAATTAGGGGAATCACCTGGCTGAAGCTAGCTGTGTCGGAACTGACTTCACAAGTGGCTACTTTGAAGGGTTTGAGCACCTTGCACAAGACAGAAAGTAATGCCCAGTGTGCTGGGCTGAGGTACACACCACCCCCTCCTCTCCCAAAGTCTTGGCTTGTTGTATAGCTATGAATGGCTTTCTGTTGCTCCTCCATCCACTGAAGCATATGCAGGGTGGAGTTGCACCTTGTCACCACTTCTTGCTTCAGTTGATGGAAGGGCAGATTCAACTCTTCTTGCAGTTGCTGCAATCTCCTGCATGCTGTTGTGGAATGTCGAAAATTCCCACAGCATCTCTTGCATGCCCCTGTCATTTTTTTAAAAACGCTGAACCACCAGGTTTATAGTGTAAGTCAAACAGGGAATGTGTTGGAATTCACCTAGCTGTAATGCTTTCACGATATTATTGGCATTATCCAAAATTACAAATCCTGAGGAGAGTCCAAGTGGGTTAAGCCATGTCGCTATCACATTTCTTACAGTGCCTTGCTAAAGTATTCACCCCCCATGGCTTTTTACCTATTTTGTTACATTACAACCTGTAATTTTAATGTCTTTTTTTAATCTGAATTTTTTGATGGATCTGCACAAAATAGTCTAAGTTGGTGAAGTGAAATGAGAAATTTATATAAAAAATAAATTGTTATAAATAAAAATGTGAAAATTGGCATGTGCATAGGTATTCACCCCCTTTGCTATAAAGCCCCTTCAAAGTTCTGGTGTGACCAATTACCTTCAGAAGTCACATAACTAGTGAAATGAAGTCCACCTGTGTGCAATCTAAGTGTCACATGATCTGTCAGTATAAACACACCTTTTCTGAAAGGCCTCAGAGGCTGCAACACCACTAAGCAAGAAGCATCACACCATGAAGACCAAGGGACAAAGTAAATTGCTTATATTGAGCGCAATTGGTAATATTAACCTATTAATCCCCCTTTTATGAACTGCTTAACCATAACAGCGCAGCACACTGTACACAATTCACAGGGACAAAGTTGCTGAGAAGTACAAGTCAGGGTTGGGTTATAAAAAAAATATCCAAATCTCTGATGATCACCAGGAGCACCATCAAATCCATCATCTTCAAATGGAAAGAACATGGTACTACAACAAACCTGCCAAGGGAGTGCCGGCCACTAAAACTCACAGACCGGGCAAGGAGGGCATTAATCAGAGAGGCAGCACAGAGACCAAAAGGTAACCCTGAAGGAGCTGCAGAGTTCCACAACAGAGACTGGTGTATCTGCGCATGTGACCACAATAAGCCGTACACTCCATAGAGCTGGGCTTTATGGAAGAGTGGCCAGAAAAAAACCATTACTTTGTGTTAAAAATAAGAAAGCACGTTTTGAGTTTGCTAAAAGACATGTGGACGACTCCCCAAATGTATGGAGGAAGGTGCTCTGGTCAGATGAGACTAAAATTGAACTTTATGGCCACCAAGGAAAACGCTATGTCTGGCGCAAACCCAACACATCACATCACCCCAAGAACACCATCCCCACAGTGAAACATGGTGGTGGCAGCATCATGCTGTGGGGATGTTTTTCAGCAGCAGGGACTGGGAAACTGTTTCGAGTCAAGGGAAAGATGGATGGTGCTAAATACAGGGGTATTCTTGAGCATAACCTGTTTCAGTCTGCCTATGATTTGAGGCTGAGACAGAGGCTCACCTTTCAGCAGGACAATGACCCGAAGCATACTGCTAAAGCAACACTTGAGTGGTTTACGGGGAAACATTTAAATGTGTTGGAATGGCCTAGTCAAAGCCAAGATCTCAATCCAATTGAGAATCTGTGGTCAGACTTGAAGATTGCTGTTCACAAGCAGAAACCATCCAACATGAAGAAGC
Source organism: Pseudophryne corroboree (assembly GCF_028390025.1). NCBI lineage: Eukaryota > Metazoa > Chordata > Amphibia > Anura > Myobatrachidae > Pseudophryne > Pseudophryne corroboree. The sequence goes on from NC_086448.1 coordinate 499,495,220, forward strand.
TGGAGCAGTTTTGCCTTGAGCAATGGGCAAAAATCCCAGTGGCAAGATGTGGCAAGCTCATAGAGACTTATTCAAAAGCGACTTGCAGCTGTAATTGTCACAAAAGGTAGCTCTACAAAGTACTGACTTTAGGGGGGTGAATAGTTATGCACGCTGAAGTTTTCTGTTATTTTATCCTATTTGTTGTTTGCTTCACAATTAAAATAAAAAAAAACATCTTCACAGTCATGTTCTGTGAATGAAGTGATGCAAACCCTCAAACAACCTATTTTAATTCCAGGTTGTGAGGCAACAAAACATGAAAAATGCAAAGGGGGTGAATACTTTAGCAAGGCACTGTAGTTTTTCTAAGAGGTTGTCAGTGGTATGCCTCTTAGTAAAGCCGGTGATACACAGAGTAGCCTGCCTTTGAATGAGCTGGCGATGTTTGCTAGATAGTACTGCTGCTGCTAAAGGTGATTCAACCACCCAATGGGCTGTCACACTCATATAATCTTTAGTTTGCCACTCCCGCTTGTCCACGGTATCCGTTTGATAGATAGACAGTGTCTAGACAGTCAATAGATAGACACCATATGTTAGACAGACATTAGGTCGACAGGGTCAAAAGGTCAACAGGTCAACAGGGTCAAAGGGTCAACATAAAAAAGATAGACAAATGTTTTTTTTTTTTAATGTAACATGTTTCTGGACTATTTCATACTTTATCCATGTCGGCAGGATGGTTGGTTATAAACCTTGTGGCGAGCGTAGCGAGCCACTGTGCCCGAAGCGTGGCGAGCAAAGCGAGCCCCGCGAGGGTATGCCTTTCTTCAATTGGGGGTCCCAGATGACAAAACTATCCACACAAAGCACAAAAATGCAAAAAACATGGTGTCTACCTTTTTCATGTCAACCTTTTGATCATGTCGACCTTTTGAACATGTCGACTTAATGTCTGTCTAACATATGGTGTCTATCTATTGACTGTCTAACTAGACACTATCTTTTATACCGGAACCCTTGTCCACATATCTGTGGTTAGGTGGACATTGGCTACAATGGCATTTTGTAGGCCGTGAATTAGTTTTTTTTCTTAACGTCCTGGTACAGCCGAGGAATGACCTTTCTGGTGAAATGGAACAGAGATGGAATTTGGTACCGTGGACACGCGGCCTTCATTAACTGAGTAAAGCCCACAGAATTGATGGCAGATATTGGACGCAGATCTGTTACTATCCAAGCAGTCATGGCGTCAGTGATACGCTGTGCGACTGGGTGAAAACCGACATACTTGTTTCTCCTTGTCAAGCATTGCTGAACAGTCAGTTGTTTTTGGGAAATACTACTAGTACTAGCAGTTTTCTTGGTCCACTTCTGGGATGAGGAACTACCCCCAGCAGCAGAACCAGCAGCAGCAGGCCTTGCGCTTAAGGATTCTTCTGCGAAATCCTGGAAAGGGGAGGATTCACCTAGTATTAAACTGGTTTCACGATCATCTCTGGTCAAAACCGAGGATACTGAGGTTGAGGATGAAGGTGGTGGTGGAGATCGCAGGTGCTGGGTTCTAGTAGAGAGAATGGAGACATTTACTGCTGGACAGCTTGTTGTTATTTTCTTAGTACCAGTTTCTGACACCCTACACCTGCCATGAGCTCGCTGCAGATTACATAATAGGGTGGAGGTTCCTAAATGCTTAACGTCCCTACCTCTACTTATTTTGTTTCCACAAAGGCTACAGATGGCTTGGCAAATGTCAGGATTTGGGTGAAAATAATTCCAAACATAGGAGGTAGATTTGTTGGTCCGATGCCCAGGCATGACAATGGCCGTCTTATCATGGCCAACTGATGCTTCCACTTGTGCTTGACTTATACACACAACATCCTCAAGATCCTCATTAGTGCCATCATCTGCTACACAAATAACCCCCTCATCCTCTTGTATCTCCATGGTGGCATCTTCAACAGCTAGGTCACCAGCAATACTTATGCTGCTCATCTCCACACATACAGAGGGAGCAGTAACGGTGGAAGGCAGCTTCTCTGAGAGTTTAGGCTCACACATAGGATTTGGGGATGCAATTGGACTCTCCTCAGGGATTTTTGAAATTTCTGTTTCTGAAGTTTGCACAATTGGTTTTGCTGCCTTAGTGGTTTTCAGGTTTTTTTACACCTCTAAAGTTTGAGTGACATGGTCTTTTATTGTCGAGAGGCGGAAGATGCCTCACTAACAGTTGCAGAATCATCAGTCATAAATATAGGCCAAGCCCTGAGTCTTTCCTTGCCACTGTGTGATGTGAATGGCATGTTGGCAATTTTAAGTTTTTCTGCATGAACCAAACTTTCTTTTTCTTACTGCTTGAGGTCTTTTTTTCTTTACCAGTTGTATAAACTGTCTATGCCCTTGAGCATCAGCTTTAGTACTAGATGACATTAAATCGGCATCATGACTGGTAGAAGCAGCTGGAGCGCTAGTATTTGGTTCTGTAAACGGATTGTTATCCATTTTTGAATTCACAGATCACAATTCACAAATCAGGGGTGCAGTGCACACAACAAACAATGTAAAGACGAGCAAACAAATTATTTTTATTTGTTTTATTTTTGGGGAGGAAGCAGATTGTGCCACACTGCATTGAGTCAGACCGCTTTAACACACGGTACTAAATACAAGTAACTATGGTGTACTAGTGTGCATTTATTTAGCACACAACAAACAATATAAAGAGCAAAAAAAAAAAGATTTTGTTTTATTTTTTGGAGGGGGACGCACTGACACAGCCCTGATTGACCCTGGCAGACCCTGATGGCCACTGAGATGGACGTTCCACTTCTGACACAGCCCTGATTGACCCCGACAGACCGTGATAGCCAGTGACAACAGAGACTCTGACAGCCTGCCCTGAAATGGACAGACTGACAGCACCCCACAGCAGAGCTCCTCGCAGCGTGGAAGTGTGCAGGAAAATGGCACAGAGCTGTGTGACGTCGAGCCTTTATAGACTCGAAGTCTCGCTAGAAATCCGACGCGGGATGATGACGTTTGGCCTATTGCGTGCTCCCGAGCGTGTCGTGACATTTGCGGGCCGGGCTTGCGAACTTTCGAGCCGGGCATATTCGGATCTGTTCCGATTCCACGGAATCAGAACCGCTCATCTCTAATGGGAATACATGTAGCCTTTAATGGAATGCTAATGTGACTATACACACACACACACGTCTTCATGTGTACGCATTGCATTGCCCACTGTCCGTCCAAAATCACAACCATCTCCTCTAGAGTTGGCATTTACACCTGTCCTATGCTGGGTGCAAGAGATCCTTCTGAAAAAGACGTCCCATCAGCATACGCACGATTGAAAGTAGAACACAACTCACACTGTCTACACCAGGCATTCCCAACCGCAGTCCTCAAGGCACACCAACAGTGCAGGTTTTAGCGATATCCAGGCTGCAGCACAGATGGTTAAATCAAAATAACTGAGGTGCTAATTAAGTCACCTGTGCTCAAGCGTGGATATCACTAAAACCTGGACTGTTAGTGTGCCTTGAGGACCGCGGTTGGGAAACACTGGTCTACACACTCACAACACTCCCACAATCCTGCCCAGTAACCACTAGAGATGTGAACCGGAAATATGTCGGGTTTTGTGTTTTGGTTTTGGATTCGGTTCCGCGGCCGTGTTTTGGATTCGGACGCGTTTTGCCAAAACCTCCCTGAAAATTTTTTGTCGGATTCGGGTGTGTTTTGGATTCGGGTGTTTTTTTATAAAAAAAACCCCCTCAAAAACAGCTTAAATCATAGAATTTGTGGGTCATTTTGAGTTCATAGTATTATTAACCTCAATAACCATAATTTACACTCATTTTCAGTCTATTCTGAACACGTCACACCTCACAATATTATTTTTAGTCCTAAAATTTGCACCGAGGTCGCTGGATGGCTAAGCTAAGCGACACAAGTGGCCGACACAAACACCTGGCCCATCTAGGAGTGGCACTGCAGTGTCAGACAGGATGGCACTTCCAAAAAATAGTCCCCAAACAGCACATGATGCAGAGAAAAAAAAAGAGGCGTAATGAGGTAGCTGTGTGACTAAGGTAAGCGACCCAAGTGGCCGACACAAACACCTGGCCCATCTAGGAGTGGCACTGCAGTTTTCTAGCGAGAGGATGAGTGCTTACATCCTCATGTGAAGCTGAACCACTAGCCATGAACATAGGCCAGGGCCTCAGCCGTTCCTTGCCACTCCGTGTCGTAAATGGCATATTGGCAAGTTTACGCTTCTCATCAGACGCTTTCAATTTTGATATTTGGGTCATTTTACTGAACTTTTGTTTTTTGGATTTTACATGCTCTCTACTATGACATTGGGCATCGGCCTTGGCAGACGACGTTGATGGCATTTCATCATCTCGGCCATGACTAGTGGCAGCAGCTTCAGCACGAGGTGGAAGTGGATCTTGATCTTTCCCTATTTTAACCTCCACATTTTTGTTCTCTATTTTTTAATGTGTGGAATTATATGCCAGTATCAATAGCAATGGCCTACTACTATATATACTGCGCACAACTGAAATGCACCACAGGTATGGATGGATAGTATACTTGACGACACAGAGGTAAGTAGAGCAGTGGCCTTCCGTACCGTACTGCTATATATACTGGTGGTCACTGTCAGCAAACTGCAAAACTAAAATGCACCACAGGTATAGAATCTAGATGGATAGTATACTTGACGACACAGAGGTAGGTAGAGCAGTGGCCTTCCGTACCGTACTGCTATATATACTGGTGATCACTGTCAGCAAACTGCAAAACTAAAATGCACCACAGGTATAGAATCTAGATGGATAGTATACCTGACGACACAGAGGTAGGTAGAGCAGTGGCCTTCCGTACCGTACTGCTATATATACTGGTGGTCACTGTCAGCAAACTGCAAAACTAAAATGCACCACAGGTATAGAATCTAGATGGATAGTATACCTGACGACACAGAGGTAGGTAGAGCAGTGGCCTTCCGTACCGTACTGCTATATATACTGGTGGTCACTGTCAGCAAAACTCTGCACTGTACTCCTCCTATATAATATACTGGTGTTCCCCAGTACCCACAATAAAGCAGTGTGAGCACAGATATATGCAGCACACTGAGCACAGATATGGAGCGTTTTTCAGGCAGACAACGTATACTGGTGGTCACTGGTCAGCAAAACTCTGCACTGTACTCCTCCTATATAATACAGCTGCTCCCCAGTCCCCACAATTGAGCAATAAGCACAAACGGAGAGGACACCAGCCACGTCCTCTCCCTAACATTTCCAATGCACGAGTGAAAATGGCGGCGACGCGCGGCTCCTTATATAGAATCCGAATCTCGCGAGAATCCGATCAGCGGGATGATGACGTTCGGGCGCGCTCGGATTAACCGAGCCATACGGGAGAATCCAAGTATGCCTCGGACCCGTGTAAAATGGGTGAAGTTCGGGGGGGTTCGGTTTCCGAGGAACCGAACCCGTTCATCACTAGTAACCACCCACTTTACACAGAGAAACACCCATTTCACGTATGGGAGAAGCTTAGAGAAAGAAAGTGGAGAGATATGATGGGACAGATGTACTAAGCCTTAGAGAGTAATAAAGTAGAGAGAGATAAAATACCAGCCAATCAGCTCATGTCACTTTTCAAACACTCCATAGGCTGGATGTACTAACAGGAAAATGCAGTAAAAACCCAGTTTTCAGGTTTGAAAGTATTTTCCAGCCCTGTTAGTATTTTCCTCGGGCTTCCAGGGATGAAGCGGGACTGTCAAATCCATTTTTTATTGACTATGTCGAATTCGTGTCCCGGCGGGAGGGTATGTGACTTTCGAATTGTGTTGAATTTAAAAACTGTCGAATTCCAGCCGGAATTCGACCGCAATTGCATATACCCCAAAGTATCCACGAGCTCCTGTCATTTTTCAAACTCAGCCTGTGACACAGTTGCAAGCTGATTGGCTAGTACTTTATCACTCTCCAAGGCTTAGTACATTTCCTCCATGAAGTACTAACCAATTAGCTCCTAACTGCCATGTTACAGGCTGAGTTTTAAAATAACAATTAGGAGCTGAATGGTTGGTACTTTATCTCTCTCCAAGCTTTGATCAATCTCTCTCATTGGACCAGATGTACTTGTACTAAACCTTGAAAAGTGATAAAGTGGAAAGTGATAAGGTACCAGCCAATCCGCTCCTAACTGCTATGTCACAGGGTATGTTTGAATAGTGACAGAAGCTGATTGGTTGGTACTTTATCACCGTGCAATTTATCACTCTCCAAGGCTTGATAACTCAGGGCATTAGTAAATCTGGCCCATGGAGAGAAACATATTTCACAAAAATCTATAGCCTAATGGATTTTATATCACCAAAATTGCAAGAAGAAGGTATTTTAATACATTCAGGTGGTACATAGAGGTCTATGTACTAAGCCTTGGAGAGAGATAAAGTACCAGTCAGTCAGCTCCTAAATGCCATGTTACAGGCTGTGTTTAGAAATGGCACTTAGGAGCTGACTGGCTGGTACTTTATCTCCATCCACTTTATCTCTCTCGAATGCTTAGTACATAGACCCCATAATTTCTTTTTGCCACAAATAGCAGCTGTAAAAATGATAAATTATCGGGTTGAAAACCCTATACTTGATAAATATGCCCCTTAATGAGATTATGGGGTATATTCAATTAGAGTCGGAAACTGCCGTCTTGTCGGAAAGACGTCAGTTTCCGACTGGCACAGGTCGGAAGGGGTTCCGACCTATTCAATACAGCCTCATTTTTTCCGAATTCCAACTTGTCATAAGACTGTCGTAATGCACGTGGATCAGCAGCTTCAGCCGTCGAGCCGCGTGTATTGTCGGAAGCGGAGCCAAACCCGACAGGTTTCAGCCCAGTTTTCGACAGTGTCAATCCGACTTTTAAAAAAGTCAGATTGACACTGTCCGGAACGGGCCAAATCTGTTGGGTTTGGCTCAGCTTTGAATAGAGAGCTGCCGGGTCCTTTCCGTCGGAAAGGACCCAACAGCAATTGAATATACCCCAGTAAACTGGGGCTAAAGTAGTAGAGAGGATCTCAGGCACTCGAATAACTGGTTCTCAGGTCCCTCCAAGGTTACATAGACTGCTGGACAGACCACAGTGACTGATGCACCAAGGAAAACCCATGGTCCAAGTTTCTGGTCTCAACTTCTAGGAGATTGCCACTGGGACACCATATCACACACACATGCATACACTCACACACACACACTAGGGTTCCCTTTCTCGGTAAGGTTAAGGTTCCCTTGACCTGTCGGCATGTTTTGGATTGTAGGGGGGGGGGGGGATGGGGGAGGGGGGGGGGAATAAAATCAGAGTTCTCAGAGAAAAATGTAAACATGCAAAGAACATACACACTTTACACAGGCAGTGGACTGGAATGTACCCACGGCCAGTCCACTATGGGGCAGCAATACTAGTAACCAGGTTGACCACCATAAGTGTTAAAGTCAGTGTCAAATGCATTGCCCAATTCTCTTTATACTTCTCCGACTGTCTAAAATAAGAACAATAATATATACAAAAGTTCAGTCATTGTTAGATTCTAATAATTACAAGTGTAAGAATAAGAAATTACCTCTTATTGAACAGAGATCGGAGCACTTTTCTGAGAAAGTTTGCTTCTCTGTGAGAGTCCTGTGTGTGAGAGGACCATGTTGTGAAAAAGATGCTTTACTGTGTCTTGGGTTATGACCTGAGGCAACTGTGGGAGGTCGGGAATACTGACCCCGTACTGGCCCCTGCACAGACAACCTGAAGAGAAGAAACAGCATGGCACAGTTATATATTGTTAACAGTATCTCATTGCAGAAAGAAAGGACAGTAACAATGTGTTATTGGGGTGACAGAGGTGCTGCTAGTCTGAATTAAAGAGAAATGCAAAGCAGATATTTTTGTCCAATAGCTACTGTATGAATCACATCAATTTAATACATATGAAAAAAAATTAAAATATAAAAAACATCGACCTTACTTTCCCGGTTTGCAGCTGTATGAACCAGTGATACTGAATTGTCTATAACGTTACTTAATGACAGTGTTACCATAAACCACAATTTATACAGCATGATATATGTAATCCAATTCACTTCTGAACATAATTTGGAACCTTACAACATTTATTGCTGCATCTCAATGTCCTAGATCGACTTTCCTTCAAGACTGCACATAACATGGACTAATGCCATTCACATTATTGTTTATTGTAGCAACTGTTTGTGTTTGGATTGCAGGTATGTATCGGATAGCATCAGGTAACTTCTTTATTTAAAAAAACAACCTGCATTCTTACTTCCTAAAATACTTCTTGATATTTACTAAGCCTCTGAATTTATCTGATTAGAATCCAGAAAATGTATTTATACTTGTTTACATTTCATACATATCTGTTACATGAAGTCTGTACACTACACCATTATAAAGACCCCATCCAGTACCTGTCATTAGATCTTCTCTCTTTCCTTTCTCTGTCAGGTTGGTAACCTCCTTGAGTTCCATTTGAGGATCCCCTGTGATTGTCTCTCTCTCTTCTTGGCCTGTCATTGTATGATCTCTGGGAAGGTGGGATCCGGTCACTGATTACACTTCTCTCAGAGCGTGACATTGTACTTCATGGGAAACAAAAGGCTCGCAGAAACAGCAGTCACAATTCTCTCAGTGCTGAGTTGAGAATGACATGTCTCATGAGATACATCTGCAGACCAACAACAATTAGCAAGAATATGACATATTAATACCGTATGTATGGATACAATTCCCACCATGTGATGCTTGTAAGACGGACTTATTTTTTTAAACTATGCCATTAACTTAGTTACAGTTTAATAAACAGGGTAAACATAACTTTTAAAGACATAGACAATTTATGTGTTACATACATTTTTTTTTTATAGTATGCCTAGTTAATGCTGTTCAGATCAAGCGACTATACTATGTAAACAAAAGTGATTGGACACTGACAGCAAATAGATCAATTAGATTTTATTGACATCAGTACTTTGCAGGTCCACCACGTGCAGGGATAACTGCAGACACCCTTCTTGGCAAACTGTCCTCAAGTTCCTGGACAACAGCAGGCGGTATGTTTTGCCATTCGGCTTTAAGTATAGTGACCAACTGTGACACTGAAGAAGGTGGAGTTAGCCTAGAATGCACACGTTGCGCCAATTTGTCCAAATGGTTCTTAATGGGGTTAAGATCTGGGCTCTGAGCTGGCCAGTCCATCCGGGTTACCAAATTTTCTGTATACCATTCCAGCGTTGCCATGGAAACATAACAGGTGACATTATCGTCCTGATAAAAGCATTTGTTTCTTAGATTCTGTAGAACTGCCACAATGCATGGAGTACAGAGTTATCGAGAACAACTCTATGCTTCCCAAAGTTAATGTGATCATGCATTACAACTAGTGGATCTATGCCAAACCAGCAGAAACATAATCCCACCACCTCCATGTTTTACTGTATATACTGTATGGGCTCCCTTGGCCAATAATACACCTCTCTGTTTCAGAATGTGAAACATGACCTGTAGGGTAAATTCTCAATGATCTGACTGTGTGTTTTCAGCGTGGAGAACAACAGTCTCATATACAGCTTCTCCTGGTATATTTGAATCCCGGACAATTATGGCTCTCTCTCTCTGACTGCGAAAGAGGCTCATTACAGTATTTTAATCTTTGAGAGCCTAGGTATCCTGCTGTTAACTCCTACCTATTGGAATTGGAGCTCTGTAATCAGACTAGCTAATTAGGGGCGTAAGTTCATACTAGGAGCCCGGAGGCAAGATACAGTAGTTGGTAGTGAATGTGAACGGAGATTGGGGGCACCAACAACACCCCATCCCAACAGCACCCAGACACTGTCTCCAGGAGCACCGAGATGGAGGGTACTAATTACATGGGCCTGGAAGTATTAGAGGGGACTGACCAGGTCATCTTCTAAGGGGGTCATGGTCCCTCTGTGTGGCTGCCTGTACCCCTTGTACAGCTGCAGGGAGGAGGGGACCTTAGCGGGGGGAGTGTGCACTCAAGAGAAAGTCTCTCCCTGTAGGTGCCAGCTGCACATTCACTCTCCACATTAACTTCCACCACTCCAGCAGCACCCAGACAGGGAGAGGGAAGACCGCAGGGCTCCCTGCTTATTCCTACTCTGGCGCACATAAATCAGAACCTGGAGCCATGGAATGGATCATTGTGTCCCCTTCGGGGCTGGCGCCCGGAGGCAACTGCCTTCCATTGTCTCCTGTCTTCATGCCCCAGTGGCTAATCAGTGGTTTCTGCCCACATTAGACTATGCAGTTATAGGAGTCACATAAGAGTTTTTTCCTATTCAGCTGTGGGGTGGTCTTCAGTATGCCGAATGTCGGGATCCCGGCGCACAGTATACTGGCGCCGGAATCCCGACACCCGGCATACCGACACACATTCTCCCTCGTGGGGGTCCATGACACTGGAGGGAGAATAAATAGCATGCCACCGTGCCCGCAGCGTGGCGAGCGCATCGAGCCCGCAAGGGGCTCATTTGCGCTCGCCACGCTGTCGGTATGCCGGCGGTCGGGCTTCCGGCGCCGGTATGCTGGTCGCCGGGAGCCCAGCCGCCGGCATACCATACTACACCCCAGGTGTGCATATTGCTCAACAGTTGGTGCCTGTTTTAACCCTCCGCTTCCCTTCACTCCACAACCTGGCTATACCCCTGTTTTTCAGTTAGATGCATACACACACACACACACACACACACACACACACACACACACACACACACACAGTGGAATGACCAGTCAGGAGATTTGACACGCTACACTTTGCCAAGCATAGAACAGCAGTAAATGATGCCTATGATCTCTGAAATGCAGGAGGAATTCCTGCCACTGAATCTTTAGAACGTCTAATTTATCTGCAGCCAGTAGTATTAATACTTTTGAAATGTAGCACTTCCTGGACCTTATTCAGAGATGTACGCAAACCTGATGGTTGTAGATCTGCGCATGTACAAGGTCTGTGCTGCACATGTGCAAATCTGTGCCTACAACAGTGACATGTGGTGAGGTGAGGCAGAACCTTTCCCGTCAGAGGTTTGACCATATAAAGTATATGAAAAATACAAAGAATATGTTAGAAATATCTTCTTTGTATTATTCTAATCATTTTTAAAGTCAAAAGTCTGGAGTAAAAAGTCTATGGCAGTTGAGGCACTGTCTATCTTTTCTGCACATCTCTGATCAAAACTCACCAAATTTCCAGGAATTTATACTGCTGCATCTTTGTATAATGGCCACATATACCCTTTGGCTCATATACAGTGGCGCACCCGGTGGGGGAAGGGGGGGGGGGAGGTTCCGAGCACCCAGAAACCCCCCTCCACCCAAAAAAAAATATATATATATTTTTTTACATTTTTTTTGCTGCATGAGTATTATTAATGGCTGTCTAGTGTCCTCTGCCGCCTGCTTTCTTCCTGGTGGCACTTGTAACTTGTAAGTGCTTAATAAAAGTTTACTTTATTTTAATTATAGTACATATATATCCATGTGCATATATATGCATGTTTAATATGCTGTGTGTATATGTATATAAATATATTCATAGATTAATATATGTGTAGATATATGTGTGTGTATATAATATTATATATATATATATATATATATATATATATATATATATATATATATACACACACACATATACACATACACATATACACTGCTCAAAAAAATAAAGGGAACAGTAAAATAACACATCCTAGATCTGAATGAATGAAATATTCTTATTAAATACTTTGTTCTTTACATAGTTGAATGTGCTGGCAACAAAATCACACAAAAATTATCAATGGAAATCAAATTTATTAACCCATAGAGGTCTGGATTTGGAGTCACCCTCAAATTAAAGTGGAAAAACACACTACAGGCTGATCCAACTTTGATGTAATGTCCTTAAAACAAGTCAAAATGAGCCTCAGTAGTGTGTGTGGCCTCCACGTGCCTGTATGACCTCCCTACAACACCTGGGCATGCTCCTGATGAGGTGGCGGATGGTCTCCTGAGGGATCTCCTCCCAGACCTGGACTAAAGCATCCGCCAACTCCTAGACAGTCTGTGGTGCAACGTGGCATTGGTGGATGGAGCGAGACATGATGTCCCAGATGTTCTCAATTGGATTCACGTCTGGGGAATGGGCGGGCCAGTCCATAGCATCAATGCCTTTGTCTTGCAGGAACTGCTGACACATTCCAGCCACATGAGGTCTAGCGTTGTCTTGCATTAGGAGGAACCCAGGGCCAACTGCACCAGCATATGGTCTCACAAGGGGTCTGAGGATCTCATCTCGGTACCTAATGGCAGTCAGGCTACCTCTGGCGAGCACATGGAGGGCTGTGCGGCCCCCCAAAGAAATGCCACCCCACACCATTACTGACCCACTGCCAAACCGGTCATGCTGGAGGATGTTGCAGGCAGCAGAACGTTCTCCTTGGCGTCTCCAGACTCTGTCACGTCTGTCACATGTGCTCAGTGAGAACCTGCTTTCATCTGTGAAGAGCACAGGGTGCCAGTGGCGAATTTGCCAATCTTGGTGTTCTCTGGCAAATGCCAAACGTCCTGCACGGTGTTGGGCTGTAAGCACAACCCCCACCTGTGGGCGTCGGGTCCTTATACCACCCTCATGGAGTCTGTTTCTGATCGTTTGAGTAGACACATGCACATTTGTGGCTTGCTGGAGGTCATTTTGCAGGGCTCTGGCAGTGCTCCTCCTGTTCCTCCTTGCACAAAGGCGGAGGTAGCGGTCCTGCTGCTGGGTTGTTGCCCTCCTACGGCCTCCTCCACGTCTCCTGATGTACTGGCCTGTCTCCTGGTAGCGCCTCCATGCTCTGGACACTACGCTGACAGACACAGCAAACCTTCTTGCCACAGCTCACATAGGAGTGTCACAGGAGTGGTTGTGAACTCAGACGCTTAATGCGTACATTGGAGATTATACTCTCATGGAGATTCTACACCTAGCATGGGACATGTGCAAATCCTGATGGTGCTTCCAATGGTTGTGAATGTAGGGGTACAAAGTGGGCATCCAAGCACTTGTGCTTCAGATGCATGTTTTTATTAGCATTGATTAGCATAAAGTCGCAGGCATGACCTGGACAGGAGAGAGCCTGGTCGGGCCCAGGTACTTTTCAGGGAGCGTGGCCTAATCACAGGAGGCGTGGCCCTGCACACTGAGAAAAAAAAATACAGACAAAAATAGTACTTTAAGCGTCTCCCTGGACATACTGTAGCCCGACACACAGCAGCATGTGCTAGGCTTGAAGGGAAGAGCTGCAGCTGCTACTGCCAGGAAAGGGGGAGGGGACTTGGGACTCCGCTGGACCCCTCCATCAGATCTGGGCCCAGGTAAATAGTACCTGCTCCCCCCGGCACAACTATGGCAAAAGACACTAAAACGGCAACAGCAGCATGCGACTCAGAATGAGCCCCTAGGTGTGAACCTTATTGTATTCTGGAAGGTTCTCTGAGAGAGAGAGAAAAAAAAAAAAAAAGTACTTTTTACATATGTCATTGTCTATGTAGACAGATTTTCGAAGACATTAAAATAAAACTTTGTAGCAAGTTTTAAATATACAATAAATCTACACTTTCCTATTACCATACCAACAATGGTTATTTTTCTATTTACAAATGAAACCTTTTTTATTTCACACTATTAGCTGAGTTTGCTTCATAGTCCAGAGGTCCAGGTTTTAAATGTATCCATGTATTGCCACAGGTGACTTAATTAGCACCTTAGTCAATTTGATTTAACCATCTGTGCTGAGCCATGGATATACCTAGAACCTGGACTGTTGGGGTGTCTTGAGGACTGCGTTTGGGAACCTCGGTCATCGCTAATAGCTGGAATTTACATGAAAACATTGTAACATTATTGCAGATGCAGCGTTCAGAAAATGTGTTTATTGTTTCTCAGACAGTTAATGTTATATTTGTAAAGTTTCACAATGAGGAAGCAAGAGCGTCAACAACAGTTTTGTAAAGCACCATCTCCTATACATGTCAGCAGGAGGGAAAATCTTACAATGGGAATTAGATAGATTTCAAGTTACTTGTGTACTGAACAGTACAATGAGCAATCTCACCACAGCTCGTTTTTATGCTATGAATTAGTACAGCACTTGTATTTCTGCAATTTAAGCCTTTTTATAGGCTTGCAACTTCTTTGGCAATGATATGTGAGCAAGCCTAAGGGTGAAAACATGCAATCTGATCTGCAGTTGGTGCCACTGTATAAGTAGGACGATACGGACCCGCATGTCTGCCTTTACGCGCTCCTCTTCCATTCCGGTATGGGTCGTTGGATCGACAGTCATTAGGTCGACCACTGAAGGTCGACATGGGATTAGGTCGACATGTACTGGGTCGACAGGTCAAAATGAGTTTTTGAATTTCTTTGGGGTCGTTTTCTTCATAAAGTGACGGGGAACCCCAATTAGTGCACCGCTTCACTCGCCATACTTCGGGCAAGGTGCCTCGCTCGGCACAGGTTACCGTTCCCAGTTGTAATCCACGTGGATCGTAAAGTATGAAAAAGTAAAAAAAAAATATTTTAAAAAAAATGTGAGAAACTCATGTTGACCTTTTGACCTAGTACATGTCGACCTAATGCCCATGTCGACCTTCAGTGGTTGACCTAATGACTGTCGACCTAACAACCTTATCCCTTCCATTCTGCCTCCCCTTACCCTATGAGGACTCAGGTACAACTCTTCTTTTCAGCCTACTCTCATTCCTGAATTGCGGCATGACACCTTGCAATGTCAGGCTGATACCAAGGTGTCACTCACGCTCTAACGGGAGCAGCACAAAGGCTACTTTTCTTCCCTTCATACCAGCAGAGCCCCGGATACTCTCTCATCCACTATCCGCTGATTGACCCTGGGCATTTAGACCAGTGATTTTCAACCTTTTTTTACTCGTGGCACACCGAATAATATTTTAAAATTGCCAAGGCACACCATCAGTTCCCCACAGAAAACAAAACAAAACACACACATTGGCCCTCATAGTAAAAATAAAAATCCACACATACATTGGCCTACACAGGAAAAACAATCACATTGCACATATTAGCCCCTACCGGTCAGCTGTCCTCCTCCCTGGCCCTCAGTGACGGGGATTGTTCATAGTGGAGTGCTGCGAATACTGAGCAGCGGGCGGGCAGGTGTGGATGGGAGTGGGCAAGGATTGCTGTGTATGCAGGCAGGAACTGGAAGATGTGTGTGCAGGTGGGTGGGCTGGCTGGGTGGTGAGATGCGGCGGCCGTGACCTATGATATCACACAGCCGCGTCTTCAAGGCATACATCACGGCCGGAGCATGACTGATCCTCTAAGAAGAGCCCGGGCCAACAGTTCACTCTGAAGGTGCAGGAAGCTGCTCTGGCTCCGCGGCACACCTTGCAACTGGCCACGGCACACTGGTTGAAAAAGCCTGATTTAGACAATCAAGATGGTGAGACAGTAGAACTAGCAGGGAAACCTGATTTGCTGGCCTGCTCTTCAAGAACTCATGTTTCATAAACTGTGGTAATTAATCTGTTTCATGAAATGAGCACTGTTATGTAAGAGGATGTTCACATCAGTGGCGTGCGGTGAGGTCAGTGGCTGGGGAGGCACAAGCAGCTAACAACCCCCCCCCCCCCCCTGCCCAATAGAATGGAAAAAAAAAAAAGTGTAGCCCCCCCTACATTGGTGAAACCAGCACCAGGCAGAACCAGCCAGGGGGGATAGGGCCATAGCAGGGGAGACGCTCCTTATGGGGTCCCCCTGCCATAGCATTAATCTGCCCCCCCCCCAACTAATCAGCCCAGGGCTGGAATTCCTCGGAAGTGGGGACCCCAAAAAATAAATATGGGGTCCCCCTCCTGAGCAATGACCAGCACTGGGCTGATAGCCCAATGCTATGCCCCGCACCCCTGGTGGCGGTGGGTGCGGGGTTCATTGTTAATATTGTTCTTTACAGGTGGCCTACAGGTCCCAGCAAGTCTGCCCCAGCATGCTGGCACTTGGCGAACCACAAGTGCCAGCATGTCCAGACATAAATGGCCTGCTGGCACCTGTAAAGAAAATATTAAAATAAAATCACCACACTGTCTTTAAAAAAAAAAGTTTATTTGACAGGGTTTTCACCTGGGGGCAGCGGCCTTTAAGCTCTTTTGCATGGCCGCCGCCTCCCCAGGGCTTCCGGCGTCTTCACCTCTGGGGGGGGGGGGGGGGGGGTGCGCCACCTCCCCAGGGCTTCCAGCGTCTTCACCTGGGAGGCGGATGCCTTTAAGCTCTTTTGCATGGCCGCCACCTTCCCTAGAGCTTCCAGCGTCTTCACCTGGTGGGCGGCAGCTAAGCTCTTTTGCATAGCCGCCGCTCATCCAGGACTTCCAGCGTCTTCTGCCTTCAGGAGCTCTTCTCTGCTCCTCCTCCGCCGTCGGACTGACAGCCGCTCCCTCGCGCTGACTTATATAAGTCAGCCGGAGGGGGCGGGGCGATGACGCAGAAAGCCGTGATTGGCTCGCGGCGGCCATCTTAAATTTAAAAAATGACGCTGAGGCGCCATTTTTTAAATTGGTACTGCTCCGCTGCCAAACTCTGCACTGCCGCCCGCACCTCCACCGCGCCCACACAGTGATTGACAGCGGATCCAGTGACGGATCCGCTGGCCAATCACTGTTGTCTCACTATCAGGGGCGTGTTTTCATGGGTTTAAAGCACGTCCCTGTATGAAAGCGTCACTTCTAATGGTGCCGCTTTCCCATGTATTTTCAATGGGCTTTTAATGCCCATTGCTAGGCCCCACCCGCGCCCACACCCCGCTCCCATACCATTCACAACGGGAGGCACCACGATCGGTGCCTCCCAAACACATATAGGCAGGGAATGTGATTAGATTAATATAAAGCAGATACTTATGACACAGAATATGCGTCATAAGTATCTTCTTTATATTATTTTAATCATTAATGACAGCGGAGGCACTACCTCCCCTGCCTGCACGTCCCTGGTTCACACCATTTGTTACTTGGTATAGTTGAATACAAAATGATACATTGGTACTTTGTTTGCTGTTATCTGATACAATTATGTGGTGGAGGGGGCTCGCTGCACTCACCACAGGTTCTATTCCCACTCTATGGGTGTCGTGGACACCCACGAGTGGGAATAGTCACTGTTGGGTCAGCATGCTGACCGGCGGGATGTTCAGATGCCGGGATTCCGGCGTCGGTATTGTGACCGGTGGTCACATAAACGTATCCCATGCATTACACAGATTTCAGCATGCACTTATCTTCTGAGCATTAATGGATTACATAGGATTTACCTAATAAATATATAAAAAAATAATTGGGGGGGAATCCAGAAGTTCCGCTTACTAATTTCCGAATAATACTTATAAGGGTTACAATTGAAATATAAAAACTATTCAATAAAGTAAGGCGCAGTTTCACTGCCAAAAAATCTTATTTTACTTTCTTACAAATTTGTGTTATATGTATGTCTGTGTCTGTCTTGTGTCCCAAGTTATTTAGCTTCCCGATGCTATTTTTAATACATAGAAAATAAAGGTTAACTTTTAAATAAAATACTGATACAGATTATCCTTATTTCTGTAATACAGTTAAGAGTTCCCCCCAAAAAAAGAGTCTTCTTTTCTCTCCAGTCAATTTACGTCTTTGTCTTCTAGCATTTTTTTTTAAGTTTATGCTGGTGGTTCCCAAACTCAGTGGGCAAGGCACCCTAACTGCCCAGGTTTTAAGGATATCCATGGTTGAGCACAGATGGTTAAATAAAATTGACTGAGGTACTAATTTTTCTCTATCGTCCTAGTGGATGCTGGGGTTCCTGAAAGGACCATGGGGGATAGCGGCTCCGCAGGAGACAGGGCACAAAAAGTAAAGCTTTCCGATCAGGTGGTGTGCACTGGCTCCTCCCCCTATGACCCTCCTCCAAGCCTCAGTTAGATTTTTGTGCCCGGCCGAGAAGGGTGCAATCTAGGTGGCTCTCCTAAAGAGCTGCTTAGAGAAAGTTTAGCTTAGGTTTTTTATTTTACAGTGAGTCCTGCTGGCAACAGGATCACTGCAACGAGGGACTTAGGGGAGAAGAAGTGAACTCACCTGCGTGCAGGATGGATTGGCTTCTTGGCTACTGGACATCAGCTCCAGAGGGACGATCACAGGTACAGCCTGGATGGTCACCGGAGCCTCGCCGCCGGCCCCCTTGCAGATGCTGAAACATGAAGAGGTCCAGAATCGGCGGCAGAAGACTCCTCAGTCTTCTAAAGGTAGCGCACAGCACTGCAGCTGTGCGCCATTTTCCTCTCAGCACACTTCACACGGCAGTCACTGAGGGTGCAGGGCGCTGGGAGGGGAGCGCCCTGGGAGGCAAATGAAAACCTATTTGGCTAAAAAATACCTCACATATAGCCTCCGGGGGCTATATGGAGATATTTAACCCCTGCCAGAATACACTAAAGAGCGGGAGACGAGCCCGCCGAAAAAGGGGCGGGGCCTATCTCCTCAGCACACAGCGCCATTTTCCTTACACAGCTCCGCTGGTCAGGACGGCTCCCAGGTCTCTCCCCTGCACTGCACTACAGAAACAGGGTAAAACAAGAGAGGGGGGGCAAAATAGTGGCAAAAATTATATTATAAAAGCAGCTATACAGGGAGCACTTATTATAAGGCTATCCCTGTCATATATAGCGCTTTTGGTGTGTGCTGGCAAACTCTCCCTCTGTCTCCCCAAAGGGCTAGTGGGGTCCTGTCTTCGTTAAGAGCATTCCCTGTGTGTCTGCTGTGTGTCGGTACGTGTGTGTCGACATGTATGAGGACGATATTGGTGTGGAGGCGGAGCAATTGCCAAATATGGGGATGTCACCTCCTAGGGGGTCGACACCAGAATGGATGCCTTTATTTATGGAATTACGGGATAGTGTCAACACGCTAAAGCAGTCGTTTGACGACATGAGACGGCCGGACAATCAGTTAGTGCCTGTCCAGGCGCCTCAAACACCGTCAGGGGCTGTAAAACGCCCTTTGCCTCAGTCGGTCGACACAGACCCAGACACAGGCACTGATTCCAGTGGCGACGGTGACGAATCAACCGTATTTTCCAGTAGGGCCACACGTTATATGATTTTGGCAATGAAGGAGGCGTTACATTTAGCTGATACTACAGGTACCACTAAACAGGGTTTTATGTGGGGTGTGAAAAAACTACCTATAGTTTTTCCTGAATCAGAAGAACTAAATGATGTATGTGATGAAGCGTGGGTTGCCCCCGATAAAAAGATGCTAATTTCAAAGAAGTTATTGGCTTTATACCCTTTCCCGCCAGAGGTTAGGGCGCGCTGGGAAACACCTCCTAGGGTGGACAAGGCGCTCACACGCTTATCTAAACAAGTGGCGTTACCCTCTCCTGAGACGGCCGCACTTAAAGATCCAGCAGATAGGAGGATGGAAAATATCCAAAAAAGTATATACACACATACAGGTGTTATACTACGACCAGCTATAGCGACAGCCTGGATGTGCAGTGCTGGAGTAGCTTGGTCAGAGTCCCTGATTGAAAATATTGATACCCTGGATAGGGACAATGTTTTACTGTCTTTAGAGCAAATAAAGGATGCATTTCTTTATATGCGTGATGCACAGAGGGATATCTGCACACTGGCATCACGGGTAAGTGCTATGTCCATTTCGGCCAGAAGAAGTTTATGGACGCGACAGTGGTCAGGCGATGCGGACTCAAAACGGCATATGGAAGTTTTGCCGTATAAAGGGGAGGAGTTATTTGGAGTCGGTCTATCAGATTTGGTGGCCACGGCTACAGCCGGGAAATCCACCTTTTTACCTCAAGCTACTCCCCAACAGAAAAAGACACCGACTTTTCAACCGCAGCCCTTTCGTTCCTTTAAAAACAAGAGAGCAAAGGGATATTCATATCTGCCACGAGGCAGAGGAAGGGGGAAGAGACACCAACAGGCAGCTCCTTCCCAGGAACAGAAGCCCTCCCCCGCTTCTACAAAAGCCTCAGCATGACGCTGGGGCTTCTCAAGCGGACTCGGGGGCGGTGGGCGGTCGTCTCAAGAATTTCAGCGCGCAGTGGGCTCACTCGCAGGTAGATCCCTGGATCCTGCAGATAATATCTCAGGGGTACAGGTTGGAACTAGAGACAGATCCGCCTCGCCGTTTCCTGAAGTCTGCTTTACCAACGTCCCCCTCCGAAAGGGAGACGGTTTTGGAAGCCATTCACAAGCTGTACTCTCAGCAGGTGATAGTCAAGGTACCTCTTCTACAACAGGGAAAGGGGTATTATTCCACTCTATTTGTGGTACCGAAGCCGGACGGCTCGGTAAGACCTATTCTAAATCTGAAGTCCTTGAACCTGTACATAAAGAAGTTCAAGTTCAAAATGGAGTCACTCAGAGCAGTGATAGCGAACCTGGAAGAAGGGGACTTTATGGTGTCCTTGGACATCAAGGATGCGTACCTCCACGTTCCAATTTACCCCTCACACCAGGGGTACCTCAGGTTCGTTGTACAAAACTGTCACTATCAGTTTCAGACGCTGCCGTTCGGATTGTCCACGGCACCTCGGGTCTTTACAAAGGTAATGGCCGAGATGATGATTCTTCTTCGAAGAAAAGGCGTATTAATTATCCCATACTTGGACGATCTCCTAATAAGGGCAAGGTCCAGAGAACAGCTAGAGATGGGATTAGCACTGTCTCAAGAAGTGCTAAAACAGCACGGCTGGATTCTGAATATTCCAAAATCCCAGTTAATGCCGACAACTCGTCTGCTGTTCCTAGGGATGATTCTGGACACGGTTCAGAAAAAGGTTTTTCTCCCGGAGGAAAAAGCCAAGGAGTTATCCGAGCTTTTCAGGAACCTCCTAAAACCAGGAAAGGTGTCTGTACATCAATGCACAAGAGTCCTGGGAAAAATGGTGGCTTCTTACGAAGCAATTCCATTCGGCAGATTCCATGCACGAATTTTCCAGAGGGATCTGTTGGACAAATGGTCAGGGTCGCATCTTCAGATGCACCAGCGGATAACCCTGTCTCCAAGGACAAGGGTATCTCTTCTGTGGTGGTTGCAGAGTGCTCATCTATTGGAGGGCCGCAGATTCGGCATACAGGATTGGATCCTGGTGACCACGGACGCCAGCCTGAGAGGCTGGGGAGCAGTCACACAAGGAAGAAACTTCCAGGGAGTGTGGACGAGCCTGAAAACGTCTCTTCACATAAACATTCTGGAACTAAGAGCAATCTACAATGCTCTAAGCCAGGCAGAACCTCTGCTTCAAGGAAAACCGGTGTTGATCCAGTCGGACAACATCACGGCAGTCGCCCATGTAAACAGACAGGGCGGCACAAGAAGCAGGAGTGCAATGGCAGAAGCTGCAAGGATTCTTCGCTGGGCAGAGACTCATGTGATAGCACTGTCAGCAGTGTTCATCCCGGGAGTGGACAACTGGGAAGCAGACTTCCTCAGCAGACACGACCTTCACCCGGGAGAGTGGGGACTTCATCCAGAAGTCTTCCACATGCTGGTAACCCGTTGGGAAAGACCAATGGTGGACATGATGGCGTCTCGCCTCAACAAAAAACTGGACAGGTATTGCGCCAGGTCAAGAGATCCGCAGGCAATAGCTGTGGACGCGCTGGTAACGCCTTGGGTGTACCAGTCGGTGTATGTGTTTCCTCCTCTGCCTCTCATACCAAAAGTATTGAGAATTATACGGCAAAGAGGCGTAAGAACGATACTAGTGGTTCCGGATTGGCCAAGAAGGACTTGGTACCCGGAACTTCAAGAGATGATCACGGAAGATCCGTGGCCTCTACCTCTAAGGAGGGACTTGCTTCAGCAGGGTCCCTGTCTGTTTCAAGACTTACAGCGGCTGCGTTTGACGGCATGGCGGTTGAACGCCGGATCCTAAAGGAAAAAGGCATGCCGGAAGAAGTCATTCCTACTTTGATTAAAGCAAGGAAGGAAGTAACCGTGCAACACTATCACCGCATTTGGCGAAGATATGTTGCGTGGTGCGAGGATCGGAGTGCTCCGACGGAGGAATTTCAACTGGGTCGATTCCTACATTTCCTGCAATCAGGATTGTCTATGGGTCTCAAATTGGGATCTATTAAGGTTCAAATTTCGGCCCTGTCGATTTTCTTTCAAAAAGAATTGGCTTCAGTTCCTGAAGTCCAGACTTTTGTTAAGGGAGTGCTGCATATACAGCCTCCTGTGGTGCCTCCAGTGGCACCGTGGGATCTCAATGTGGTTTTGGAATTTCTAAAATCTCATTGGTTTGAACCACTAAAAAAGGTGGATTTAAAATATCTCACATGGAAAGTGACCATGTTACTAGCCCTGGCTTCGGCCAGGAGAGTGTCAGAACTGGCAGCTTTATCTTACAAAAGCCCATATCTGATTTTCCATTCGGACAGGGCAGAACTGCGGACTCGTCCGCATTTTCTCCCTAAGGTGGTGTCAGCATTTCATCTGAACCAGCCTATTGTAGTGCCTGCGGCTACAAGTGACTTGGAGGACTCCAAGTTACTGGACGTTGTCAGAGCATTAAAAATATATATTGCAAGGACAGCTGGAGTCAGAAAATCTGACTCGTTGTTTATATTGTATGCACCCAACAAGATGGGTGCTCCTGCGTCTAAGCAGACGATTGCTCGTTGGATCTGTAGCACAATCCAACTTGCACATTCTGTGGCAGGCCTGCCACAGCTTAAATCTGTAAAGGCCCACTCCACAAGGAAGGTGGGCTCATCTTGGGCGGCTGCCCGAGGGGTCTCGGCATTACAACTTTGCCGAGCAGCTACGTGGTCAGGGGAGAACACGTTTGTAAAATTTTACAAATTTGATACTCTGGCTAAGGAGGACCTGGAGTTCTCTCATTCGGTGCTGCAGAGTCATCCGCACTCTCCCGCCCGTTTGGGAGCTTTGGTATAATCCCCATGGTCCTTTCAGGAACCCCAGCATCCACTAGGACGATAGAGAAAATAAGAATTTACTTACCGATAATTCTATTTCTCGGAGTCCGTAGTGGATGCTGGGCGCCCATCCCAAGTGCGGATTATCTGCAATAATTGTACATAGTTATTGTTAACTAATTCGGGTTATTGTTTAGGAAGCCATTTTTCAGAGGCTCCTCTGTTACCATACTGTTAACTGGGTTTGATCACAAGTTGTACGGTGTGATTGGTGTGGCTGGTATGAGTCTTACCCGGGATTCAAAATTCCTCCCTTATTGTGTACGCTCGTCCGGGCACAGTACCTAACTGAGGCTTGGAGGAGGGTCATAGGGGGAGGAGCCAGTGCACACCACCTGATCAGAAAGCTTTACTTTTTGTGCCCTGTCTCCTGCGGAGCCGCTATCCCCCATGGTCCTTTCAGGAACCCCAGCATCCACTACGGACTCCGAGAAATAGAATTATCGGTAAGTAAATTCTTATTATTCACCTGTACTCAAGTGTGGCGTTCCTTAAAATCTGTACCATTATGATGCCTTGAGGACTGAGTTTGTGAACCACTGATTTAGACACTTGTTTATTTGTTCACTTATAATAAAAATAATAATAATAATAATAATAAGGAACTGAACATTTCATCTGACAATTGAATTTGTTTACTTTAGCCATATGCTGCAGCAGCAAAAATAAAAGTTACATCATTGAAAATCTTTTCTTACCAAGAAGTTTATATTGTGTTCCCATACACGTCTACATTCGGCTAAGACGCTCTCAGTAACAATGTCTATGTGGAAGTAGCCTAAAGCCAGGTACACGCTAGACAACATTTTAAACACATTTACCGATAATGACCATTCGTTATGTCAAATTCTTTAAATCATCCAGTGTGTAGCCACTACATTGCTAGCGACATCCCCGGGTCGTCTGTACATGCAGCTCAATCTGGGCATGTCATTAGCGATGCAGCAGCATGATCCCCCTCCCCCACCTCCAGTGCTCTTTCGCTGCCCGCTGGGGTCCATCGCTCCCGACCTCGCTGGATACACATTATTGTAAACAATGAGTGATATTTCATCCAATCTGGTGGATCGGACCAACATATCGCACACAGCGGCATTCAGTATATCGGGCAGCGTGTATGCCCTATATGAGGGTACCTGTGGTCGCTAACAAAGTCAGATTTGGTGTGCTGCATATCAAACCTGATGATATCACTAGCGTCCTGTAGTATGCGAATGTAGGTTCTATCCTTCATTAATATCGCTCAATGTGTATCCAGATTACAATATGTCGGGCCGTAATATCAGCTGGGTACACATCGCTGTGTACCCAGCTTTAGTATGCCATTGACCTCTTTATACAATCAACCTAATTAGAATATACATCTATAGCTATGTATTCTATTCAGTGAGATATGTATTGCAACAAACAATCGTTACTGATAGTCACTGTATTTTACAAATGTATAGCAGGGAAAACACTGGGATGCATGCAACAATAACAGCCAAATGGAAGAAATACTGCATAATTACGATCAGTCTAACTATGAAATAGCAGAAAGGAGAGCTTCCCAGTACTTTTGGTAGCATTATCTAACCATGCCGTCTAGTAATCACTTGTTGGAATTGCAGCAATCATAAGGGCTGCTTGTGTGCAAGTTCTACATGCTATGCATTCATTTCATTAAAAAGTAGGTTAGTCTAATAATTTGTACTGATAACATATCTCTGTCTCATAGTTTACCTTAATCGATACAGTATCCATGCCTGTAATCAAATGTGTGCTTGTTATCTGCCTGAAGACTCTGAAAGCATGAGAAGGAGTTTCAGGAGAACAGGTGGGACTGGTCTGACAAGTGCAGCTGAGGAGGAAGCTGCTGGATGTGACTCGTTTACAATTGCAAATCGCATACAAGAACCACCTACTATAACGCACCTAGTTTCTGGCAAAGGTATGCCAGGGCCAGTTTATAAAACATAAATCCAGGATTATCAGATCAGAAGTGTCAATCCCAACACATATGACATACTCTACATGTTTTCTTGCACTACAGTTATAGGCCCTACACATTGGCCGATCCGCCGCCGAGCTGCCCGACTGCGTATACGGCCGACGGGCGACCCGGCGGCGGGGGGGGCAGTGACGGGGGGAGTGAAGTTTCTTCACTCCCCCCGTCACCCGGCTGCATTGAAGTGCAGGCAAATATGGACGAGATCGTCCATATTGGCCTGCATGTACAGCCGACGGGGGACCAGCGATGAACGAGCGCGGGGCCGCGCATCGTTCATCGCTGGAGCCTCCACACTCAAAGATATGAACAGTATCTCGTTCATTTATGAACAAGATCGTTCATATCTTTGGCTGATGTCGGCCAGTGTGTAGGGCCCTTTAGATCAGGAGCCAATCATGAAGTTTAGTGCTGTACATTGCACATGGGGGGTAATTCAGAGTTGATCGCAGCAGCAAATTTGTTAGCAGATGGGCAAAACCATGTGCACTGCGGGGGGGGGGGGGGGGCAGATATAACATTTGCAGAGACAGATTTGGTGGGTTATATTGTTTCTGTGCAGGGTAAATACTGGCTGCTTTATTTTTACACTGCAATTTAGATTTCAGTTTGAACACACCCCACCCAAATCTAACTCTCTCTGCACATGTTATATCCGCCCCACCTGCAGTACACATGGCTAACAAATTTGCTGCTGCGATCAACTCTGAATTAGGCCCATTATCACTAACTAGTTAAAAGCCCATAAAAATGACGGACACCATTATATTAGGAGGGCAGTCGCTACTCACACAGGAGCTGACGGGGTTTTTGCAAGTCCTGCTGCTAGGAGCCAGGGCTCTATCATACTGAGTGTATGTGAGTATGAGTGTCAAGGATGTTCGGTGAGGTAAATAGCCCAGAAGGCACTGGCTAGTACCAGAGCCAGATTTACACGCAGTATATGAACCCAAGGATGCATGTGGGCATTATGGTGCAGCAGCATATACTGCTGGAAATTTGGTGAGTTTTGATCAGAGACATGCAGGTGAGGCAGTGCATCACCTGTAATATACTTTTTATTCAGGAGTTTTAACTATAAAAAGGATTAGAATAATACAAAGAAGATATTTCTAACATATTCTTTGTATTTTTCATATACTTTATATAGTCAAAACTCTGGCATATACATTATTATGACAGGAAAGGCTCTGCCTCACCTCACCGCACATCACTGGTGTGTGTGTAGCATTAACCTTTTATAAAAATCGATGCTGTATGTCTGTAAGTGGCATAGTATAATGATGCTGCACTATATACACCAGTCCCCGCACAGCTCCCAACCAGTGTAGAGAGGACAGCAGTAGCCACCAGCAGCTAGCTTGGCCTTGGCCTGTGTGGGAGGGTCGTGCACAGGACCTCACCCCTCTGTTGGCACTCGGATATATATATAAAGTAGCTGAGCCGGTTATCTGTCTCCCCCTCACCCCCATCATCTGTGGCCCTAGCACTGACCCCTCCTCCTCCCAGTCACAGTACTGCTCATCAGACACATGGTTTTACCTCTTCCTGCCAAACTGATACACCTTCTCCCCCTGCTGGTAAGTGGCCACACATGTCCCCGATGCCTTCGCACTGAGTGCTGCGGGACTGTCTAGTGCAGGCATTCCCAACCTCGGTCCTCAAGGCACACTAACAGTCCTGGTTGTAGTGATATCCAAGCTTGAACACAGGTGACTTAATTGGTACCTCATTTATGTTGATTTAACCATCTGTGCTGAAGCCTGGATATCACTAAAACCTGCACTGTTGGTGTGCCTAGAGGACCACGATTGGGAATTCCTGGTCTAGTGGTTCCTGCATCCGTTTCCTCGTTACTGTTGTTACTTGTTGCTGAGTCCCATGTTGGCCAGTAATCTGAGGTTGCAGCATGGTATATGGAGGAGGGTATGCAGTATATGGCGGGAGCAGTATATGGAGGAGGTGCCCTGTATATAGAGGGCACTATATGGAGGGGTATGGGGGTGCAGTGTACATAGGGAGTGTGTGTCCGTGTCACACAGAGGTGACTATATTGAAAAAATCTGCATCTCTCTCCACTTTCCCTATCTGCCCCTACCACACCACACTCTCCCCAGTCCGTATCTGGGACAACCCTCCTGCCCTATTTCTTTCTACCCCAGTCTCTCTCTGCCCCTACCCCACTATCTACCTGCCCATACTCCCACTTTCTCTCCCCAGCCCCTTCTCTCCGTATGCAGCAAGTGTGAAACAGTCAGCTGAGTATTATTAATATTAGCAGCAGCAGGTGAGGAGGATGTAACATCTCCTTGCAGTATCACTTTAAATTTGAGCTGTGTCAGCTTCCAGCACACAATGGAATAATTCGGTCTGTGTGGTGGCCTTGAGTGTCCTTTAGCACACATAACAGGTGAAGAGCAGGCTTGGATTTTATTATATAGGTTGCAGAATTTATTATTTAAAACTAGCCATTACTAAAGATAGATGATGGTGGTTTTTGTAGTGCTTTGAGATACAGTATGTAACGTCCAGAACTTGCTGCATTCAACAAACCGGTTCAATTTGACTGCAATTATAGCGCATTTGGAATAATATGTGATGAGTGCAGCAGAAGGTAAGTTTGTGTGATCCTGCAAATATATATTCCTGCTACTGATATGACATGAATTTCTTTTCACCTTGGGGTCTGTCTGCATTTAGTAAGCCTATGAAAAAATATCTGAATTTTTGCTGATGGATATTCTAAACAGCGATGAGCTGTTAGGATTCGATGGAACTCATACCTCCCAACATTACCTTCTCCAGGAGGGACAAAATGATCTGCTTCTGCACTTTTCTCTTAATTTATGATTGCCATCACCTGTTTTAACAGGTTAATGGATAAGAAAGGTGTTTCAGCACAGGTGCCGGCAATCATAAATGAAGAGGGAAGTCCAGGAGCAGTACATTCTGTCCCTCCTGGAGAGGGTCATGTTGGGAGGTATGGGAACTTATGGAATCCAAGTCTACCCAAGACTTAGATTCCAGTTAAAGGCATAACATCATACTCCTGGCGTCAGATTCTCATGGGTTTTGGATTCTATTTAAGGGACCCTTGGCAGTAACTCGGTGCCATGTCACTCTGCCTTTCACTGCTGTATGCTGCACTGTGCTCTGCTGATTCAAGTGGCTGTGTCCAGACTCCATACTGTACAAGCCATGCTGCGCTGTACTCTACTGGTTCAAGCCGCTGTGCTGTGTCCAGAGTATAAGTGATTGCTGTGTCCAGACTCAGTACTAGTGGTTGGGCTTTGTCCATTAAATGGATGTGCTCTGTCAATTCAGAAGTGGTTGTCCAGTGCCAATTCACTCCAGTACAGACGACGCACCTATCCAGTGCTGCCGACACAGTTGTCTAGTACTCATCCTCTCCAGTGCTGCCGACACACCTGTCCAGTGTCCATCTACTCCAATGCTGCCGACACACCTGTCCAGTGCCCATCCACTCCAGTGCTGACAAAGCACCTGTCCAATGCGCATCCACTCCAGAGCTGACGAACACCTGTCCAGTGCCAATCTGCTCCAGTGTAAAAAAAAAAAAGGTGAAAAATTGCGTTTTTGTGCTGTACACCACTGTGTATCCATAATGTGCAAGTACTGTGACTCCGCAGGCCGTACCCCACTGTGTATCTATAACATACAAGTACTGTGACTCTGCAGGCCATGGGATCCGGTCTGAAGATTGACACTGTCTAGGTCGACAGGGTTTCTAGATCGACCTAGCACATGTCGACCTAGAAACCCTGTCGACCTTCCAATCCTGTCAACCTAGTGACCGTCGACCTAGATACTGTCGATCTAATGATCCACACCCAGGGCCGGAGCTTCCACTAGGCAGCTTTAGGCAGCTGCCTAGGGGCGCCGGGACCTGAGGGGGCAGCCTGCTACAGCTGTCTGAAAAAGGTTGAATGGTCTTACCTTTCCCAGCCGCTGCAATCCCCCAGAACTCGTATGTTACAGTAGCCACGACTGCTAGGCTCCCGTATTGCAGCCTTCAGCTCCACCTCCACAGGCAGTAACTTTGACAGCTCCTGGAGTCCTGGCTGGGGGTGACATGCAGCACTGCTCTTCATTCCAGGCTCTTTCACAGACTACTCTGTCCCAACTCTGCACTGCAGTCTACAGTACATTCTCTGCATTGATAAGGAAAGAGGGCGAGAGCAGCAGTGTGGTGGTGGTGGGGGGGGGGGGGGGGGAGATAAAGAGCAGGCATGCACACAGTCTGGGGGGATCAGCAGCACCATGCACACAGATGGTGGTGGGGATAGAACAGCAGACATTTAACAGAGTAGGGGGGAGGGGGTGAGAGCAGCATGCCTTTCATCTGAAGGGTGGGTAGGGGGAAGGGGCAGTAGGCAGAAGTTTTGCCTAGGGTGCTTAGAAACCTTATAGTATACAAACAATGAAACAATAACTTGCGCCCTAGCTGCAGCTTGATATTCGTCCAAAAGAACACCACTTCTTTCTACATACAACAATACACTGGTGGACGATCTGCTAAGTAAATCTGGAATCCTTATGAATCCTTATGTTTTAAGATCCTCAATTGTAGAGACTCCCTTATAAATACCATTTCACTCTGTTTTTTTGAGGATCTTAAAACATAAGGATTCCAGATTTACTTAGCAGCGCTTGGAGATCGTCCACCAGTGTATTGTTGTGCTTAGAAACCTTGCACCGGCCCTGTCCACACCCCAGGCCATACCCCACTGTGTATCCATAATGTACAAGTGCTGTCACTCTGCAGCTTGTACCCCATTGTGTATCTATAACATGTAAGTACTGTGACTGATGTGTGGCAATGTTTCATAGATGTGCTACAAACTGCTGTGTGTTTGTGTCGCTGCTCTGTTACTTAGTAACCACCCAGCTCGCTGCAGCTTTTGGCCTAAAGCGAATGAAAACAATATTGTGAGGTGGTCAAAGTTGACTAGAAAGTAGTTGAAATTAATGTTCTTGAAGTTAATAATACCCAACTTATGTTATTTTAGTTTTTCTTTACAATTTTTGGAAAACATCTGTGGACAAACAAAAGCATAACCCTGTTCGCCACCATGCAGCTAGACCTAAAGATGACAGGTAAATAATATTTTACTTAATTTAATAATTTTTGCTGCTTTTCTCCTTAAGACACTTTTGGCTTAGGGGTAATGGAGAAAAATTGCTGATAGTCTATGACACAGTGATTCAAGAAAGTTTGGAGACCACTACTCTAAAGTATGTGTTATGAGGAAGCTTATTACAAAGGTGTAGTATAATATCCAATCACCTTATAACAGTGTTTTTCAACCACTGTGCCATGGCACACTAGTGTGCCCTGAGCAGTCTCCAGGTGTGCCGCCATAGAAGCAGAGCCAGGTCCGTCAGTGTTTTGCTGCTACTGAGGCCCGGGAATGATCAATACTGGAGGGTTTAGTGGTTGCAGAGCCAGTTCTAATTTTCGGCCCTGGCAGTGTTGGGCTCTTCTGGCTTTCTCAGATGTGGCTCAGGCGTTGCCTGTGGAGGAGCTACGACATGACATCCTAGGACACGCAGCTGCACCATGCATCACCATTATATATGAGTGTGCCATGACCATATTTAAATCTTGTTCAGTGTGCCGCGAGTTGTAAAAGGTTGAAAATCTCTGCCTTATAACATAATTTTGGAGGAAGCCGGCACTCCACATGCAACTGCTCTGGTGTTATGAAACTAAACATCCAAATGGGAGGGATTGTGCACTGATCAAAAGAAAAGAACAGTGGCCTTCTGTGCAGATGAGCCATCATCGCTGGATCACCTCACCATTTACTTTCCAGCTCTTTCAGAATGGCCAGGAGGATTCTCCAGTGGTGGATCTCGGTGAGAGTTGGTAACTGTACCTGACTGTCAGGCCACATAGGCTGCTCTGACAGTGGTTCCGCCACTAGCCTTTGGTGATGAGTATACAATGAAGGTTTAGGCAAACACTTATGTGGTAGTCCTGCATTCTGTTAATCCAAGTGTACAAGAACAGACTTTCCCGTTTTTGTTCTTTTTTTGTTTGTTTTTTAAATAACATACTGGTGAAAATGAAAGAAACCAACAACCCTGTCTATGCATGTTAATGGGTAGCAAGACTAAGGGGCCCATTTATCATTGAATATTTGCAGCTATAGCTTTGCGGGCTAGCCGCAAAAATTAAGTATCACCTGAATATAAGAGGGAGGGACTGCAGCAGATATTTCCAATACCTGCTGCAATCTCATACATTTCTGTGGAGAATACGATGCTGCCCAATTTACCAATATCCAGATTGCGATGAGTTGCCAATATTGGCCACCACAGCTACCGCCATCTGAAGATAGCTGCAGCCCTTTGTAGCCTACGGGCTACACATTGTGTAGCGGAGCAGCAGAGAGTTCCCCTGGAACCCTCCCTGGAAATAGCCTCTGTGCTTGTGCAGTCTTATGTGTCCGCGCATGCGCAACACCACCAGCTGCCACGGGCTCCTTTAGGAACCCCTGTTCCTGCATTTGCTGATTAATACATCAGGCTGATAAGATTGCATATTGTATTTGTGGGGTTAGGGGAAACCACTAGTGGGTTTACAGCTAAAGAAAGCTTAGTGTGTGGCGCACTCTTTTATTATGATTTGATGAATAAGTTAAAACGTAACTTTTATTCGTATTATTCTAAAATAAAATCTTTAACAGGCATAATATAAAACCGTTATTTGTCAGCCTGGGAATACTTAACAATATCAATTAAAATATTAGTGTTGCCCTATAACAATTTAACCCTTGAAAGGTTATTATATTCCTTTGTTACACAAAAGGATATAAGGGCAGGACAATTTTGTGAATTGTAACAGCAAAGTGAAAATATGAAAAGAAAATTAATCAAATGTATCAGTTTCTATTGGATATTGCAATGTAATCCTGGGTGGTATGATCTCGTCCAGATTGCACTGAATATGAGATCTATGATAAATGGCCCCCTTAATGACTTACCTTTCCATCAGCCCCAAAGCTACAGTATAAAGCTCCAATGGGTGTAGTATGGTATGCCGGCGGTCGGGCTCCCGGCGACCAGCATACCGGCGCCGGGAGCCCGACTGCCGGCATACCGACAGTGTGGCAAGCGCAAATGAGCCCCTTGCGGGCTCGGTGGTGCGCTACGCGCGCCACGCTATTTTATTCTCCCTCCAGGGGGGTCGTGGACCCCCACGAGGTAAAGTAAGTGTCGGTATGGCGGCTGTCGGGATTCCGGCGCCGGTATACTGTGTGCCGGGATCCCGACAGCCGGCATACTGAAGACCACCCGCTCCAATTATGCAGTCTCGTTTAATCTGCTTTAGTTTGAGGTGTAAGTATTTATAGGTAAGTAATAGTATCTTATTGCACTGTCTAATTGTAGGGTCCTCTGCTACCTACTCCGTATTTAGTGGTTCCGCCCACCCTTGCAAGCGACGCAAACACAATATAGGGAAATGGAGCAATTGGTGCTTAGTTGTCACAACTGAGGGCCTGAGCTGACGGGAGGCAGCCTCAGTTGTAGGGGCTGAGATGTAACGGAACCTGGGAGGTTGTATCAGACCCCTAGACATGTAAGTAACATGTAGAATAACTGCCCGAAGGCGTGACCACGACAACCAGGATAAAAGTCAATGATGTTTATTATGACAAACTCCGTAACACAGCAGCAGTAAAAGGAAACATAAAAGTCAACAGAGGATAAATACAATTCCTGGGTACTGCAGGGTGGCAAGGGCCACAGGCACTGGTAGAGTGAGACAGTTCTTATAATCTTCTAGTTGGAAAGTCCTTACCAGGCCTGACTGTAGAAATGGAGAGAACCCAGGATCGTACCAGCTGATGTTCCAGGAAAGGCTGGGCTGCTGAAGGTAAAACGGCTGCTGTGGATACTGGCTGGAACCAGACTGTTGTTGGTACGGAGTGGATACTGGCTGGAACCAGTTAAATAATAAACGAACTTGAGAGCGATGAAATAATAATGAAGTTTGGAGTTTGAGAGCGGTGAAATAATAATACCGGTGGAGAGTGGTAAACTGCAGAAAAGGACACCGGCCCTTTAAGAGAAGCTATACACTGCTGGAAGCTGGGCTGGAAGCAGGTGATTGTTTGAGAGCGGTGAAATAATAATACCGGTGGAGAGTGGTAAACTGCAGAAAAGGACACCGGCCCTTTAAGAGAAGCTATACACTGCTGGAAGCTGGGCTGGAAGCAGGTGATTGTTGTAGCTGGAAACAGGTGAGTCCAGAATGGATCGGAGAGTCAGGCTACACCGCAGATGGAATGCTGGTGCGGGTCTCTATAGCAGAAGTCTGGAGACAGGAGCTGGAACCTGGAAGACAACCACAGGAGAGAGACAAACTGGAACTAGGTTAGACAACCAAAGCACCGACGCCTTCCTTGCTCAGGCACAGCATACTTATACCTGCAGCAAGGAAGGGGTTGGCTAGGCAATTATGCAAATCAACAATACAGACAGCAGATTGGTGGAAATAATCAGAAGACAAAATCCAAGATGGCTGCGCCCATGCAGACACTTGGAGGGAAGTTTGGTTTGTAATCCATGTGAGAATTGAAACAGTAATGGCGACGCCGGCCACAGGAGACAGGAGACGCCAGACTGACAAGCGCACATTTAACCACGCGGGCACAGCAGATGCCGCGGCTGATGAAA
Organism: Pseudophryne corroboree; assembly: GCF_028390025.1. Lineage (NCBI taxonomy): Eukaryota > Metazoa > Chordata > Amphibia > Anura > Myobatrachidae > Pseudophryne > Pseudophryne corroboree. Next base: position 499,529,024 of record NC_086448.1, read on the forward strand.
TCACCGCTCTGACATTCTGCATGTGGAAACTCAGGAACAGCGGGATCCGGTCCTGGAACGCTGAGCCAGCCTTAGGAGGCATCTGAAGGGTAAGTAATGGCGTCCAGATACCCGGATCGTGACATTAGTGTATAAAGGTGAAAAATAGGGTGTATTTATTTTGTACATTAAGAATGCCGTACTTTAACAATACCACCTTATATTTTGCAAAATAATCTACAACGTTAATTGCCTATATGGAATATAGAGAAGTCCCAGCTTGCTGGAAGGCTGCGGATTACTATCTTGTATTGAATGCAACTTTTTTTTTTTTTATAGACAGTCTTTTATATGTAGCAGAGTACAGATAGTGATAGTTTCTCCTGCTTGAATACAGATTCACATACAGAAATGCAATGCTTGCGATAGTATCACTGGCTGAGATACAGCCTTCTGTGTGGCTGGCACCTCTACAGATAGAACATTGTGGTTTGATGTGGGAATGGACATCAGTTTCCAATGGTTTGCAACCATCTATGTTTTTCTTCTGAAGTTAGTGGTTTCACCATTCAATGGCAGCTTTCTGAAGGGAAAGGTAGCATACTGATAAATTCCTGGTGGCTCTGTCCTTTCTGCTGCTCTAGGATGGGGATTCCAGCCTTCCGCCTTCTGTATGCATAAAGAAGACTGGACACCAGCAAAGCAAACCCCCTTGTTATACTCTGGCTCAGCTACCACTGGGAATATACCACAAAGAGAGAGGGCACAGATCTGCATTTACCATGATAGTGTACATGTGGTGTTCACACTTTCTCAGCATCATGACTGGACCTTTACAATCTTCCATTTGAAACCAAAGCATTTTTGATATCGGAGACTCAATCTCTAGTCATTTTTTATATTGTAACAAATCTTTTTATGTTTTTTCTTTTCTTTACGTTTTAGGTCAGACCACTTTTTCTGAATTTCGTCCTTTTGTCGTTTCCTACTTGTTAATAAAATATTGATAAGTCACATCTCTTTTATAGGATTTCAGGAACTCTGATGGTTGATCGCCTGCACCACTCCAAGGTTATGGCCCTAAAAAACAATGCTAGAGCTGTGTAAATGCCTGCCCCACAGCTCCAATGCCAACACTATTGGAAAAACTTCAAGCTACAGCATGCTTTTTGTCAAACCCTCCCATATTCCATCCACAGGGCAAGGTGTGGAACACCAAGAGCTGTTGAGATAAGCCCCCAAACCTCATGCCCCCGCAGCATTACTAAAGATCTGCATTTGTGAGTTACTGCAGGAGGGAACAGGTGAAATCCGCTGAAATAGGAAAGAAATACATTCCAAACCCTCAAATCTCTGGTTAACTCTGCTGACAAGACAAGAAAATAGTGAGGGAGCAAAATGCCCAATATTCTTATTATTATCTGTCTATCTATAGCGCCACAAGAGTTCCACAGTGCCCAATTACAGAGTACATATGCACATTATCAAACCATGAAAACAATGACTTACAGCTAAAGACAATAGCGGATAAGAACAGGGTAAATAAGCATAACTACACCAGTAGACGACCTAGAGGTAAGTTTCAAGGTGGCCAAAAAACTGCGTGATTTGGGCAGTTGAGGATTATTAAAGTAAGAAAAGGATAAGAACATGAGGGAAGAGGGCCCTGCTCGTGAGAGCTTACATTCTAAAGGGGAGGGGCAGACAGACAGGGGTGACACAGATGGGGTAGACCGAGCATGGGACAGGGGGTTAGGATAAGATTTGGCTGGGTTTGGTAAAGAAGTGGATCTTAAGAGCCCGCTTGAAGTTCTCTAGAGAGGGGGAGAGTCTGAGGGGGAGAGGTAAAGAATTCCAGAGAAAGGGAGCAGCACGTGAAAAATCTTGGAGATAGGAGTGGGAGGAAGTAATCAGAAGACAGGAGAGTCGGCGTGCATTAGCAAAGCAAAGAGGACGGGTGGGAGAGTAAAGGGAGTTAAGGTCAGAGATGTAAATGGGAGAGGAGTGGGTGAGTGCTTTGTAAGTGAGGGTGAGCATTCAAGAGATCATCGAGGTAGTGAGCCACCCCAACTTCACCAGCCCTCATACACAGGGCCAGACTAACAATGGGGCGGATGGAGCTCCAGCTCCAGGCCTCCACATAAAAAGGCCCATCATTATGGCAGTATGATAATGACCAGCCATCAGCTGGCCACATAGTTGGCCATAAATTATATCTATTAAGATTATGGCCCTCATTCCGAGTTGTTCGCTCGGTATTTTTCATCGCATCGCAATGAAAATCCGCTTAGTACGCATGCGCAATGTTCGCACTGCGACTGCGCCAAGTAACTTTGCTATGTGGAAAGTAATTTTACTCACGGCTTTTTCATCGCTCCGGCGATCGTAATGTGATTGACAGGAAATGGGTGTTACTGGGCGGAAACACGGCGTTTCAGGGGCGTGTGGCTGAAAACGCTACCGTTTCCGGAAAAAACGCAGGAGTGGCCGGAGAAACGGTGGGAGTGCCTGGGCGAACGCTGGGTGTGTTTGTGACGTCAACCAGGAACGACAAGCACTGAACTGATCGCACAGGCAGAGTAAGTCTGAAGCTACTCTGAAACTGCTAAGTAGTTAGTAATCGCAATATTGCGAATACATCGGTCGCAATTTTAAGAAGCTAAGATTCACTCCCAGTAGGCGGCGGCTTAGCGTGTGTAACTCTGCTAAATTCGCCTTGCGACCGATCAACTCGGAATGAGGGCCTATATTTCTATTTTTTTTCACAAAATTATACAATTTTTATATTTTTACATAAATAGGGAGACATTGGGGCTGATATTGTAGGGGGTATACATGCCCATTTGGGTCTGGCCACACCCAAACAGCACTTGTCACACCTCTCCGATTCTCATAACAGGCCCTTGAATATTTTCAGCCCCAGGCCCACGTGGCCTTTAATCTGGCCCTGCTCATACACCAGTGGAGGAATGTGCTGAACACTCAGAAAGGTTCATGAAACAGAACCGCCCACAGGCAGACACTTGTCAAACCATCCGGCAAATGAAAACCCATAAACCGGAATGACTCAGGATGTAAGGCTGACTCCACATCAATTTTAGCCAATTAGGATCCCTTACCAGGGGCCCTATCCAGGTCTAATGTCTAATCATAGGACAGATTCTGTACCCGACAACCCAACATAATTCAGAGGGAATTACATCATCGAGGATCCATATGGATAAGACAGATGTTGAATCAGTCGATATTTCCTTGGAACTTTCTTGGGGCTACGTTCACTGGATAAAGAATGAGGTATGCCAAAGGAGGTGAAGGAAAGGATCCAGCCACGTGGCCCAACTCCAACCTCTTTCTGAACCCTCTCAAGCACCATGTGGCAAATCCACTGCAAATTTCAAAAATTGACAACCAAAAACCTGAATACAAGAACTCGGCCTGAGCCCTGTTAGGATACATCTCCAACTAGTATACCATCTGGCTGAAGCAGATTGGAGGTGAGGCCTTACTTAAATGTGGTGCCAACAGCCAGACAGGTAGCGGCAGGCCACGTCCTATTGCAGAAGCAGTCCATACCGGGGTGCAAGTCCCCGCATCGGAGACAGGCGTACTAAAACTAACAATAGGTTCCTGCTGGACAGCTGGAACCAATGAATGCATAGCATCTACCTGGATTTGATGACAGAGACCCTCAAAAGGGCAGTAGTGTACATCATGGAGCAGGAACTATGGAGGCCAAGGTTGGCCCCCAGCACCAATAAGGGAGTCAATGCACTAGCCAGGTGGTGTCATGATTTCAGAGCTGAAGCACTTCCTTGAGAGCATAAGAACAAAAAACAAATGATCTGAAACTAGCGCTGTGCAGAGGGTGAATCTGACACTCTGGATATAACTTGTACCACCAATACAACAGAGGAGTGTATATGATCCTTCTCAGGAGAAACTAAGAGACACCGTGTTCTTTACTTCATTGGAAAGGAACTTACATTTAATTCCTTTCCCGTGTGCCCGTAAAGGTATCTTTAAACACTATCCTCTCTTCTCTGGTGGGAAATATTGCTGTGCAGTATAGAAAGATGAGACACTTACATGAGATTTCTGTCCCGCATACACGTAACAGGTTCTTTAAAATCCTTCGATCCCCATAAAACTGACGTCCTCCACAATCTTCACAAACAGGTTTATTCCACAGTTCACATAAAACATAGACAGAAAGAAACAGGTGTGGACAATCTTCCGGTTCACCTGGGAAACCAGCGTGATGGAAAATGGACTGGCACCTCCGTCCCGGCTGCAGTCACAGGATCGTGGTGCAAAAGCTGGATACAGTCCTAGCGGTGTCTCCCAAATGTCTCTCCGGTAAAATGACAGTCCTCCTGTACCGAACGGCTTCAACGCGTTTCTGTGAATACTTTCACCTTTGTCAAGAAGTGCCGTTCTGTTACTAGTCAGGGGTTTTATCCCTCCCCAATCACATCACATGACTGGTATTAAAATACACCTGTGTGGCTAGTTTAAACCACACAACTAAAACACATTACAATCAAATAAAACAAAGGCCACTAATAAAACAGCCGACTTTTAGATCCAGGTATTAGAATCCAGCGTAGAAATGGATAAAAAAATACATAAGAATTAAAAATGCCCTTATATAATAAAACATTGGGTGTAATGGTATCCCATAACTAAACGCTCAAAAGTCTCAATGAAACATCCTTTCTTATGTTTCGGGAAGAAGGTGGACTTCTTTTTAAAAACTTTAATATGATCTGGAGGACCATCTATATTGTCCTCTTGGCCATCTTTCTCTGCAAAAAAAACGTTTCAAGCATAGTTTCCTTACAAATTTCTGTAAATCTACAAAAACCTCAAACTGATTGACTTTACTAGTGGGTGCAAATTTTAAACCCTTTTCAAGAAGATCCTGTTCATCCTTGGTTAGTTGGTAATCACTTAAATTATATATTTTAGTTTTCCACTCTGAGTCTGCTTCTGGAATAGGGACATCTACACTCTCACCGGACTTATTCTCATTAGAGGGCCCTTCATTCATGGATTTTTTTAATTTTAAGCGTTTATTTTTGGACATACCCAAATATTTGCCTGCTCTACAGCCTCTCCTTTGTGATACTCGTGGTTTACCCCCAATCACATATACCTCCTTCGATGTAGTCCCTCTCCTAAAAAATGTCCCTCACCTTTTTTGTTATAATCTGACCTAAGGGGCAAGTTCCCACCTCTATTCGATTCCATATCATAAGGGGAGGGGGTCCTTCTCTCTTTATAGGGCGTCTCAAATGGAAGAAGATGAGACCTAAAACCAGCTGTTTATGAGTGGTTTAATTGATATGTTTTGTTCCATTGTCTTAGCAGTTTGATGGGATATTGGATGTGATAAATTATTTTTACCCAGTTGATGTATTATCTGTGGAGAGTATCTTACCCTCCTATATTTGATACTACTCCCCTTCGGATTTTCTATTGTCCTCTCGGACGGGTTGTGTAACCACGGATGATAAAATTCATTGTAAAGCCGACATTTACATTCAGTGTGTATGGCTCATTCTTACCAGCGTTTTTTTAAAGTTTGCACTTAGTGACTTATATAGATGTTGTCACATCTGATCCTTTTTTGGGACTCCGGTCTCCACTTGTTATGGGATACCATTACACCCGATGTTTTATTATATAAGGGCATTTTTAATTCTTATGTATTTTTTTTTTATCCATTTCTACGCTGGATTCTAATACCTGGATCTAAAAGTCGGCTGTTTTATTAGTGGCCTTTGTTTTATTTGATTGTAATGTGTTTTAGTTGTGTGGTTTAAACTAGCCACACAGGTGTATTTTAATACCAGTCATGTGATGTGATTGGGGAGGGATAAAACCCCTGACTAGTAACAGAACGGCACTTCTTGACAAAGGTGAAAGTATTCACAGAAACGCGTTGAAGCCGTTCGGTACAGGAGGACGGTCATTTTACCGGAGAGACATTTGGGAGACACCGCTAGGACTGTATCCAGCTTTTGCACCACGATCCTGTGACTGCAGCCGGGACGTAGGTGCCAGTCCATTTTCCATCACGCTGGTTTCCCAGGTGAACCGGAAGATTGTCCACACCTGTTTCTTTCTGTCTATGTTTTATGTGAACTGTGGAATAAACCTGTTTGTGAAGATTGTGGAAGACGTCAGTTTTATGGGGATCGAAGGATTTTAAAGAACCTGTTACGTGTATGCGGGACAGAAATCTCATGTAAGTGTCTCATCTTTCTATACTGCACAGCAATATTTCCCACCAGAGAAGAGAGGATAGTGTTTAAAGATACCTTTACGGGCACACGGGAAAGGAATTAAATGTAAGTTCCTTTCCAATGAAGTAAAGAACACGGTGTCTCTTAGTTTCTCCTGAGAAGGATCATATACACTCCTCTGTTGTATTGGTGGTACAAGTTATATCCAGAGTGTCAGATTCACCCTCTGCACAGCGCTAGTTTCTCTATCGTCCTAGTGGATGCTGGGGTTCCTGAAAGGACCATGGGGAATAGCGGCTCCGCAGGAGACGGGGCACAAAAAGTAAAGCTTTACGATCAGGTGGTGTGTACTGGCTCCTCCCCCTATGACCCTCCTCCAAGCCTCAGTTAGATTTTTGTGCCCGGCCGAGAAGGGTGCAATCTAGGTGGCTCTCCTAAAGAGCTGCTTAGAAAAGTTTAGCTTAGGTTTTTTATTTTACAGTGAGTCCTGCTGGCAACAGGATCACTGCAACGAGGGACTTAGGGGAGAAGAAGTGAACTCACCTGCGTGCAGGATGGATTGGCTTCTTGGCTACTGGACATCAGCTCCAGAGGGACGATCACAGGTACAGCCTGGATGGTCACCGGAGCCTTGCCGCCGGCCCCCTTGCAGATGCTGAAGTAAGAAGAGGTCCAGAATCGGCGGCAGAAGACTCCTCAGTCTTCTAAAGGTAGCGCACAGCACTGCAGCTGTGCGCCATTTTCCTCTCAGCACACTTCACACGGCAGTCACTGAGGGTGCAGGGCGCTGGGAGGGGGGCGCCCTGGGAGGCAAATGAAAACCTATTTTGGCTAAAAATACCTCACATATAGCCTCCGGAGGCTATATGGAGATATTTAACCCCTGCCAGAATCCGTTAAGAGCGGGAGACGAGGCCGCCGAAAAAGGGGCGGGGCCTATCTCCTCAGCACACAGCGCCATTTTCCCTCACAGAAAGGCTGGAGGGAAGGCTCCCAGGCTCTCCCCTGCACTGCACTACAGAAACAGGGTTAAAACAGAGAGGGGGGGCACTAATTTGGCGTTAGAAATATATAAAAAAGATGCTATAAGGGAAAACACTTATATAAGGTTGTCCCTATATAATTATAGCGTTTTTGGTGTGTGCTGGCAAACTCTCCCTCTGTCTCTCCAAAGGGCTAGTGGGTCCTGTCCTCTATCAGAGCATTCCCTGTGTGTGTGCTGTGTGTCGGTACGTGTGTGTCGACATGTATGAGGACGATGTTGGTGAGGAGGCGGAGCAATTGCCTGTAATGGTGATGTCACTCTCTAGGGAGTCGACACCGGAATGGATGGCTTATTTAGGGAATTACGTGATAATGTCAACACGCTGCAAGGTCGGTTGACGACATGAGACGGCCGACAAACAATTAGTACCGGTCCAGACGTCTCAAAAACACCGTCAGGGGTTTTAAAACGCCCGTTTACTTTAGTCGGTCGACACAGACACAGACAGGGACACTGAATCCAGTGTCGACGGTGAATAAACAAACGTATTCCTTATTAGGGCCACACGTTAAAGGCAATGAAGGAGGTGTTACATATTTCTGATACTACAAGTACCACAAAAGAGGGTATTATGTGGGATGTGAAAAAACTACCGTAGTTTTTCCTGAATCAGATAAATTAAATAAAGTGTGTGATGATGCGTGGGTTCCCCCCGATAGAAAATTATGGGCGGTATACCCTTTCCCGCCAGAAGTTAGGGTGCGTTGGGAAACACCCCTTAGGGTGGATAAGGCGCTCACACGCTTATCAAAACAAGTGGCGGTACCGTCTATAGATAGGGCCGTCCTCAAGGACCAGCTGACAGGAGGCTGGAAAATATCATAAAAAGTATATACACACATACTGGTGTTATACTGCGACCAGCGATCGCCTCAGCCTGGATGTGCAGAGCTGGGGTGGCTTGGTCGGATTCCCTGACTAAAAATATTGATACCCTTGACAGGGACAGTATTTTATTGACTATAGAGCATTTAAAGGATGCATTTCTATATATGCGAGATGCACAGAGGGATATTTGCACTCTGGCATCAAGAGTAAATGCGATGTCCATATCTGCCAGAAGATGTTATGGACACGACAGTGGTCAGGTGATGCAGATTCCAAACGGCACAAAGGTGTATTGCCGTATAAAGGAAGAGGAGTTATTTGGGATCGGACCTGGTGGCCACGGCAACTGCTGGAAAATCCACCGTTTTTACCCTAAGTCACATCTCTGCAGAAAAAGACACCGTCTTTTCAGCCTCAGTCCTTTCGTCCCTATAAGATCATATCTGCCCAGGGATAGAGGAAAGGGAAGAAGACTGCAGCAGGCAGCCCATTCCCAGGAACAGAAGCGTTCCACCGCTTCTGACAAGTTCTCAGCATGGCGCTGAGACCGTACAGGACCCCTGGATCCTACAAGTAGTATCCCAGGGGTACAGATTGGAATGTCGAGACGTTTCCCCTTCGCAGGCTCCTGAAGTCTGCTTTACCAAGGTCTCCCTCCGACAAGGAGGCAGTATGGGAAAAAATTCACAAGCTGTATTCCCAGCAGGTGATAATTAAATTACCCCTCCTACTACAAGAAAAGGGGTATTATTCCACACTATATTGTGGTACTGAAGCCAGAAGGCTAGGTGAGACTTATTCTAAAAAATTTTTTGAACACTTACAAAGGTTCAAATCAAGATGGAGTCACTTAGAGCAGTGATAACGAACCAGGAAGAAGGGGACTATATAGTGTCCCGGGACATCAGGGATGCTTACCTCTATGTCCCAAATTTGCCCTTCTCACTAAGGGTACCTCAGGTTCGTGGTGCAGAACTGTCACTATCAGTTTCAGACGCTGCCGTTTGGATTGTCCACGGCACCCCGGGTCTTTACCAAGGTAATGGCCGAAATGATGATTCTTCTTCGAAGAAAAGGCGTCTTAATTATCCCTTACTTGGACGATCTCCTGATAAGGGCATAGTCCAGGGAACAGTTGGAGGTCGGAGTAGCACTATCTCGGATACTGCTACAACAGCACGGGTGGATTCTAAATATTCCAAAATCGCAGCTGATCCCGACGACACGTCTGCTGTGCCTAGGGATGATTCTGGACACAGTCCAGAAAAAGGTGTTTCTCCCGGAAGAGAAAGCCAGGGAGTTATCCGAGCTAGTCAGGAACCTCCTAAAAACAGTGCATCATTGCACAAGGGTCCTGGTAAAAATGGTGGCTTCCTACGAAGCAATTCCATTCGGCAGATTTCACGCAAGAACTTTTCAGTGGGATCTGCTGGACAAATGGTCCGGATCGCATCTTCAGATGCATCAGCGGATAACCCTATATCCAAGGACAAGGGTGTCTCTCCTGTGGTGGTTATAGAGTGCTCATCTTCTAGAGGGCCGCAGATTCGGCATTCAGGATTGGATGCTGGTGACCACGGAGCCCAGCCCGAGAGGCTGGGGAGCAGTCACACAAGGAAAAAAATTTCCAGGGAGTGTGATCAAGTCTGGAGACTTTTCTCCACATAAATATACTGGAGCTAAGGGTAAATTTATAATGCTCTAAGCTTAGCAAGACCTCTGCTTCAAGGTCAGCCGGTATTGATCCAGTGGGAAAAACATCACGGCAGTCGCCCACGTAAACAGACAGGGCGACACAAGAAGCAGGAGGGCAATGGCAAAAACTGCAAGGACTTTTCGCTGGGCGGAAAATCATGTGATAGCACTGTCAGCAGTGTTTCATCCCGGGAATGGAAACTGGGAAGCAGACTTCCTCAGCAGGCACGACCTCCACCCGGGAGAGTGGAAACTTCATCGGGAAGTTTTTTCCACATGATTGTAAACCGTTGGGAAATACCAAAGGTGGACATGATGGCGTCCCGTCTGAACAAAAAACGGGACAGGTATTGCGCCAGGTCAAGAGACCCTCAGGCAATAGCTGTGGACGTTCTGGTAACACCGTGGGTGTACCAGTCGGTGTATGTGTTTCCTCCTCTGCTTCTCATACCTAAGGGGCTGAGAATTATAAGACGTAGAGGAGTAAGAACTATACTCATGGCTCCGGATTGGCCAAGAAGGACTTGGTACCCGGAACTTCAAGAGATGCTTACAGAGGTCTTATGGCCTCTGCCGCTAAGAAGGGACTTGCTTCAGCAAGTACCATGTCTGTTCCAAGACTTACCGCAGCTGCGTTTGTCGGCATGGCGGTGGAACGCCGGATCCTAAGGGAAAAAGGCATTCCGGAAGAGGTCATTCCTACCCTGGTCAAAGCCAGAAAGGAGGTGACCGCACAACATTATCACCACATGTGGCGAAAATATGTTGCGTGGTGTGAGGCCAGGAAGGCCCCACAAAGAAATTTCAACTCGGTCGTTTCCTGCATTTCCTGCAAACAGGAGTGTCTATGGGCCTCAAATTGGGGTCCATTAAGGTTCAAATTTCGGCCCTGTCGATTTTCTTCCAGAAAGAATTGGCTTCAGTTCCTGAAGTCCAGAAGTTTGTCAAGGGAGTATTGCATATACAACCCCCTTTTGTGCCTCCAGTGGCACTGTGGGATCTCAACGTAGTTCTGGGATTCCTCAAATCACATTGGTTTAAAACCAGTCAAATCTGTGGATTTGAAGCATCTCACATGAAAAGTGACCATGCTCTTGGCCCTGGCCTGGACCAGGCGAGTGTCAAATTGGTGGTTTTTTCTCAAAAAAGCCCATATCTGTTTGTCCATTCGGACAGGGCAGAGCTGCGGACTCGTCCCCAGTTCTCTCCCTAAGGTGGTGTCAGTGTCTCACCTGAACCAGCTTATTGTGGTGCCTTGCACCTACTAGGGACTTGGAGGACTCCAAGTTGCTAGATGTTGTCAGGGCCCTGAAAATATGTTCCAGGACGGCTGGAGTCAGGAAAACTGACTTGCTGTTATCCTGTATGCACCCAACAAACTGGGTGCTCTTGCTTCTAAGCAGACTATTGCTAGTTGGATGTGTAATACAATTCAGCTTGCACATTCTGTGGCAGGCCTGCCACAGCCAAAATATGTAAATGCCCATTCCACAAGGAAGGTGGGCTCATCTTGGGCGGCTGCCCGAGGGGTCTCGGCTTTACAACTTTGCCGAGTGGTTATTTAGTCAGGGGCAAACACGTTTGTAAAATCCTACAAATTTGATACCCTGGCTAAGGAGGACCTGGAGTTCTCTCATTCGGTGCTGCAGAGTCATCCGCACTCTCCCGCCCGTTTGGGAGCTTTGGTATTATCCCCATGGTCCTTTCAGGAACCCCAGCATCCACTAGGACGATAGAGAAAATAAGAATTTACTTACCGATAATTCTATTTCTCGGAGTCCGTAGTGGATGCTGGGCGCCCATCCCAAGTGCGGATTGTCTGCAATACTTGTACATAGTTACAAAAATCGGGTTATTATTGTTGTGAGCCATCTTTTCAGAGGCTCCGCTGTTATCATACTGTTAACTGGGTTCAGATCACAGGTTGTACAGTGTGATTGGTGTGGCTGGTATGAGTCTTACCCGGGATTCAAAATCCTTCCTTATTGTGTACGCTCGTCCGGGCACAGTACCTAACTGAGGCTTGGAGGAGGGTCATAGGGGGAGGAGCCAGTACACACCACCTGATCGTAAAGCTTTACTTTTTGTGCCCTGTCTCCTGCGGAGCCGCTATTCCCCATGGTCCTTTCAGGAACCCCAGCATCCACTACGGACTCCGAGAAATAGAATTATCGGTAAGTAAATTCTTATTTTCAGATCATTTGTTTTTTGTTCTTATGTGTCAATTTTTTCAAAGTGTTGGATGTACTTTGTGTGTCTGAAACTTGGAGCCTAATTAATTTAGATAGCGCAAGGCTGACCCCATCACCCAGCTGCACTTCCTTGAGAGCAACTGACAAAGCCAAAGCCAGGAAAACGTAGCCTTATGCAACGGTATTTACTCTGAGAAATATACTCCACACATACAAAATATACTCCTCACATACAAACATACATCTACAGTGGTGCTTGGGCTGCATGGAGTGCCTGAATGCAGATAACACACGAATTGGGATCAGGGGGGTCATTTCCAGTTGATCGCTCGCTAGCAACTTTTTGCAGTGCTGTGATCAGATTAAATCTTGGCAAAACTGCGTATGCACCGCAATGCGCAGGCGCGTCGTATGGGTACAAAGAGGATCGGTGCTGGGCGATGGATTTAACGAAGAATCCATTTGCACAGCCGATCGCAAGGTGATTTACAGAAAGAGGGCGTTTGTGGGTGTCAACTGACCGTTTTCTGAGAGTGTTCGGAAAATGCAGGCGTATCCAAGAGTTTGCAGGGTGGGTGTCTGACGTCAATTCCGGGACCGGACAGGCTGAAGTGATCGCAGCGGCTGAGTAAGTTCTGAGCTACCCAGAAACTACAAAAAACTTTTTTGTGCCATCAGCTGCAAAAGCGTTCGCACACTTGCAAAGTGAAAATACACTCCCCCATAGGCGGCGACTATCTGATCGCAGCACAGCAAAAAGTTGCTAGCGAACGATCAACTCAGAATGACCCCCCTCATTGACTAGCTCTGTATATTGAGACCAGTATCATTCTGAATGGTCTAAGGTGGTTATTCAGAGTTGTTAGCTAACCAAAAAAGCACACTAATGGGCAAAACCATGTTTCACTGCAGGTAGGGCAGATGTAACGTGCACAGAGTTAGATTTAGGTGGGGTGTGTTCAAACTGAAATCTAAATTGCAGTGTAGAAATAAAGCAGCCAGTATTTACCATGTACAGAAACAATATAACCCACTCAAATCTAAATCTCTCTGCACATGTTAAATCTGCCCCACCTGCAGTGCAAATGGTTTTGCCCAATTGCTAACTTTTTTGGTTTGCTAACAACTCTCAATGGTGGTCATTCCGAGTTGTTCGCTCGCTGCTATTTTTAGCTAAAATCCGGCAGTTCTGCGCATGCGTATGCACCGCAGGGCGCACGCGCTAAGCAATTTTACACAAAACTATGCTATTTTACTCACGGGTGAACGAAGCTTTTCAGTCGCTCTGTTGATCAGAGAATGATTGACAGGAAGTGGGTGTTTCTGGGTGGTAACAGCGTTTTCCAGGAGTGTGCTAAGAAACACAGGCGTGCCAGCAGAAAATGCAGGAGTGGCTGGAGAAACTGGGGAGTGGCTGACCGGACGCTGGGCGTGTTTGTGACGTCAAACCAGGAACTAAACGGACTCAGGTGATCGCAATCTAGGAGTAGGTCCGGAGCTACTCAGAAACTGCAAGGAAATACTTAATAGCAGAATTGCTAATCTTTCGTTAGGAATTCTGCTATGCTAAGATACACTCCCAGAGGGCGGCGGCTTTGTGTTTGCATTTCTGCTAAAAGCAGCTAGCGAGCGAACAACTCGGAATGACCACCAATAACCCCCTAAGTACAACACACTAGCAATTTAATTAACCACTTGACTGGCGATTTCCCCCCCCCACAAAAAAAAAACGCTCAGAAATTGTCGCTTTTTTTTATGATTGAATTAGGTGAAGAACATGAATTAACCCTATCCACAATTATTTTAGCAAAAAAAAGAAAAAATAGGATTTTAATACCTACCGGTGAATCCTTTTCTCTTAGTCCGTAGAGGATGCTGGGGTAACCATAAGAACCATGGGGTATAGACTGGATCCGCAGGAGACATGGGCACTTTAAGACTTTGTGTGTAAACTGGCTCCTCCCTCTATGCCCCTCCTCCAGACTCCAGTTTTAGAATTGTGCCCAGGCAGACTGGATGCACACTGAGGAGCTCTACAGAGTTTCTTAGGAAAAGACTTTTGTTAGGTTTTTTATTTTCAGGGAGACTGCTGGCAACAGTCTCCCTGCTTTGTGGGACTAAGGGGAGAGAAGTTAGACCTACTTCCAGTGAGTTCAAAGGCTCTGCTTCAGGCTACAGGACACCATTAGCTCCTGAGGGTTTGATCGCTAGGTACGCCTAAATGCTTGCTCCCAGAGCCGGCCGTCACCCCCCTTACAGAGCCAGAAGTCAGAAGACAGGTGTGTAGAAGAAGATCAGAAGACTTCAGTGACGGCTTTCTGAGGTACCACACAGCGATCGCACGCTGCGCGCCATGCTCCCACACACAGCAGCACTACAGGGTGCAGGGCGCGGGGGGAGGGGGGGGCTTGGGCAGCAGATAAACCTCTAAAATGGGCTGGCAAGAGGGGACATAAGTGCCTAGGCACTGTCCTAACCCCCGCCAGTATAAATATATATTTGAAAAAAGCGTGTTGAAGCGCGCCATTAAGGGGGCGGAGCTTCATCCTCACCACTAACGGAGCTCAGCGCCATTTACCTCTCCACAAGCTTGCAGAGACGCTGGTCCTTCCTCACACTTCTAAGTATTAGAGTGCAAAATGGGGGGGGGGGGGGGGAGGGCGCGCACAGGAATATTGGTGCAATATATATTTGTTATAAAAGTGCTGCAGGTCTGGGGCATTCTTTAGTGTTCCAGAACCGGTGATTAGGTGCTGGGTTGCGAGATGGCAAAACTCCCTCTGTGTCTCCCTGACAGGCTTTGCTGTGGGTCTGTCCCCTATATGCCCAGTGTGTCTGTGGGTGTTTGGGACACGTGTGTCCGCATGTCTGAGGCTGAGTGCTCTTCCTAGGAGGAGGCTGTATTAGGGACGCAAACAGCTGTGGGAGTGACCCTGTCGGCACCGCCGACTCCTAATTGGGTAAATGTGTTGAATGCCTTGAATGCTAATGTTTAACGTATTAATAAGAGATTAGATAAGTCTGATTCTCAGAACCAGGCATGGAAGAAATCTGTGGAGGATGTATTATTACAGGTACCAGGTGGTTTCGTCGTTCCATGTGAACCAACCTATTGTGGTGCCAGTGGCTACTGACGCTTTAGTGGAGTCGAAGTCTCTTGATATTGTCAGAGCTTTAAAAATTTATGTCGCCAGGACTGCATGGATTAGGAAAATGGAGGCTCTGTTTGTCCTGTATGATCCCAACAAGATTGGGACTCCTGCTTCCAAGCAGACTATTGCACGCTGGATCTGTTCTACGATTCAGCAGGCTCATTCTACGGCTGGATTGCCGTTACCGAAATCGGTGAAGGCTCATTCTGCCATGAAGGCCTGCGCATCTTGGGCGGCTGCCCAGGGGGTCTCGGCCTTACAACTATGCCGAGCAGTTACTTGGCCCGGTTCGAACACTTTTGCAAATTTTTATAAGTTACGATACCCTGGCCGAGGAGGACCTCATGTTTGCTCCATCGGTGCTGCAGAGTCATCCGCGCTCTCCCGCCCGTTCTAGAGCTTTGGTGTAACCCCATGGTTCTTATGGGTACCCCAGCATCCTCTAGGACGTATGAGAAAATAGGATTTTAATACCTACCGGTAAATCCTTTTCTCTTAGTCCATAGAGGATGCTGGGCGCCCGTCCCAGTGCGTACTGTATCTGCAGTTATTAGTTCTGGTTATACACAGTTTGTGTTACATTATAGTCAGCCTGTTGCTGACATTGTTCAGGCCGTTGGCTGGAGTTCTGTTGAATGCCATGTTGTATGGCGTGTTTAAGGTGTGAGCTGGTATGTGTTTTGTTCATATGTTTGTAAATCCTGTCATCAGGACACAGAGTCATGCGAGTTCACTGCTGTGCTTTTTATTCCATCCCCAACTCCAGGCACACTGCACACTGGACCACCCACTTCCCAGCATCCCCCTCGTCCCAGGGACCATCACTGAAGATTCAGGCTTACACAGATTAGTAAGGGAGTGTCTCCAAATATTAAGCATTCTAATACACTAACATCACATCCTCCTTTTCTTTAAAGATAAGCCCTGTACGCTTCAATGCAACAATTAACAACATCATATTAAGAAGAACATCATCTAACACATTTCAATGAGTCTCTCAGGTCTGCGTATTTCCCTTTTGGGTCTTTCATACACAGTCTGTGTTTCATCGACCATGTTGGACCTTTCTAGAATCGTGGTTTGTTCACCATTATGAGGATCATCATACATGCCAGATGAAGGGTATTCTTCAGTCATGTTGTCTTCATTATGGTTAGGTTGAGATCTTAAATCCACCTGATTTCTTCTTACTTCCGTTCCATGCTCTATACGTATAGTATAAGATCTTGGTGCTACTTGTGCTTGCACAATACCTTTCTGCACCCAAATACCTTTCTCGTGATCTCTGAGATGGACTTGGTGACCCGATTTTAGATCAGATAAGCTTTTTGCTCGCCTGTCATGGAACAGTTTATGTTTCGCCTGTTGATGTTCCTTACTCAGTCTGACCAATGCTGAGTTATGTGTATTAAGCAGTTCATCATGTATCGGGAGATTTGCTCTAATCCTCCTTCCTATCAGCATTTGTGCAGGAGAAAGTCCATTCTGTAAAGGTGTACTGCGGTAGATTAAAATACTTTTTTGTAGAAATCTTCTTTACCTTCTTCAGCTTTTTTCATGAGACTCTTTACAGTTTTTACTGAACTTTCCACCAACCCATTTGAGTGTGGATAGTGGGGACTTGACGCAGTATGGACAAATTCCCACTCATCAGCAAATTGTCTAAATTCAGCACTGGAAAACTGAGGACCATTGTCAGTGAACACTTCCCTAGGAACACCATGCCTTGCAAAGATTTAATTCATGCAATTGATTACGGCTTTACTAGTAGTTGTATGTAGTGTCTTCACCTCAGGGTAGTTAGAGTAATAATCAGTCACGACAATGTACGTTTTCCCATTACAATCAAACAAATCTGCGCCAACTTTCTGGTACGGTCTCTCTGGCACTGTGTGAGGACTCAGTGGCTCGACTTGTTGTTTCGGTCTATACGTAAGACATAATTCACATGTAGCTGTAGTCTGTGCTATGTCTTGGTTCATTCTTGGCCAATACATAACTTCACGCGCTCTCCGCTTACATTTTTCTTCTCCTAAGTGGCATTCATGTATCTTGCACAGCATAGTTTTTCTTAGTCGTGCAGGTATGACAAACCTATTGCCTTTGTAAATAATACCATCGACAACTGTAAGGTCACTGCGGTACATCCAATAATCATGAATAGACAGCGGGCACGCATGTTTTTCTGCCGGCCACCCTTTCAGAATGATATCTTTCAACACTTTCATTGTGTCATCTGTCTCAGTTTCTTTCCTAATCTGTTCTTCTCTTGCAAGAGACACTGGTAGAGAAGCTACGATCAAATTAACATAGGCTTCTATCTCTTCATCCATCAGACTTTTGGAACCTTCACTTTTGTCCACAGCACGAGAAAGTGTATCAGCAATGTACATGTATTTTCCAGGACAGTACAGCAAGTGTACATCATATTTCTGTAGTCTGATAAGCATTCGTTGAATTCTCATGGGACAGTCATGTAATGATTTAGTCATGATAGCTACCAATGGCTTGTGGTCAGTTTCCACTGTAAATGTTTGACCATACACAAACTGATGAAATCGCTCACATGCATATGTGATCGCTAGAAGTTCTTTTCTAACTGAGCATACCTTGTTTCAGCACTTGTCAGTGCTCTTGATGCATAGATTACTGGTTGCCATGTATCCTCATGTTCTTGTAACAGCACTGAGCCTAGGCCAAATTGCGAAGCATCTGCTGAAATTCTTATTCTTTTCGCAGGATCAAAGAATTTTAGAACTGGTTGCTTTGTAATGGTCTGTTTCAAGTTTTGCCAACTTTCTTCTTGTTCATGTGACCACATCCACTCGTTATCTTTGTCCAACAACCATCTAAGAGAGGCTGTTCGTTCAGAGAGTTGAGAAATAAACTTTCCTAAGTAATCATTCCTAGGAATCTTCTGACGTTGTCTTTGTTGTTAGGACGTTCCATGTTCACTATGGCTGATATTTTCTTTGGGTCTGGTTTTACACCTTGATCCGAGACCATGTCACCCATAAAGGTAAGTGTATTCACGCCAAATTCACATTTGTCCTTGTTTAGCTTTAGATTCACTTTCTTGACAAGTTCCATTACTTGTCTCAATCTAGAATCATGTTCTTCCTTTGTAGATCCCCAGACAATAATGTCATCCATCATTGTTTCAACACCTGGAATATGTTCAAAAATCCTGTGTATCTTTTTGTGATATACTTCTGGAGCAGACAAAATTCCATATGGTAGTCTAAGAAATCTGTATCGACCTTCTGGTGTATTAAATGTACAAAGCTTTGAGCTGGCCTCATCTAGCTTCATTTGCCAGAATCCTGAAGATGCGTCCAATTTACTGAACCATTTTGCTCCCGCAAATTGCAACATGATTTCATCTCTGGTTGGTAGTTTGAAATGTTCTCGTTTAATAGCTTTGTTTAAATCTCTGGGGTCTAGACATATTCGGAGTTGTCCATTTTTCTTTTCAACAATTACTAAGGAGCTTACCCATTCAGTAGGCTCATAAACTTTCTGTATCACACCCAAGGCTTCCATGCGATTTAACTCTTGTTTCAGTTTTTCTCTTAGCGCAAACGGCACTTTTCTACAGGGGTGTATCACTGAAGAAACTTGCGTGTCTATATTTATTTTATGCTCTCCAGGCAAACAACCTAGACCTTCAAACAAGTCTCTGTATTCTGTAAACATCGATTTGCAGTCATCTTCTGCTTGTGATGTCACCATAAAAACTTTCTTTAGCAAACTTAGTTTCTCACAGGAACTTAATCCTAGAATCGGTTGCACATTTTTATCCACAATCAGTAGAGATGTTTTAAACTGTTGTCCCTTATATTTCAGTGTCACTAAGCATGTACCTTTCACAGGAATTTCCTCCCCAGTGTACCCTGTAACTTTCACTTTGGCTGGGTGAATTTTAGGTTTTACTCTAAAAGTCTTATAGTCTTGAAATTATATTAAATTTACCTGCGCACCAGTATCAAGCTTAAAGGGAATGACGATCTCGTTCACAGTTAAAGGGACAATCCATTCTTTCTTATCTGCACTGCAAAGTTCAATGCAATCCACAAAGAATTCATCTGTTTGTTTAACAGCATGCACTTTGGTTGTTTTACTTTTAATTTTACCGCATTTGGCAAAGTGATTGTCTACCACATTTCATGCAGGTTTTACCATAAGCAGGGCACATTTTAGGATTGTGAGCATTTCCACATCTACTACACATTTCTTTATTAGACTGTGGCTTAGACTGATTCATTCTTGAGAATGGAGGGTTGCTTGGCTCTGTTGTCTGCACTACATGTACATCAGCATCAGCTTCCTTGTGTAATGTTTTGGCTTGAAATCTAGTTATTTCTGCAGATCTACACATAGTCACTGCCTTGTCTAGTGTTAGGTCTTGCTCTCTCAACAATCTCTCTCCGAGTCCATTATCAGGAATACCTGATCTCTAATCAGTGAATCCTTTAAATCACCAAACTCACAGGTTTTACTGAGTGATTGCAGCTCTGTAACATACTGATCAAATCCATCAACGGACTTCTAATCACATGTGAAAAACATATCTTTCATATGTCACATTTTTCCTTGCACAAAGTAATCTTCAAACTTTTGCATTATAGAAGATAGCACCATATTCTGCCCCTCAGCAAACTGAAAACTATTATAAATGTCCAGCACATCCTCTCCTATCACATGGAGGAAAATGGATGCCTTCATTTTGTCAGCCTCTGAATCGGCTCCACATGCAGCAAGATATATATTAAACCTTTGCTTAAATCTTTTCCAGTTTTCAGACAAGTTACCAGACATCAGCATGCCGGTTGAAGGAGCTAGTTTATCCATGGTTACTCACTGTTTGAACAGAGGAGCACACGGCAGGTTTTGCAGACACTGAGTATCACAGCCACAGACTGCTACAGGATTCTGTCACACTCTGAGAGCACTAGCAGTCCAAGTTAAACTTCTTCTGACACCATGTTTTGTTCATATGTTTGTAAATCCAGTCATCAGGACACAGAGACATGTGAGTTCACTGCTGTGCTTTTTGTTCCATCCCCAACTCCAGGCACACTGCACACTGGACCACCCACTTCCCAGCATCCCCCTGGTCCCAGGGACCATCACTGAAGATTCAGGCTTACACAGATTAGTAAGGGAGTGTCTCCAAATATTAAGCATTCTAATACACTAACATCACAGTATGTATCTCACCTTAGTTTAACAATAATTCCTTTCCTCAAAATGTCCGTCTCCCTGGGCACAGTTCCTATAACTGGAGTCTGGAGGAGGGGCATAGAGGGAGGAGCCAGTTCACACCCATTCAAAGTCTTATAGTGTGCCCATGTCTCCGTATCAGGAGATGAGAGAGCCACCTTTTTAGACAAGCGGGATAGGGCCTTGTCCACAATGGGGGGTGACTCCCACTTTTCTCTATCCCCAGAGGGAAACTGATACGCCACCTGAATCCTCTTGGGAATCTGAAACTTTTTTTCAGGGCTTTGCCAAACCTTTTTAAAAAGAGTGTTCAGCTCATGAGAGGAGGAAATGTTACCACAGGTTTCTTTTCTTTATACATACAAACCCTTGTATCAGGAACAGCAGGGTCCTCAGAAATATGTAATACGTCTTTTACCGCCACAATCATGTACTGAATACTCTTTGCTAATTTAGGATCCAATCTGGAATCACTAAAGTCGACACTGGAGTCAGTGTCTGTGTCGGTATCTGTGTCTGCCAACTGGGCAAACGGACGTTTTTGTGACCCCGAAGGGGTCTGTACCTGTAATGATACATCCTCCACCGATTTCTTCCATGCCTGGTTCTGAGAATCAGACTTATCTAATCTCTTATTAATACGAGCCACATTAGCATTCAACACATTTACCCAATCAGGAGTCGGCGGTGCCGACAGGGTCACCCCCACAGCTGTTTGCTGTAAGGCTCTGTAAGGAGGGTGATGGCCAGCTCTGGGAACGAGCATCTAGGCGTACCTAGCGATCAAACCCTCAGGAGCTAATGGTGTCCTGTAGCCTGAAGCAGAGCCTTTGAACTCACTGGAAGTATATCTAACTTCTCTCCCCTTAGTCCCACAAAGATGGGAGACTGTTGCCAGCAGTCTCCATGAAAATAAAAAACCTAACAAAAGTCTTTTCCTAAGAAACTCTGTAGAGCTCCTCAATGTGCATCCAGTCTGCCTGGGCACAATTCTAAAACTGGAGTCTGGAGGAGGGGCATAGAGGAAGGAGCCAGTTCACACCCATTCAAAGCTTAAAGTGCCCATGTCTCCTGCGGATCCCGTCTATACCCCATGGTTCTTACGGTTACCCCAGCATCCTCTAGGACGTATGAGAAATCTCCCCCAAACATCGTAAATAGATCGGGAACATTGTGACCATCGTGACTTTAGTTTTTAGGGCCAGGTTTTGTACAGCTGCCAGGTACACAGAAGGGGTCTGGGGGAGGCTTGGGGGTGTTGATTTGCACTTACCAGTGGGAGCTGGGTGCTTCCGGTCCCTCTGACGGCAGCAGCGGAGAAAAGTTTCTCTTCCCTGCCGCTGCTAACACAGTTTATCTGACTGGTCGCATCCTGTGCGACTTAGGCAGATAAAGCATTTGCATGCACGGTCGCATCTGATGTGACCAAGCCAGGCAAGTGGTTAAAGGGTCAGTTACCTTATAAATAAACCATACAGTGGCAGTGGCGTCATGCAGGGGGTGCAGACCGCACCCAGGTGTCACCCTTGGAGGCAGCTCTTCTACAGTGACAGGAGCCAGGTGTTGTACTGTGACATTCTCCTGCAGCACACGGCTCCTGTCATAAGAGAGGAGCTGACAGTGCAGACAGCCCAGTCTCCGGGGCAGCTCAACATCTCTGGGGATGCTGGGCTGCCCCTGGCTTGATGTCATCGTGATCCCTGTGAGGCCATGCCCCCTTTTCGCACTTGGGGGGTTTCCAGAGTGTCAACAGACCCGGTGATGCCTCTTTACAGCGGCAGCACAGCAGATAACCTCAAGAAATAAATGAGTGTTTCAGAATAATCAGTGTTGAATGGACCATATATACATAGGTGTGCGCACATGGGGTGCCTGGTGCGCACAGACTCACCCTAATGTCCGGAATCCCCGTCACACACGCAGCACGCAGTGATTAGCAGCATGCCGATTACCTTCTGCCGACTCCTCCCGCAGTGTGTGAAGGGAAAGACGTCACAATGTCATGATGTCGCTCCCATCGTACCAAGCGCGAGGAGCTTCGGAGTTCAGAAGGCGGCCAGTGCTGGAGCTGGGAATAAGTAAGTATTGTGCTGTCTACACTCGGGACTGTGGGCATGTGTAAGGGGCACTACTACCAAAGGGCATTTTGCAAGGGGTACTACTACCAATGGGCATTGTGTACTACTACAAACAGGCATTGTGCAAGGGGGCACTACTACCAATGGGCATGTGTTAGGTGGCACTACTACAAATGAACATTGCGTAAGGGGCACAACTACAAATGGGTATGTGTAAGGGGGCACTACTACAAATGGGCATTGTGTAAGGGGCACTACTAGAAACAGGCATGTGTAAGGGGGCACTACTACAAATGAACATTGTGTAAGGGGCACAACTACAAATGGGCATTGTGTAAGGGGCACCACTAGAAATGGGCATGTGTAAGGGGCACTACTACCAATGGGCATTGTGTAAATGACATTACTACTATGGGCATTGTGTAATGGGCACAATTATGGGCATTGTGTAAGGGACACTACTACTATGGGCATTGTGTTAGGGGCAAAACCACTGAGCATTGCGTAGGGGGCACTACTAAAGTCGGCACTGTTTGTAGGTGGTAGTAGACACAGAATAAAGGGAGAAGGAGGCTGAAAGACACAGAGTGAAGGGACCAGTTTGAGAGGCAGAGGGAAGGATGGGAGGCTGAGAGCAGCAGCGGTTCTTGGTGTGGGCAAGCAGTGCCCACGCCCGGGGTGCTGCAGCCTGGGGGTGCGGCCGCAGTCACCCCACAGGCACCGCCGCCTACCCACACCCCACTCCCCGGCTGCAGCAAACGCCGTGGGCTGTGTGGGCGTCCGCTGCAGCCAGCTCCAGTGACAGACACTAGAGGTCAGTATTGACCTCTATCTAGTGTCTGTGCGGCGCTGCTATGGGAGAAACGTCATGACGTCTCTCCCATAGAGAGGAGCCGCGGCGGCCAGACGGAGTAGCAGCAGCAGCAGCGGTCGGGAAGCAGGAGCGGGGCAGTGGTAAGTATTGTTTTTTTTATTTTTGTGTGTGTTTGACAGGGGGCACAGCAACAGGGAGCACAGCAGCAGAGGGCACAACTATTGGCACAGCAACAGGGGGCACAGCAGCAGAGGGCACAACAGGGGGCATAGCAGCAGAGGGCACAACTATTGGGGGCACAGCAGCAGAGGGCACAACGGGTGCACAGCAGCAGAGGGCACAACTACTGGGGGCAAAGCAACGGGGGAAAACTACTGGGGCAAATCTACTGGGGGCAAAGCAACAGGGGCCACAGCAACAGAGGGCACAACTACCGAGGCAAAGCAGCAGAGGGCACAACTACTGGGGGCAAAGCAACAGGGGGCACAGCTACAGGGGGCACAGCTACAGGGGGCAAATCAACTGGGGGGCACAACTACTTGGGGCAAATCTGGGGGCATAAATGTGGCCACGCCCCTCCCCTATGAAGCCACGCCCCTACTTTTTGACGCGCGCCTCAGGTGCACACTAATTGTTTTGTGGGGGGGGGGGGGGTGCCAGTGGAAACTTTCACACTGGGCGCCACAAGGTGTAGAACCGGCCCTGGCTGAGAGGCAGAGTGAAGGGTGGGAGGCTGAGAGGCACAGAGTGAAGGAGGGAGACTCGTAGACACACAGGGGGTCATTCCGAGTTGTTTCGCTCACTAGCAGTTTTTAGCAGCCGTGCAAACGCATTGTCGCTTTGGGAGTGTATTTTCGCTTTGCAGAAGTGCAAACGCTTGTGCAGCAGAGCGCCTGCAAAATCATTTTGTGCAAAACAAGACCAGCCCTGTAGTTACTCTTCGTGTGCGTTGACGGAGGGATGGCTTTTGACGTCACACACCCGCCCAGCGAACGCCCAACCACGCCTGCGTTTTTTCTGCCACGCCTGAGTTTTTCTAAGCACTCCGTGAAAACGGTCAGTTGCCACCCAGAAACGCCCACTTCATGTCAATCTTTCTGCATTCGGCCGTGCGACTGAATTGTTCGTTACACTCTGTGCAAACCCACGATGCTCATTATACCCATACGATACGCCTGCGCATTGCGGTGCCTGCGCAGAAATGCAGATTTTTAGCCTGATCGCTGCGCTGCGAACAACGGCAGCTAGCGACCAACTCGGAATGACCCCCAAAGTGAGAGGGATTGAGAGAGATGCTTGGCAGGGAGATGCAGGCGGGAGATGGTAATGTGGATGAGAAATGACACAGGGAGGGAATGGTGGGGGTGAGAGACGACGCAGGAAAGGGAGAAGATGGTGTTGCTGAGAGATGAAGGTGGGAGATGATCAGGGACGTGCAGTCAGGGGAGGCAGGGGAGGCAGTGCCTCCCCTGTCATTAATGATTAACATAATACAAAGAAGATACTTATGACACATATTTTGTGTTATAAGTATCATCTTTATATTATAGTAATAATTTTAGTACTCTAAATTGGTTTGGGAGACACCAATAGCAGTGCCTCCCATTGCCAATTAGAACGGGATGAAGTGGGGGGCGGGGCCAAGCACTTGGGCTGGAAAAGCCCATTAAAAACTGTGGAGTAAGCGGCACTTCTATAAGTGCCTCGTTGACAGGGACATCAAGCCCATGTCAATGTCAACGAGGCAGCTGTGATTGGACAGCGGATCCAGTGCTGGATCCGCTGTCCAATCACCCCTATATGCGGGGGCGGAAGTGACAAGACCCGACGGTGACTGGAGGGCGGAAGCGGCGGGACCCGGCGGTGGCTGGCGGGTGGAAGTGGCAGAACCCGGCGGTGACTGGTAGTGACGGCAGTGATGTGCGTGCACCGGCGCGGAGGACAGCGCACTCCCCTCTCCCTCCCGGCCCAGACACCCAGCAGGTGAGACAGGGGCCGCTAAGCTGGGTATTGCACTGATTTTATATATATATATATATATATATATATATATATATATACATATATTCAGTGCCTCCCCAGCCTATAACCTCACCGCACGTCACTGGAGATGATGGGTTGGCTGAGAGACACAGGGAGGAGATGATGGTGTGGCTTAGAGACACTGGGCAGGAGGTGACACAAGTCTGGTTGAACCTCTGTTGCATGATGATCTTGGTTATATTCCTACACAAACAGGCATCTTCTGGACCATGTATTTTCCTACATGAATAGTGACTACTGACTGAAGACGCTGTCTGCCTGGGGAGGACATTTATTTAGAGCAGGGATGGGGAACCTTTTTTTCTACCAAGGGCCATTAGGATATTTATAAAATCCTTCGAGGGCCATACAAAAATTATCAACTTAAAAATTAGCCTGCCTCACAGTAGTTATGCCCCCAGTAGATATGCCCCCAGTAGGTATGCCCCAGTAGTGGTACTGTGTGTGCACACAGAAGGCGCGCGCACCAACAAATGGGTGTGGCCACATGCCACACAGAACATGGCCATTAAAAATGGGAAGTGATACACATATGCTACAAATAGTGCAGTGCCAGATACACATATGCCCCCAGTAATGCAGTGCCACCACAGCATCAGATACACATTGCCCCATAGTGCCAGATACACATTGCCCCACAGTGCCAGATACATATTA
The DNA here is from genome assembly GCF_028390025.1 of Pseudophryne corroboree. Taxonomy (NCBI): domain Eukaryota; kingdom Metazoa; phylum Chordata; class Amphibia; order Anura; family Myobatrachidae; genus Pseudophryne; species Pseudophryne corroboree. The sequence continues at coordinate 499,554,978 of NC_086448.1, forward strand.
CCCCACAGTGCCAGATACATATTACCCCACACATGCCCCTCACCCTACTGTGCTGCTCACCGCTGCTGTGTGTGTGTGTGTGTGTGTGTGTGTGTGTGTGTGTGTGTGTGTGTGTGTCAGGGGAGGAGAGCGCAGCGTGCGCCTCTCCTGCCCTTTTGGGCTCAGTCCGGCGGCGGTGTGTCTCTGCTGTCAGGGGCCAGGCAGAGAGGAGTGCGCAGCTATGTCGGGTGGCGGCGTGTAGTACCTCAAACAAGCTGCCGGTCCGCAAGCTCTGATTGCTTCATGAACCGGTGGCTGGTTTGAGATCCTACATGCCGCTGCCGCCGGACATAGCTGCGCTCTCCTCCCTGCCCTGACAGCTGAGACACGCAACTGCCGGACTGAGCACAAAGGGGCAGGAGAGGCGCACACTGCGCTCTCCTCCCCTGACACACACACACACGCGCGGGCCGGAACAAGTGGCTTTGCGGGCCTTGTATGGCCCGCGGGCCAGAGCTTCCCCACCCCTGATTTAGAGGTTCCCCAATGTGAGAAACCACCATATAGGTAAGGTGTAAATACAATGGAAAGGAATGCATCCAGAGCGATTAGAAAGAGTTGGCCATTTGCAGTGGCCATGCCCCTTGTGGTATATGATTTTTATTGCATTGAGTGCCAATAGGCGGTGCTAGACACGCCCAATAGGCTGTCTTGGACCGTCCCAGTAGGTTTTGCTAAACACCCCTCCGACGGTGCACCCCCTAATAAAATGTTCTGCATACGCCTATGCATATATATATTTAATAATATTCATTTGGAGAAAATATATTCCACACATATAAATGTGTAGAGATCTACTGTATATGCAAGTCTACCAGATAAATGATATATAACAGCAGTATTGAAGTACCAATACCACAAGCTCATATATTGTAAATTCGAATCCATATGCTCCATTTACAGAAACTGACATATGAATGTACTGAATAGCTAATATTATTGGATTTATTATCCTTTTAGAAACTGAATGTGGTATAATCACCTATGGCAGACTGTAAATCAGCATAAGACACCCTGAAGTGTAATATTACTATTAGGGGTCCATCATTATCCTACCGTATATGATAACAATCCTTATCTAAGGATTTGGACAAATAGGGGACAGGTTTATAATTGTCCCATACAAGGAGCACAAGTAACAGGGAGGTATGAATATCACCGGGGCCCCAACACACGGATATATGTGAAAATTGTGCCTTCATAATAGAGTGTAGGTCACACTATGTAAATGGACTGAATCAGCGATTTGACAACTACATCTTTTTGAGGGATGAATGGTTATGGTATGGAATATAGGGGGTCGTTCCGAGTTGTTCGCTCGTTGACAATTTTTGCTATGCTGCGATTTGCTGCTAAATGCGCACGGTATGCAGCGCGCATGCGCTAAGTTATATAACTAAAAATGTAGCAGTTTTGCTGGTGTTCGTACGACGCTTTTCAGTCGCACTGCTGATAGGTAAATGATTGACAGGAAAGGGGCGTTTCTGGGAGGTAACTGAGCGTTTTCCGGGAGTGTGCTAAAAAACGCAGGCGTGTCAGGGAAAACGCGGGAGTGTTTGGAGAAACGGGGGAGTGGCTGGCCGAACGCAGGGCGTGTTTGTGACTTCAAACCAGGAACTAAACAGACTGAGCTGATCGCAATCTGTGAGTAGGTCTGGAGCTACTCAGAAACTGCAAAGAATTATTTAGTAGCAGTTCTGCTAATCTTTCGTTCGCTATTCTGCTAAGCTAAGATACACTCCCAGAGGGCGGCGGCCTAGCGTGTGCAATGCTGCTAAAAGCAGCTAGTGCGCGAACAACTCGGAATGAGGGCCATAATGTTTTCCATTGCTCCATGCAAAGAATAGCCTAAAGTGACGCTGGAGCAATTTACACCAAACTTGCTACTACTAGAGATGAGCGGGTTCGGTTCCTCGGAATCCGAACCCCCCCGAACTTCAGCCTTTTTACACGGGTCCGAGGCAGACTCGGATCTTCCCGCCTTGCTCGGCTAACCCGAGCGCGCCCGAACGTCATCATCCCGCTGTCGGATTCTCGCGAGGCTCGTATTCTATCGCGAGACACGGATTCTATATAAGGAGCCGCGCGTCGCCGCCATTTTCACACGTGCATTGAGATTGATAGGGAGAGGACGTGGCTGGCGTCCTCTCCGTTTATAGTTACTGTTAGTAGTTAGTTGATCTGATTGCTGCTTAGCTTATTGTGGGGAGGATTGGGGAGAGCTGTTAGGAGGAGTACAGTCAGTGCAGAGTTTTGCTAGTTTTTTTAAATCCGTTCTCTGCCTGAAATAAACGCTCCATACCATATCTGTGCTCAGCCTCAGTGTGCTGCATGAAATATCTATGTATATCTGACTGTGCTGAGTGCTCACTGCTCACACAGCTGAATTGTGGGGGAGACTGGGGTGCAGTTATAGCAGGAGTACAGTGCACACTTTTGCTGCCAGTGTGACTGACCAGTGACCACCAGTATATTGTCTGCCTGAAAAAGTTAAACACTCCTGTGGTGTTTTTTTTTTTTTTATTCTATAAACGCATTCTGCTGACAGTGTCCAGCAGGTCCGTCATTCATTATATTATATAAATATTTTCCTGCAGTAGTGTTATATTTTTATTGTTCATCTCTATCATCTTTATCATCTCTATATTAGCAGACGCAGTACGGTAGTCCACGGCTGTGGCTACCTCTGTGTCGTCAGTGCTCATCCATAATTGTATACCTACCTGTGGTGGGTTTTTTTTTTTCTATCTTCTTCATACTAGTAGTTTAGGAGTCTGCTGACAGTGTCTAGCAGGTCCGTCATTATATTATATATATACCTGCAGTAGTGATATATATATATATATATATATATATATATATAATATATATTTTATTTTTTTATATCATTATCTCTATACTAGCAGACGCAGTACGGTAGTCCACGGCTGTAGCTACCTCTGTGTCGTCAGTCACTCGTCATCCATAAGTATACTAGTATCCATCCATCTCCATTGTTTACCTGAGGTGCCTTTTAGTTGTGCCTATTAAAATATGGAGAACAAAAATGTTGAGGTTCCAAAAATAGGGAAAGATCAAGATCCACTTCCACCTCGTGCTGAAGCTGCTGCCACTAGTCATGGCCGAGACGATGAAATTCCATCAACGTCGTCTGCCAAGGCCGATGCCCAATGTCATAGTACAGAGCATGTAAAATCCAAAACACAAAAGATCAGTAAAAAAAGGACTCAAAAATCTAAATTCAAATCGTCGTCGGAGAAGCGTAAACTTGCCAATATGCCATTTACCACACGGAGTGGCAAGGAACGGCTGAGGCCCTGGCCTATGTTCATGGCTAGTGGTTCAGCTTCACATGAGGATGGAAGCACTCAGCCTCTCGCTAGAAAAATGAAAAGACTTAAGCTGGCAAAAGCACAGCAAAGAACTGTGCGTTCTTCGAAATCACAAATCCACAAGGAGAGTCCAATTGTGTCGGTTGCGATGCCTGACCTTCCCAACACTGGACGTGAAGAGCATGCGCCTTCCACCATTTGCACGCCCCTGCTAGTGCTGGAAGGAGCACCCGCAGTCCAGTTCCTGATAGTCAGATTGAAGATGTCAGTGTTGAAGTACACCAGGATGAGGAGGATATGGGTGTTGCTGGCGCTGGGGAGGAAATTGACAAGGAGGATTCTGATGGTGAGGTGGTTTGTTTAAGTCAGGCACCCGGGGAGACACCTGTTGTCCGTGGGAGGAATATGGCCATTGACATGCCTGGTGAAAATACCAAAAAAATCAGCTCTTCGGTGTGGAAGTATTTCAACAGAAATGCGGACAACATTTGTCAAGCCGTGTGTTGCCTTTGTCAAGCTGTAATAAGTAGGGGTAAGGACGTTAACCACCTCGCAACATCCTCCCTTATACGTCACCTGCAGCGCATTCATCATAAGTCAGTGACAAGTTCAAAAACTTTGGGCGACAGCGGAAGCAGTCCACTGACGAGTAAATCCCTTCCTCTTGTAACCAAGCTCACGCAAACCACCCCACCAACTCCCTCAGTGTCAATTTCCTCCTTCCCCAGGAATGCCAATAGTCCTGCAGGCCATGTCACTGGCAATTCTGACGAGTCCTCTCCTGCCTGGGATTCCTCCGATGCATCCTTGCGTGTAACGCCTACTGCTGCTGGCGCTGCTGTTGTTGCTGCTGGGAGTCGATGGTCATCCCAGAGGGGAAGTCGTAAGACGACTTTTACTACTTCCACCAAGCAATTGACTGTCCAACAGTCCTTTGCGAGGAAGATGAAATATCACAGCAGTCATCCTGCTGCAAAGCGGATAACTGAGGCCTTGGCATCCTGGGCGGTGAGAAACGTGGTTCCGGTATCCATCATTACTGCAGAGCCAACTATAGACTTGATTGAGGTACTGTGTCCCCGGTACCAAATACCATCTAGGTTCCATTTCTCTAGGCAGGCGATACCGAAAATGTACACAGACCTCAGAAAAAGACTCACCAGTGTCCTAAAAAATGCAGTTGTACCCAATGTCCACTTAACCGTGGACAAGTGGAGCAGGGCAGACTCAGGACTATATGACTGTGACAGCCCACTGGGTAGATGTATTGACTCCCGCCGCAAGAACAGCAGCGGCGGCACCAGTAGCAGCATCTCGCAAACGCCAACTCTTTCCTAGGTAGGCTACGCTTTGTATCACCGCTTTCCAGAATACGCACACAGCTAAAAACCTCTTATGGCAACTGAGGAAGATCATCGCAGAATGGCTTACCCCAATTGGACTCTCCTGTGGATTTGTGGCATCGGACAACGCCAGCAATATTGTGTGTGCATTAAATATGGGCAAATTCCAGCACGTCCCATGTTTTGCACATACCTTGAATTTGGTGGTGCAGAATTATTTAAAAAACGAGAGGGGTGGGGGGGCGTGGCCTGACTGGAGAGACGACTGGAAGCAGGGAATTAAACCTCCTGCTTTCCTTTTCAGTAAAAACACCTTAACCAGCATCAATAATTACCCCCAACCTACCCTCGCTATCTACACTGCGGCTCAGGGTGTCTGTGTATCTGGTCGCGGAGCCGGGAGACCGTTTCTGCGGTCTCTGCAGGTTGTGGCCTACACTGGATGCCGGAGCCGCGGCCTAAATTTCACCAGCTGCCCGCCGAGAAGCTCCGGAAGACGGGCGCGGACACCGGGACTACCCGCGGCCGCGAAAACACCCCGGGAGACCCTACGGCCGGCTGGGGAGCCGGGAAGATACCCCCCCCCCACCTGCATCATACCTGAAACCCTGCGAGGCGGGAGTCAGGACCCGGAGCTCGGAGAAGGAGAGAGCCGCGGGACCGCACTTCCGGTGCTGCGCTGGCACGGGTCTCCCTCAGCGTACAGTGAACCCGCTCTGACCAGGTGACAACCTCCCTGCACCTCACTCCCCATTACCCCTGGCACTATCATACACACCAGCAGTGGGACACAGGAGGGACCCGGAGGGGAGAAGATTTATTTATACGGTACCTATATGAGCACTTGCCTATATATAAATAAACACAGAGGCACAACAGGTCTGCCATATCCTCCCTACCCCCACCCTCTACAGACTGATATATCCTGGATAACATCATACTGAAACGGACCACTCTAATTATTACTTCAGCTGATCCCAAAATATAATGCTATTTCTCCAGTCCGCTGCCACAAAGTGAATTACATCTTCACCCCCCCTCCCCATCGCAGTGTGTGTGGGAGGTGAGTGGGATCTACTCAGTACCTACTAATTTGTCTCCAATTGGCGTGCTCACTCGGTGATGCCGCGGGCCGGATTGCCGTTGTGATTGAAATACTACATTACCAACATTATCTACCACGCTCTCTGAGTCTCACTACTACCACAGATATTGGCGATAATAATTTTCTACGTGGTAGACACAATTACATCTTCCTGTCAATTTGGCGTACTACAACCGCTCTCAGATCTCCACTGATGGAAACATTTCACAGTAAAATGTGAATTTGCACCGACCGTCACTGTAATGTAGATCTCCTCATTTTTATAATCAACGGCAAACCATATCACTCGTCCGACCCTCATGAGCTCATAACTACTAGTATGGACAAATACTTAAGATCTTCTACACCGAAACCCCAAATAGGCAGGAGTGACGAGAAACGTGGAGAATCAGACACCGCCTCCCTGCTACTATCCCACCATCCTATCGGTCTAGATAACACAGTTGAATCATTGTCTGCCATGGCACCAAAGGCTCCCCCTGCTCCTCCCTCCTACTCGGATATAGTGAAGGCAATTAAAGAGACTGTGGAACCTTTGTTACAAACTCAGGCAGATAAATTTATGTCCGCAGTATCAGACCTGAAATCAGAGCTCGGCTCTATGTCCCGAAGAATTTCGGTGAACGAGAACAGGATTGGAGTTAACTTCAAAGAAATTGAAGACCTTAAAGAACAAGTCGTATCTTTAACAACTACACGTCAACATATGATGATGAAGATGGACGACCTAGAAAATCGTTCGAGACGTAACAACTTGAGAATTGTGGGTCTCAAGGAATCATTGAAGGGTCCGGACCTTCTGAAATTCCTCCTCTCCGATTTACCAGACCTCTTGGGTATTCCCGAGGAACTCTCGTCGCTGGAAATTGAACGAGCCCATAGACTGGGCCCCCCACGTGATTCTAACCAATCTAGACCCCGCCCGGTAATCTTCAAATGCTTAAATTTCAGACACAAAGAACTGATATGGTCTGCGGCCCGAAGTAAAGGCCCACTCCAGTGGGATGGTCAACGGCTGTTCCTTTTCCAGGACTACTCCGCTGAAGTCTCTAGAGCTAGAAGAGAAATGTCTCCAATATGCTCCCATCTTGTGAAAAATGGTATCCGATTTGCTCTTCTTTACCCTGCGCGGCTGCGCATTTTCACCCCCCAGGGCCCGAAAGATTTCACATCGGTGGATTCGGCTAAAGGATTTATGACTGAGCTGAGCAGATCCACACGGTCGCCCCCGACCTCAATACCATCTTCTCCAAGCAAGACAGACGATAATGTCTGAAACCTGATACCGGGACTCGATTCATGTTCTTATACTAGTTGATATGGTTAATTGTTCTGCTCTATTGAGAGGTAATTTGGGATCCACTCCTATCATGACCATTTAGAAAGGCACTTACTTTTCTATACGGGTCATAGGGACGATCCCTTTAATTTTATTATCTTCAGATTGCCTGTTGGTTATTATGTTATTCTATTGTTCTACATTGCAGTGACTTCACGTTGAAAGCTTTTACTGATGTCTGCGGGTGTGGACGCTCGTATAGGTTATTTTTATTTTTGTCTCTACCTTTCTTTCTTCTCCCTGACTTCCTTTACTTTCCTCTATGATATAACTTGTTTGCAGATACTTAACTGGCGGGGGTGGAAATTTTGTATCTCTATGATACTCTGGATTACTTGTATAACGATATTCCCTATCTTAAGGCCTCTTACTATACTCCTGTATTCCTCTGATGGTGTTGTAGATGTCACAACTTAATATAATATCGTGGAATGTTAGGGGTATTAACTCTCCTATTAAACGGAGACGCATCATTACCTATTTAAATAAGATAAAAGCTGACGTCTCCATGCTCCAGGAGACACATTTGACCCCTCCTGAACATGCTAAACTTACTATGCTTAGACAAGAAGTTGTGGCGTCTTCTTCATTTTTTATCCAAAGCAAGGGGGGTCGTTATTCTTATTCGTAAAGGGGTGTCATTTGACATACATCATCAGATTATTGACCCTCAGGGAAGATATATAGTATTAGATATCACCTTGGAGGGTACCAGATTAACATTATGCAATATTTATGCCCCGGCTGTCTATGACAAATCATTTTATCTGGAGATAACGAATATTCTCCGCCCATATTCACATACCTCTCTCATCGTTGGAGGAGATATGAATATGGTATCCTCTTTGGTTTTAGACAGGAAGGGTGCCTCGTCTCAGAGAACCCGACTACCCAAGCTCAACCTTGATTACATATCCACACAGTTGGGACTGGTTGATATATGGTGCCTCCATAACCCTGTAGAACTGGAATATACTTACTACTCTTCAACCCATAATTCCTTCTCACGTATAGATTATTTCCTTGTCTCCACTGATCTGTCACCCAGGATCACTGAGACAGCTATTAACCCTATAACCGTCTCAGACCATGCCCCTATCTCACTAGTGCTTCAAGGTAGACTTACTTTAGGTTCTAACTCACAGTGGAGATTCCCTGCTAAGATGGCCGCCTCTTCAGACTTTAAAACTATGTTGGTGAATGCCTGGGATTCTTATGTTCTCAATAACTCTGACCATCTATCTGACCCTGCCTTATTTTGGCAGACTGCTAAAGCGGTTCTAAGAGGAGATATAATTGCATACATGACAAAGTATAAACGAGATCAAGATGCCACATATAGAGCGGCACAATCTGCACTCACTTCCTCATTCCAGACCTTTAAATCCTCACCTACGATAACTAACAAACAGAAATATAGAGACGCTAAGACCCAATTTGACCATACTCTGACTCATATGGATAATAGATTCCTTATAGCAGGTAAACACAAACTCTTTCAATATGGAGATAAGCCGAGCAGAATGCTTTCCAACTTACTTAAAACTGACAAGGGACCCCAATATGTGACAGCATTGAGGGATTCGACCTCAGCAAAACGGACCGAAGGGAAGGCGGTCACTGACATCTTCTACTCCTTCTTTAGCAATTTATACTCTCATAGTAATATCGACCAACCTACCAAAACCTCTTTTTGGGACACTCTACAGTTGCCCCAGATCTCCGCAGAACAATCAGAATCCCTTACGGCCCCGGTTACTGTCACTGAAGTGACGGAGGCTATTAAAGCCCTTAAGACACTGAAGACACCAGGCCCCGACGGTTTGTCCGGGGAATTCCTTAAAATACTCTCACCTAAAATAGTAGATTCTTTAACAGCATTTTTCAATTCCATATTTTCCAGCCTTACTATCCCACATTATTTTAACTCAGCTCTGATCCGAGTGATACCCAAACCTGGCAAAGACCCACTCCTCCCGTCTTCCTATCGCCCTATTTCCTTACTTAATGTAGATTACAAATTATTTACTAAGCTATTAGCAGACCGACTAAAATTTATCTTGCCTGACATAATCCACAGTGATCAAACCGGTTTTATCACAGGCAGACACTCGGTGACCAATATTCGTAAAGTTCTAACAGTTTTACAATCCCTGAAGGAGGTTGAAACGGATGACCCTGCCTTCCTATTATCATTGGATGCGGAAAAGGCATTCGACCTGGTGACATGGGATCACCTATTTGAGACACTCCGACGCTTCGGATTCTCAGACCAATTTGTGGCCATTATACAAACCATATACCATAATGCATCTACACAAGTTTTCACAAATCGATATTTATCTCAGCCCTTAACGATTCACAGGGGGACCAGACAGGGATGTCCTTTATCCCCTTTACTCTCTGCAGCAGCATTAGAACCCCTGGCAATAGCACTGAGACAATTATCAACCTTCTCGGGAATATCAGTGGGGAAAAGGGAAGTTAAACTTGGACTATTTGCGGATGATATGATCTTATTTGTCTCCAACCCACGCACTCCGATACCTGCCATTTTTGACACCATACACCACTTTAGTACCTTTGCCGGCTACCGCATAAATACTCATAAATCCGAACTACTCCCTTTGACCAACATAACAGACCCTCTTCTTTATTCTGACTTCTCTTCTCAATTCACGCTGACCCCTACTAAACTAAAATACTTAGGTATCTATATCCCCTCGGTACTCTCCCGATTATATCTATTCAACTATACACCCATTATTCAACAAATCAAAACACGGTTAGAATCTTGGAAAGACCTTAAACTTTCTCTGTTGGGTAGGGTAGTAGTGATAAAGGCTATTATCTTCCCAAAATTGGCCTACCTACTTCAGATGCTCCCCGTCACGATCAATAAGCAAGACATCATACTCTGTTCGCAAATATTCTCAAAATTTATTTGGAAAAACTCAAAACCACGCATGCCCAAAGCCCGAACTTATATCAATAAACGAAAAGGCGGGTTGAGTATGCCCAATATAACGATGTTTGCTAGGTCAGCACTGTTTAAGTTTGCCTCAGATTGGCTTTTACAGTCAAACACATTCACTAATCTGGAACTGGAAGAGGCATTGTTCTCTCCTTACTCACCTGCAGCATTGCTTCACACACCAAAGGCCAAACTACCTCAGGAAGTTAAGACTAATATCTTGTTTTGGGACACTTATAGAGCCTGGGCCTCCATCCATAAACTATTTGGTACTGATCCATATGAGTCACCATACATACCCTTATAGGGAAACCCCAACTTTCCCTCCTCTTTAGACAACCGCCACTTCTACACATGGAAATGTAAGGGAATACACACAATTAGAGATGTTTTTGACCCTGGTGGAAAGATGCTCTCCTTCTTGCAATTGCGAGACAAATTCGCTTTACCCCACTCCAACTTTTTCATGTATCTCCAAGCTCGTCATTATATCAACTCTCTTAATGACCCCTTAGGTAAAATGACCTCTACCCGAACAGTCCTCGACACTCTCACATTCTGCAGACCTAATCCCTTCAAAATCCGATATCTTTACAATGACCTGGTTGAAGTGTCAGTCCCCTCTTGGTCCCCTCTCTCTGATTCCTGGAGACGGGAACTCCCAGGGGCACCTGACATGGGTGAGACCTCCACGAACATTGACCGAGTCCTCAAGGCCTTAAAGTCCGCTAAGTTACAAGAAATACATCTAAGGGTGGTAAACAGGATGTATATATCCCCCTCCCAAAGACAACACTTCCGCCCGGGTGAGTCGGGCAATTGCCCTAAATGTGGAGTAAGTGGAGCTTCCCTGACACACAATCTTTGGTCATGTGGGAAAATTAAACGTTTCTGGTGTAAGATTCTCCAATACCTATCCCGACTACTCAAAGTAACTCTCCCTGCTCTGGTGGCCCCGCTGCTGTATGCTGACTTTTCGCCCTGGTTGTCACAGTTAGATCTCACCCCGATGATCCCTCTACTGACTGTGATGGTCACGGTAGCAAAACAAGTGATACTGAGGCACTGGATATATTAAAACTGCCCCATCAATAGGTGAATGGGAGTCCGCCTTATTGGATGTACTATTTTGTGAGAGAAAAATGGCTACCTTCCAAATTGAAAATGGAGTTATACTTTTTCATAAAAAATGGGGAATGTATATTGAGAGTCTGCCCTTGGACAGACGTGAATGCATTTGGAGGGTATTCCGGGACACAACGTGGTATTGGACTAACAGGATAACGGGAACTGTAAGCTGATCTCAAGTTCCTTAAAGATAGAATTACTGAGTGGACCCCACTTATAACATAGACCCTCCAGAAAGATCATACTACACACTACAATGCTCACCCCAAAACCAGGACTTCACCTCCTAATCCAGACTGTACTTCTGACTAACCCCCCACTCCATCCACCCCCCCCCCCCTGACAATATATACATTGTTTGTTTATAGTATCCCTGCAATATTTCTTTCTCTTTACTTTCCATCTCTATCCTTTCCTTTCCTGTCTCCCTTTCTTCCTGACAGCTGGGATGTTTAGTTTACATATTATGTATGTTACCTGATGTTGGGGGTAAGGATTCACCCCGGTGAATCATACCCCCTAATATTGTGTCAGACAGCTGAGTAGAAATTACTCTAAGTGAAATGTTTTCGCTTTTCTTTCCCTCTTACTACAAAAAAAAATCAAAAAAGCTGTACAGCCCTCAATTTAATCTATTTTTATTCTTATTGAATTTGATTGTTCGTGTCACTGTTGAATATTCTTGTAACTCGACCCTGATAACTTATGTTGTGACTCTATGGCTGTATAATAAAGAAATTTATTTAAAAAAAAAAAAACGAGAGGGGCGTGCAAGAGATGCTGTTGGTGGCCAGAAGAATTGCGGGACACTTTCGGCGTACAGGCACCACGTACAGAAGACTGGAGCAACACTAAAAACGCCTGAACCTGCCCTGCCATCATCTGAAGCAAGAAGTGGTAACGAGGTGGAATTCAACCCTCTATATGCTTCAGAGGTTGGAGGAGCAGCAAAAGGCCATTCAAGCCTATACAATTGAGCACGATATAGGAGGTGGAATGCACCTGTCTCAAGCGCAGTGGAGAATGATTTCAACGTTGTGCAAGGTTCTGCAACCTTTTGAACTTGCCACACGTGAAGTCAGTTCAGACACTGCCAGCCTGAGTCAGGTCATTCCCCTCATCAGGCTTTTGCAGAAGAAGCTGGAGACATTGAAGGAGGAGCTAACACAGAGCGATTCCGCTAGGCATGTGGGATTTGTGGATGGAGCCCTTAATTCGCTTAACAAGGATTCACGGGTGGTCAATCTGTTGAAATCAGAGCACTACATTTTGGCCACCGTGCTCGATCCTAGATTTAAAACCTACCTTGGATCTCTCTTTCCGGCAGACACAAGTCTGCAGGGGTTCAAAGAACTGCTGGTGAGAAAATTGTCAAGTCAAGCGGAACGCGACCTGTCAACATCTCCTCCTTCACATTCTCCCGCAACTGGGGGTGCGAGGAAAAGGCTCAGAATTCCGAGCCCACCCGCTGGCGGTGATGCAGGGCAGTCTGGAGCGACTGCTGATGCTGACATCTGGTCCGGACTGAAGGACCTGCCAACGATTACGGACATGTCGTCTACTGTCACTGCATATGATTCTCTCCCCATTGAAAGAATGGTGGAGGATTATATGAGTGACCGCATCCAAGTAGGCACGTCAGACAGTCCGTACGTATACTGGCAGGAAAAAGAGGCAATTTGGAGGCCCTTGCACAAACTGGCTTTATTCTACCTAAGTTGCCCTCCCACAAGTGTGTACTCCGAAAGAGTGTTTAGTGCCGCCGCTCACCTTGTCAGCAATTGGCGTACGAGGTTACTTCCAGAAAATGTGGAGAAGATGATGTTCATTAAAATGAATTATAATCAATTCCTCCATGGAGACATTCACCAGCAGCAATTGCCTCCACAAAGTACACAGGGAGCTGTGATGGTGGATTCCAGTGGGGACGAATTGATAATCTGTGAGGAGGGGGATGTACACGGTGATGAATCGGAGGATGATGATGTGGACATCTTGCCTCTGTAGAGCCAGTTTGTGCAAGGAGAGATTAATTGCTTCTTTTTTGGTGGGGGTCCAAACCAACCCGTCATTTCAGTCACAGTCGTGTGGCAGACCCTGTCACTGAAATGATGGGTTGGTTAAAGTGTGCATGTCCTGTTTATACAACATAAGGGTGGATGGGAGGGCCCAAGGACAATTCCATCTTGCACCTCTTTTTTCTTTCATTTTTCTTTGCGTCATGTGCTGTTTGGGGAGTGTTTTTTGGAAGGGCCATCCTGCGTGACACTGCAGTGCCACTCCTAGATGGGCCAGGTGTTTGTGTCGGCCACTTGGGTCGCTGAGCTTAGCCATCCAGCGACCTCGGTGCAAATTTTAGGACTAAAAATAATATTGTGAGGTGTTCAGAATAGACTGAAAATGAGTGGAAATTATGGTTATTGAGGTTAATAATACTTTGGGATCAAAATGACCCCCAAATTCTATGATTTAAGCTGTTTTTTAGGGTTTTTTGAAAAAAACACCCGAATCCAAAACACACCCGAATCCGACAAAAAAAATTCGGTGAGGTTTTGCCAAAACGCGTTCGAACCCAAAACACGGCCACGGAACCGAACCCAAAACCAAAACACAAAACCCGAAAAATTTCCGGTGCACATAAGTTGCTACACAAATTACTTACACTCTGGGAGCAAACACTGTGGGGGGGTAACACACCACTAGCAGCCCTAGGGGTGGGCCAGCAGCACAGACTATATCATACTCTCCAACATTTTACACATAAAAATCGGTACAAATTAGGAAAGGTGGCGTGGTCATGAGTAAAGGGGGCGTGGCCACGTCCCTTTTCCTATACTTTCAATAAAAGTTTGGAGAGCCAAAAATCGGTACAGACCATAAAAAAAGGTACTGTACCTGCTAAAATGGTACAGTTGGAGGGTATGCTATATCAGGACATGCATGATATGTTCATACCTCCCAACTTTGGTTGCCGTCAAGGAGGGACATCGGCGCGGCATAGCTGCGCCCGCCTGGAAAAAGAGGGTGTGGCTTTGCGGGAGTGCCCGCGACAGCGAGCCACGCCCCCGGTTTTCGTCACTTTGGGGGCATGCCCAGCGGTCTGTGAGCCGCTGGCATGCCCCTCTCTCCCTCTGCCTCTTTTTAATAGACTCCCAACTGCCCCTCCCCCCCACCGCGGGACACTGTGGCCCGCGGGTGTGACAGCGGGACAGTCCCAAAACAACGGGACTGTCCTGCGAAAATCGGGACAGTTGGGAGGTATGTATGTCAGTGATGTCAGGGCCAGTGACATGATGTGAGGAGGTGAATGGAGGTAGCACGAACCCACACACAGAGTTATATAGTGGAAGTAGCACGGTCCCCCAGCAGCACAGAGTAAAGCAGGAGATACATAATGCGCTACGCTATATAAGAAACTGTAAATAAATCAATAATTTCACAGGGACAGTGACAGTGACATGTTGTGAGGAGGGGAATGAAGGCAGCAGGAAGCCACAGACTGAGAGTTGTATAGTGGGAAGAGCAGGGTCCCTTGGGGGAACAAAAAGGGGTCCGGCCACTACACAAAGTGCATTAGGGAAACAAGATATGCCTATATACTATATACTCTCCAACCAACGTAAATTAATGAACAATTAACATTCTAATTTACCATCCTAATCCCATAGCGAAACATGGGTATTCAGCTGTCTGTGTGTTTTTAATATTTACATTTATTTTTGTAAACAGACATTCTTAAAGTCTGGGGCAATGCCGGGAACTCCAGCTAGTATTTAATACATTTAGGTATGAAAACAGAGCACATCCTTGTTTTTAATTAATCTGCCTCTCTCTATTTCTTTTTCTATCACATTATTCTTATTGTTTATTTTCTTTTATATTTTGCTTGCAAGAGCTCTATTATAGTGCACACATATAAAATCAGATATTAAAGTAACGATATATGAGCAATAAATAGCATTAAGGAAATTGATACCTATTTAAAGCATATTTAATAATTTTTACATTTTATTAAGAAAGGATTGAGTGCTCCCTCTTGGTAACTGATTCCCTTTTCTTTGGTCCATTTGTATAAAAGCATGAATCAGTGGGTAGCACCAACAGAACATTGGGGGGTCATTCCGAGTTGTTCGCTCGCAAGCGGATTTTAGCAGATTTGCTCATGCTAAGCCGCCGCCTACTGGGAGTGAATCTTAGCATCTTAAAATTGCGAACGATGTATTCGCAATATTGCGATTACACACCTCGTAGCAGTTTCTGAGTAGCTCCAGACTTACTCGGCATCTGCGATCATTTCACTGCTTGTCGTTCCTGGTTTGACGTCACAAACACACCCAGCGTTCGCCCAGACACTCCTCCGTTTCTCCGGCCACTCCTGCGTTTTTTCCGGAAACGGTAGCGTTTTTTCCCACACACCCATAAAACGGCCTGTTTCCGCCCAGTAACACCCATTTCCTGTCAATCACATTACGATCGCCAGAACGATGAAAAAGCCGTGAGTAAAAATCCTAACTGCATAGCAAATTTACTTGGCGCAGTCGCAGTGCGGACATTGCGCATGCGCATTAAGCGGAAAATCGCTGCGATGCGAAGATTTTTACCGAGCGAACAACTCGGAATGACCCCCATTGTGATACAGATCTGTAAGGTCCCTTATCAGAAAAGTATTTATTTACATTATTTTTAGTGTGGGATGTCCTTCCATTGTCTATATTAAATACAGTAATTTCTCAGATTTGTAAATCAATCATGTGAATTTATTATAAATAGGAATCATTTCAGATGTGTGACTGATACATTTATAGTAATATAACTGCACATGATAGCTGTTCATCCTCCTTTCAAACTACTGAAATCAAACAAGCACCACCTAGTGGTAAATTCAGTTAACTAACAATTCCTATGAGTGTACCCAAAATACCAAGGAGAATGAATAATACATCAAGAGGGTTGGGGGGGGGGGGGGCACTTTAAATGAGCACGGCTGATTGGAAAAACCCTGTGACGTGGAGTATTACCTGCATCGGCAGGGTTTTGCTATTCAGTTACAGGAGAGGAAGTGAGACTTGGTGACTTCTATAGTATTTACCATGTCTTTTTTTATGCACCCCAGACCCCAGAGTGAAGTCTGATTTTTCCTAAAATCAATATTTTTAGGAAAAATCACAGGGACTCGCTCTGGCACACTTGTGGCACCACCGATGAGCACTAATTAAGCAATTGGAAATTTCCAATTAGTGTAATTGGACATTACTCACCTTCCGAAGCTGTGTTTTCTCCTCCAGCATCGGGATCTGGGTCTTCTGCAGCAGTGGTGAGTGTAAAATGTATGTGAGTGTGTGCATGTGTGTGTGTGAAACCCCTGGTGTGTGTGACACTGCCCCCCCCCCCCTCCTCCTTGTGTGAGTGTATTCCACTTCTCCTGAAGGCAGCGGCTGAGAGAACTACATTTCCCAGCAGCCCTTGAGCCTCCCAGTAGCACTCAAGAGACTCCAAGCAGCACTTTCCCCAGTGAGAAGATGGATGGGAGACCAATGGAGCCGCAGAGACCGCCAGAGGGGTGAGTATCTGTTTCAACTGAAGGATCCTCTTCTTCGACGAGTCCGTGTTCTCCAAAGATCTTCTGGACAAGGGGTCTAATTCAGACCTGTTCGCTCGCTAGGTTTTTTTTGCAGTCCTGCGTTTGCATAGTCGCTGCCCATAGGGGAGTGTATTTTCGCTTAGCAAAGGTGCGAACGTAAGTGTAGCAGAGCTGTATAAACAGATCTTGTGCAGTCTCTGAGTAGCCCAGGACTTACTCAGCCTCTGCGATCACTTCAGCCTGTCCGGGACCGGAATTGACGTCAGGAACCCTCCCTGCAAACACATGTGTCACAGCCGTCTTCTGTAACCCTGTCTTCCGAGGGTAAGTTCGAGATCAGTGGTAAAGCCACAACACCAATTGGGATTTTACTATTTCTCACAATACAGGTGAATAAAATAACACACTATGAAACAGAGGATTAAGTCTTGTTTTAAAGAATGAACTGGCTCCTCGTCTTTATTTCTGTTCACAGAATTTAGTGTAACTACTTAAACTCATAACATTAATTTTTACCAACAGTTAATTGGTCAATCTAGTTTCACCATGCCCATCAATTCCACACTACTACAACACTGCAATTTTATTTCACAGCAACTGCCAATCCGCGTCGGTCGTCTCTGGGTGGGATATAAAGGTTAATGCATATACAATACCCCGTCAATGGAAATTTCCACCCTTACATTTTTATGCAGTCATTAAATAATAACTATATTCCTTCTATTACTGAGAGATTTAAACCTTAAGTAATATTGTCCACCAATTACTACTCTCTATATTGCCCAATTTCTAATGGCCATATCGTTGGTGCACATGAAGTTCTTTTTCCTTACACGTGTATACCTGGACTGTTTAGCTAGCTGAAATGTTGTTAGTTATATGAACTAATCTCCGTGGCCTTCGTTGAGGATTATTAGTCTAACATTATGTGTTGTTTGTAATCCACAGGTAATTGCGATTTTATACTTTATCAATCATCCTGGTGACGAATTACATAGGGATGCTAGGATTCGGAGACGCAAGATGGATAACGAACTATTTCCCTTATCGGTGCAATAATTAAGGTAAGTCTGTATCTGACTGACACTTCTCTTTTTCCTTTAGGCTGTACTGTCTGACTTTTGACTATCAATTCCTCCGGTTCTGTGCTGCATATATGTTACATCTGACTGCGGTTTTTCTCTCTCTTAGGCTGGGTGGTCTGATCTTTTATTATTATTGATTGCTTTTATTATGAATTGCTTCGCAATTGTAGTGGGAAATAAACTGTCTGAAGAGCGGGGACACCTCTTACTAAGTCCCCTTCTTAGTGAGGTTGGGATGTCTAGCCTTTATTGTGCGTGGGGCTATTTCCCCTTCTTCAACACAGCCTGAGGTGATGCAGTGTGGGTATGAGTCTCTAAGATAATCTGCATAGGACCACCCCTGACCTAATTTGGCGTGACCGGGGGCCCACCCACACTCTGGTCACTCACGCTTTGAAGTCCGCCTTTATCCCACCGGGTTGGTGGGAGAGCCACTGCCACCTCCTGGAGGCCGTCCTTTCCCGCAGATCTCTCCTGCTACAGGCGGCCTGTAATCTGCGTCACCGCTGCGTTGAGCCGTCTTTCTCCGGCAATTAGGCAGAACGGGAGTCTCTGACGCCGCCGGGTATACCGGGGATGAAGATCAGGTAGGGGTGAGTAATTGCTGTCACCCGGGGTTCGTAACGGAGCCTCTTTCCTCGCTCGTCTGCGTAGCCACCGTCGCGTCACTCTGCCGTCCCCTGTTGCGTACCTCAGACTGCCCAACGGTCCTACTTCAACCCCGTTTTATCCACTCCGCTGGGGTTTCCGGATCTGTCCCGCCATCCGTTGGTATCGCGCGCTACCCTATGCTCCTCCACGTACGCTTGGATCTCCCCCTAAGTTCGGCGAAATGGAAAGGTCCCGAGGACACGAGCCAAACTCAACTCTGTGTCATTTCCAGTCCAGCCTGTACTATTTCGCCTCCATGAGGGTCCGCAACTAAGAGTTCTTTCTCTCTATAGGGTTGACTAATTTAAATAAAGCCTTTTGCCCTCTGTGAGAGTCTAATGAATTATAATACTATTTCCCTATATAACATGCCAGCGTAGAATGAGTGGGTATGCACTCGCACCAGCTTATCTTACACTCTAATAAGCCCCCTATAGATACCAGGGCATTACACATGGACGTGCCTGCATTTTTCCAACCACTCCCAGAAAATGGTCAGTTGACACCCACAAACGGCTCTTCCTGTCAATCTCTTGGCAAATGCCCATGCAAATGGATTCTTCGCACAAACCCTTCGCTGAGTGGCAATCTGCTTTGTACACGTGTTGCACGTGTACAAAGCAGATTGCCACTCAGCGAAGGGTTTGTGCGAAGAATCCAGCGCATTGCATATGCATGCGCAGTTTAGACCTGATCGCCCGCTGTACGAAAACGCTGAATTAGGCCCAATGACCCTTGTACACCCCAGGCTAAGACTTGTAGAACTCTCTAGCAGGTCTTCTAGCCTATAATAGCCACTTTTCCTGTAAGGCGCTATGTGCCTACCTGTACTGAGATGCCACCAGGACTTACGCCCCTGGAGGTAGTACAAGCTTAACCTGGAGTGACCCACATCAATGCTGGTAGATGCAGAGCCGGCCCTAACCAATGTGATGCCCTAGGCAAGATTTTGGCTGGTGCCCCCTAGCACCACCGCTGGTTCCGCCTCTGACCTTGTACCCCCTATATTTTAAATAGGAACAGTTCGCACATTTGGCGCGCAGCCCAAAAAGGGGGGTGTTTTTGCTGGCAAGGGGCATGGCCACACAATAACCTCAATTCCAATTACGCCACACAGTACTGCAACTTTATTTACATATGATCATGCGATAGTGTCCATAATTCATATTACATCCCACAGCAGTATCACTTTACCTTATAAACATTACTCCTCACAGCAGTATCCCTTATTCACATTACATCACACTGAATTGCTCCTTATTCACATTACACCACACCCTATTGCTCTTTATTCACATTAGATGACACAGTAGTGCCCTTTCTATACGTAAAGCCACATAGTAGAGCATTTACAAACATTCCACACAGTAATGCCCCTTACACATATGAGACACCTTATTAATGTCCTTATAAACATAATGCACCTTACACATTATGACAATCTTTATTAATGCCCTTTTGCACATAATGTCCCTTACACATATGCCGCACATTATTAATGCCCTTATACACATAATGACACACATAGTACCCCCTATACATTTGCTGCACATTATTAGTGCCCCTATATACATAATGACACACACACACACAGTAGTACCCTGTTACACATATGCCACACATTATTAATGCCCTTATACACATAATGACACACATAGTGCCCCTTACACATATGTTGCACATTATTAATGCATTTTTACATGACACACATAATGCTCCCTACGCATATTCCGAACACTACTGCACAACCAACCCACTCACATGCACACAGCACTCGCACTGCAACTAACACTGTGACCTCTGCCTCTGCTTGGATACAGATGTGTCCTCATAAATACTGCCTCAATGCTAACGTCGGGCACACCCTTTTTTTATGAAAATGCATCTTATTTGCATTGCTATATGGCTAGGATACACAAGCAGCTTCTGCTGATTAAAATGATATGCAGCATGCCTATATATTGTGTGAGACTGTGGCTGTATCTGCATATGAAATGCTACACACAGAATATAGGCATGCTGCATATCATTTTACTCAGCAGAAGCTGCTGATGCCCCTAGGCATATCAAATTCCCTAGGCAATTGCCTAGTTTGCCTATGCCTATGGCCGGCTCTGGGTAGATGAGAACAAAAAGTAACACTACCAAATCTGAATCTCTCTGCACATGTTTCATCTGCCCCACCTGTGGTGCAACATGGTTTTGCCCAATTGCTAACTTTTTTTGTTTGCTAACAAACCTGAATAACCTGAAGTAGTCTGAGTGGATATGACAGTGGGGACCTTTGAGCCACAGGTAACAAGTCATTTGGGAATCCGTATAGCTGTTAGGGCATGGGCGTATTAACAGAGAAGGAGGACCCTTTTCTGCAGCTGTGCGAGGCACAGACACTATTGCACTTACACAAATCAAGATTTTGTAATACGCATGAGCTATTTTACAGAAAAATGGTGAGGTGAGTATTTAAAAAAATTAGTGCAGGGTGTGCGGTGTGGCCCCCCCTGGATTCCAGGGGCCCGTGTCCACTGCACACACTGCACTCATTATAGATACGCCACTTTGTTAGGGACATATTCATAATGTATCGCAATATTCGGAGGCAATTAATAACTGCATATTACTAGAATAAAGTATAATGATTTATACGTGTTTTCATAGATTACTTTATTTTCTTGGTTTTTTTTTTGGTTTTTTTTTAATAACTGTGGGGGCAATGTGTGTGTGTGTGTGTGTGTGTGTGTGTATTTTCTGCCTTTGGGGGGACAATCAGCGGTGCAAGTAGAAATATTTTCTTAGTGGCCAAAAATGGGCCTGTTCACTTGTCAAGAGGGGGCGTGTTCACACAAACTAGGGGGTGGCTACATGACAATAGGGGCGTGGCCATATTATGCCACACACCGTAATGCCCCTTACACATTATGCCAAACACTGTAATGCCCATTACACATTATGCCACACACCGTAATGCTTTTTACACATTATGGTACACACCGTAATGGCCATTACATATTATACCATACACCCTAGGTGGGGTCAGAGAGTACTTCCAGGTGAACTTGTGTATAAATATAGATGCATGCAGGTAGGAGACCATACTGCCTTGAGGAAGAGTTGTTGGTAACTGGAAACGCGTTGAGGGACACTTTGGTTGACTTACCTGCATCCAATAATCTAAAAGGAAGCATCGTGTCTGGAGGCTGGCAATTAGCGTGGAGGGAAGAAGGAAGGGATCCAGAACCTCCCATTAATACTTGTTCTGTGTCTTGCCAGAAGCTAGACACAGAACAAGTCCATTTTTACTTACCCTCTGTGTGGTGGACACATTATATAAGTTGTGTTATTGTGAACTCAAACTGTAAAACCTTTTTTTTTTTTTTAAAGAAATTTATTGCACTATATTCTCCATTTTTTTCTGACTTTTTGCATGGAGTTTCTACTAGCAGTTTATCCTGTGACTGCTGGGAAAGAAATCCACTTTGAGAATTAATCGACATACAAATATAAAGGAATGTCATATCTAATCTTATTCATGGACTATAGTGCACAGCGCTCCAGCGCTCTCGGAATGGTTGTGTCTATGTTGCCTTCGTGCAAAGGACCTGGACGTGACAAAACGAGTGGGCAGGAGAGAACTCCCGCCCTTACAGCCCCTAAATATTTTCTTCATTCTCCGATGGTTTGGGGTATTTTTTTTTTCTATGCAGCATTGGACCCTTGTGGGCTCGCTCCGCTCGCCACGCATCGGGCTTGGTGTCTCGCTCCACTCCGTTTCCCTCGCCACACTTTTCTATTCCAAATAGATTGTGACATGGACCCAGGGGTTTATGGAAAAGATCCTCTGCACGAAGAGAAACTAGACGCTACCCTCCCGGAATCTGCACTTCTGGGTAGCGCTGGGCATGCTGCACTCACCTGACAGAGGGTAGCGGTGAAATAGTACCTCTAGTATCTGTCTTCTACGTGGCCATTTTTGGAGGGGCGCACGGACAGAGACCCTGCGGCGCTGGAGGTGGGCTGGTGGTATGGCGTACTGGCACTGTATTTCTTAATAGTGCGCCGTACTACCCTTCTTTCAGCACTGGGAGCAACGTGTGTTGGGTTTTTTACTGTGGTGGATAATGTGTGTTTTCATTTCTATTGAGATGGGGATGGGGGGGCTAGGTGTAATGGCACTCCAAAAATTCTTGCACAGAATAATAGTAGACTGGGTCCAACCATGTAAATGCTGCTTGACAAAGTAAGAATAAGTCTATGTATCAGTATCATGTCGCTAGCACTATATGCAAGGGTCACAAGCTAGTATGTTAGGGGTAATTTTTTCAGATTTTCTATGGATATATACACAAGCCAAGAAATGGAATATAGGAGGCATGGATGATAGCTTACCCCCAAAAATCACAAGTACAGTACAAATTCTGCATCATACGTAGGCTTGAATCCAAAGAAGAGAATGTAGTGATAAGTTGTGTGACATCTATAAGGATAGTTATACTGTAGTAGCATTTTTGAGGAAATGTAAATGCAGTTAGAATTGACATGCAAGATAAAGAAGATGAAGATAACTGTAAACCCCACTACTTATTACTCGCCTACCACTGCCAATGAAGAGGTCATTACAAGTGTTTGAACCCAGTGTTGGAGAGGTTGTTTGCATATTGGATTGCATGTGCTAATAGTTTAAGGCATTCTTTGCTTGGATCCTAGAATCATCTAAAGCTGCCTCGCAGGAGGAGATCAGGGCCCTCATTCCGAGTTGTTCGCTCGTTGCCGATTTTCGCTATACTGCGATTTGTTGCTAATTGCGCATGCGCATGGTATGCAGCACGCATGTGCTTAGTTATTTAACACAAAGCTTAGTAGATTTACACAAGCTTGAGCGACGTTTTTTCATCGCTCAAGTGATCGTAGTGTGATTGACAGAAAGTGGGTGTTTCTGGGCGGAAACTGGCCGTTTTCAGGGAGTGTGCTGAAAAACGCAGGCATTCCACGTAAAAACACAGGAGTGGCTGGAGAAATGGGGGAGTGGCTGGCCGAACGCAGGGCGTGTTTGTGACGTCAAACCAGGAACTAAACGGACTGAGGTGATCGCAATTTAGGAGTAGGTCTGGAAATACTCAGAAACTGCAACTAATAATTTAGTAGCAGATTTCCTAATCTTTCGTTCGCTATTCTGCTAAGCTAAGATACACTCCCAGAGGGCGGCGGCCTAGCGTGTGCAATGCTGCTAAAAGCAGCTAGCGAGCGAACAACTCGTAATGAGGGCCAAGGACTTATGAAGGCAGGCATGTCAAACTCAAAATTCCAACCGGGACGAATATTTAAGGTCTAAGAGAAAATTAAAAGTCTTATATGCAATTTTGAAAGCCCTCTGTGGGTGTTTGCATCACCGATCACAGAATATTAAGACCCATGAGCCAGCTTTTGCTGCTGTGTATTTCCCTGTGATGGAGGGCATCTGGGCATGCTGCATTTTCAAGGTACGGAGTGGCAGCACAAATCATAGACATATGTATATACACAGTATATATGTGTAAGGACCATATATATATGACTTTATGAAAGAAAAATAAATTTATATAAAGGGGCATCCCCAGTTGCGCTAAGGATAGACTATAGCAGCACCTCTAGATGAATCTCCTGTTAGCAAAGATTTTAAAATAATAAATACCACAATAATCTGAGGGCGGTAATAGTAATGTTCCTTATTTAAGCCATTCACAGTCAGATATTTAGCATAACAGATAGATTTAGCAAAAAAAAAAAAAAAAATTACTTCTGTATGTAAAAAAGTTTATTCACAATAGAATTATAAAAAATACAATAATGTATGAACAACATCTGTTAATACAGTTTTACAAATAGACTATATGTATTTGTCAAGTTTGAGCTCAGTACAGCGAGTTTCTTTGGTGACATTTACTCGTAATGTAATACAGATGTTGAACTGTACATATAATTCAAACGCTTTTCATCCTGAAGGGCTTCCTCAGGGGTAGAAATATAGTGCCCAAAATAATTAGAGATGAACGGGTTCAGTTCTCCGAGAACCGAACCCCCCGAACTTCACGTGGTTTACACGGGTCCGAGGCAGCCTCTGTTCTTCCCGCCTTACTCGCAAAACCCGAACGGGGGAAAACGTCATCATCCCGCTGTCGGATTCTCGCGAGATTCGGATACCATATAATGAGCCGCGCGTCGCCGCCATTTTCACTCGTGCATTGTAGATTGAGCAGAGAGGACGTGTCTAAGTTCTCTGAGTGAAAAGCTCAATATCTGTGCTCAGTATCAGTGCTGCATTGTGGTGACCAGTATACCACAGTACAATAGTCCAGTGCTGTTCTCGCTGCCCAGTGTCTGTTCTAGTATCCTTATCAGTGCTCAGGATCAGTGCTCATTGTCTTGCTGCTGCATTGTGGTGACCAGTATACTACAGTACAAGAGTCCAGTGCTGTTCTCGCTTACCAGTGTCAGTTCTAGTATCCTCATCAGTGCTCAGTATCACTACTCATTGTCTTGTGCTGCATTGTGGTGACCAGTATACTACAGTACAATAGTCCAGTGCTGTTCTCGCTGCCCAGTGTCAGTTCTAGTATCCACATCAGTGCTCAGTATCACTACTCATTGTCTTGTGCTGCATTGTGGTGACCAGTATACTACAGTACAATAGTCCAGTGCTGTTCTCGCTGCCCAGTGTCAGTTCTAGTATCCTAATCAGTGCTCAGTATCACTACTCATTGTCTTGTGCTGCATTGTGGTGACCAGTATACTACAGTACAAGAGTCCAGTGCTGTTCTCGCTTCCCAGTGTCAGTTCTAGTATCCTCATCAGTGCTCATTATCACTACTCATTGTCTTGTGCTGCATTGTGGTGACCAGTATACTACAGTAAAATAGTCCAGTGCTGTTCTCGCTGCCCAGTGTCAGTTCTAGTATCCACATCAGTGCTCAGTATCACTACTCATTGTCTTGTGCTGCATTGTCGTGACCAGTATACTACAGTACAATAGTCCAGTGCTGTTCTCGCTGCCCAGTGTCAGTTCTAGTATTCTAATCAGTGCTCAGTATCACTAGTACTCATTGTCTTGTGCTGCATTGTGGTGACCAGTATACTACAGTACAATAGTCCAGTGCTGTTCTCGCTGCCCAGTGTCAGTTCTAGTATCCACATCAGTGCTTAGCATCACTACTCATTGTCTTGTGCTGCATTGTGGTGACCAGTATATTACAGTACAATAGTCCAGTGCTGTTCTCGCTGCCCAGTGTGAGTTCTAGTATCCTCATCAGTGCTCAGTATCACTACTCATTGTCTTGTGCTGCATTGTGGTGACCAGTATACGACAGTACAATAGTCCAGTGCTGTTCTCGCTGCCCAGTGTCATTTCTAGTATCCTCATCGGTGCTCGGGATCAGTGCTCATTGTCTTGCTGCTGCATTGTGGTAAACAGTATACTAGAGTACATTACTAAAAGTCCAGTGTCTTGTGCTGCATCTTGCTGCTGTAGGGTGCTGTGGTAGTGTCCTTTCACTGTCCATTCCAGTCACAGTGGTATCTGGTATCTATCTAGTGCTCAGTATCACTACTCATTGTCTTGTGCTGCATTGTGGTGACCAGTATACTACAGTACAATAGTCCAGTGCTGTTCTCGCTTCCCAGTGTCAGTTCTAGTATCCTCATCAGTGCTCAGTATCACTACTCATTGTCTTGTGCTGCATTGTGGTGACCAGTATACTACAGTACAATAGTCCAGTGCTGTTCTCACTGCCCAGTGTCAGTTCTAGTATCCTCATCAGTGCTCAGGATCAGTGCTCATTGTCTTGCTGCTGCATTGTGGTGACCAGTATACTACAGTACAATAGTCCAGTGCTGTTCTCGCTGCCCAGTGTCTGTTCTAGTATCCTCATCAGTGCTCAGTTTCACTACTCATTGTCTTGTGCTGCATTGTGGTGACCAGTATACTACAGTACAATAGTCCAGTGCTGTTCTCACTGCCCAGTGTCAGTTTTAGTATCCTCATCAGTGCTCAGGATCAGTGCTCATTGTCTTGTGCTGCATTGTGGTGACAAGTATACTACAGTACAGTAGTCCAGTGCTGCATCTCGCTGCCCAGTGTCAGTTCTAGTATCCTCATCAGTGCTCAGTATCACTGCTCATTGTCTTGTGCTGCATTGTGGTAAACAGTATACTACAGTACATTACTAAAAGTCCAGTGTCTTGTGCTGCATCTTGCTGCTGTAGGGTGCTGTGGTAGTGTCCTTTCACTGTGCATTCCAGTCACAGTGGTATCTGGTATCTTTCTAGTGGTATCTAATTCCAGACAATACTACCGTCTAATTCCATATATATTACTGGCATATAATTCCACACATTAAAAAATGGAGAACAAAAATTTAAAGGGTAAAATAGGGAAAGATCAAGATCCACTTCCACCTAGTGCTGAAGCTGCTGCCACTAGTCATGGCAGAGACGATTCAATGCCATCAACGTCGTCTGCTAAGGCCGATGCCCAATGTCATAGTAGAGAGCATGTAAAATCCAAAAAACAAAAGTTCAGTAAAATGACCAAAAAATCTAAATTAAAAGCGTCTGAGGAGAAGCATAAACTTGCCAATATGCCATTTACGACACGTAGTGGCAAAGAACGGCTTATGCCCTTGCCTATGTTCATGGCTAGTGGTTCAGCTTCACATGAGGATGGAAGCACTCATCCTCCCGCTAGAAAAATGAAGAGTTAAGCTGGCAAAAGCACAGCAAAGAACTACGCGTTCTTCTAAATCACAAATCCCCAAGGAGAATCCAATTGTGTCGGTTGCGATGCCTGACCTTCCCAACACTGGACTGGAAGAGGAGGCTCCTTCCACCATTTGCACACCCCCTGCAAGTGCTGGAAGGAGCACCCACAGTCCAGTTCCTGATAGTCAAATTGAAGATGTCACTGTTGAAGTACACCAGGATGAGGATATGGGTGTTTCTGGTGCTAAGGAGGAAATTGACAAGGAGGATTCTTATGGTGAGGTGGTTTGTTTAAGTCAGGCACCCGGGGAGACACCTGTTGTCTGTGGGATGAATAAGGCCATTGACATGCCTGGTCAAAATACAAAAAAAATCACCTCTTCGGTGTGGAATTATTTAAGCAGAAATGCAGACAACTGGTGTCAAGCCGTGTGTTGCCTTTGTCAAGCTGTAATAAGTAGGGGTAAGGACGTTAACCACCTAGGAACTTCCTCCCTTATACGTCACCTGGAGCGCATTCATCAGAAGTCATTGACAAGTTCAAAAACTTTGGGTGACAGCGGAAGCAGTCCACTGACAACTAAATCCCTTCTTCCTCTTGTACCCAAGCTCCTGCAAACCACACCACCAACTCCCTCAATGTCAATTTCCTCCTTAGACAGGAAAGCCAATAGTCCTGCAGGCCATGTCACTGGCAAGTCTGACGAGTCCTCTCCTAACTGGGATTCCTCCGATGGATCCTTGAGTGTAACACCTACTGCTGCCGGGGCTGCTGTTGTTGCTGCTGGGAGTCGATCGTCATCCCAGAGGGGAAGTCGGAAGACCACTTGTACTACTTCCAGTAAGCAATTGACTGTCCAACAGTCCTTTGCGAGGAAGATGAAATATCACAGCAGTCATCCTGTTGCAAAGCGGATAACTCAGGCCTTGACAACTATGTTGGTGTTAGACGTGCATCCGGTATCCGCCATTAGTTCACAGGGACTTAGAGAATTGCTTGAGGTAGTGTGTCCCCGGTACCAAATACCATCTAGGTTCCACTTCTCTAGGCAGGCGATACCGAGAATGTACACAGACGTCAGAAAAAGAGTCACCAGTGTCCTAAAAAATGCGGTTGTACCCACTGTCCACTTACTCACAGACATGTGGACAAGTTGAGCAGGGCAGACTAAGGACTATATGACTGTGACTGCCCACTGGGTAGATGTATTGCCTCCTGCAGCAACAACAGCAGCAGCGGCACCAGTAGCAGCATCTCGCAAATGCCAACTCGTTCCTGGGCAGGCTACGCTTTGTATCACCGCTTTCCATAAGAGGCACACAGCTGACAACCTCTTATGGAAACTGAGGAACATCATCGCAGATTGGCTTACCCCAATTAGACTCTCCTGGGGATTTGTGACATTGGACAACGCCACCAATATTGTGCGTGATTACATGTGGGCAAATTCCAGCACGTCCCATGTTTTGCACATACAATGAATTTGGTGGTGCAGAATTTTAAAAAAAATGACAGGGGCATGCAGGAGAGGCTGTCGGTGGCCCGAAGAATTGCATTCAGCCACCGCGTGCCGAAGACTGGAGCACCAGCAAACACTCCTGAACATGCCCTGTCATCAGCTGAAACAAGAGGTGGTAACGAGGTGGAATTCAACCCTCTATATGCTTCAGAGGATGGAGGAGCAGCAAAAGGCCATTCAAGCCTATACATCTGCCTACGATATAGGCAATGGAGGGGGAATGCACCTGACTCAAGCGCAGTGGAGAATGATTTCAACGTTGTGCAAGGTTCTCCAACCCTTTGAACTTGCCACATGTGAAGTCAGTTCAGACACTGTCAGCCTAAGTCAGGTCATTCCCCTCATCAGGCTTTTGCAGAAGCTGCTGGAGAGATTGAAGGAGGAGCTTAAACGGAGTGATTCCGCTAGACATGTGGGACTTGTGGATGGAGCCCTTCATTCGCTTAACCAGGATTCACAGGTGGTCAATCTGTTGAAATCAGAGCACTACATTTTGGCCACCGTGCTCGATACTAGGTTTAAAGCCTACATTGTATCTCTCTTTCCGGCAGACATAAGTCTGCATATGTTCAAAGACCTGCTGGTGAGACAATTGTCAAGTCAAGCGGAACGTGACCCGCCAACAGCTCCTCCTTCATTTTCTCCCGCCACTGGAGCTGCCAGGAAAAGGATAAAATTTCCAAAACATCCCGCTGGCGGGGATGCAGGGCAGTCAGGAGCAATAGCTGACCTCTGGTCCGGACTGAAGGACCTGCCAACGATTACTGACATGTCGACTTCTGTCACTGCATATGATTCTGTCACCATTGAAAGAATGGTGGAAGATTATATGAGTGACAGTATCCAAGTAGGCATGTCAGACAGTCCGATTATATACTGGCAGGAAAAAGAGGCAATTTGGAGGCCCTTGCACAAACTGGCTTTATTTTACCTAAGTTGCCCCCCCTCCGGTGTGTACTCCGAAAGAGTGTTTAGTGCAACCAGTAACCTTGTCAGCGATCGGTGTAGGAGGTTACTTCCAGAAAATGTGGAGAAGATGATGTTCAGCAAAATGAATTATAATCAATTCCTCCGTGGAGACATTTACCAGCAATTGCCTCCAGAAAGTACACAGGGACCTGTGATGGTGGATTCCAGTGGGGACGAATTAATACTCTGTGAGGAGGGTGATGTACACAGTGAAAGGGGTGAGGAATCGGAGGATGAGGAGTAGGTGGACATCTTGCCTCTGTAGAGCCAGTTTGTGCAAGGAGAGATTGATTGCTTCTTTTTTGGTGGGGCCCAAACCAACCAATCATTTCAGCCACAGTCGAGTGGCAGACCTGTTGCTGAAATGATGGGTTTGTTAAAGTGTGCATGTCCTGTTTATACAACATAAGGGTGGATGGGAGGGACCAAGGACAATTCCACACTACACCTCTTTTTTTTTTTTTTCCATTATTTGTTCTTTGGGGCCTAGTTTTTAAAAGTGCCATCCTGTCTGCCACTGCAGTGCCACTCCTAGATGGGCCAGGTGTTTGTGCCGCCCACTTGGGTCGCTTAGCTTAGTCATCCAGCGACCTCGGTGCAAATTTTAGGACTAAAAATAATATTGTGATGTGTGAGGTGTTCAGAATAGACTGGAAATGAGTGGAAATTATGGTTATTGAGGTTAATAATACTATAGGATCAAAATTACCTCTAAATTCTATGATTTAAGCTGTTTTTGAAAAAAAAAAAAAAACAGAATCGGACAAAAATTCTTAAGGGAGGTTTTGCCAAAACGCGTCTGAATCCAAAACACGACCGCGGAACCGAATCCAAAACCAAAACACAAAACCCGAAAAATGCCCGCTGCACATCTCTAAAAATAATACGTGAAAAGTACAACTTGATACAGACAATACACCACTGGTAGTGCCAGGTTTGGCCTTTCTGAAAAGTAACTGTATTTAGGATGTGTGATCAATAACACTGTCACAAACTTAATTCTCTTGTGGGACTAAGTCCTCTTTGGGCTATAATCATATAATGGCCAATACCATTTATGATGGTGCAATATTGTATATCAGAAATCAAGTACTGAGCTTTTAGTGTTTCCGCTAGTCAATGCGGAACCCTCAACACAGTTTCTAGTGGGAGGTCAAAACAATTGGGACAGAGGTATCAGTGTGTCTTTCCCAATGTTCAGTGGACACTTGGGCACTACCTCAGAGGCAGAAGTTGGTCCTGGCTCCTGCAGACAGAACTTGTTCCTGGTAAGTGGCCAGATGGAGTGTCAAGCGCTCCGGGGTAAGTCCCGGTGAAGTACAGTAGCATGGCTGATCTTCCTTCTCCTCTCTGCCTGCTTCCGCCTGCACAGTCCAGGTGACACTGCCCCTCCTATACCATACTAAAGGAACTGTGGGGCCCGGAACCCACAGGCAGCAGAATATTAATGAATCTGGCACACAGGGCACCAAAATGTATAGTTACGGCTCTCTCAGTATGATTCAAACTACCCATTTTTTGGATGGATTTAATCAAACAGGAAAAATACAAGATTATATTAATTTGAACACCGAAGGAGTAGTTTACTGTATACAATGCCAGTGCCAATAAAGTACATTGGGATAACAAGATCACTAAAAAAAGATAATCCTTAAGCATAAGGAAGTATACGCAATGCTGAATCCAATTTGAAAATAATCAAACAGTTAACATCAGGCATTTTTATTACCAACATAAAGGGAAAGCTCAAAAAACTTCCAGGCCTTCAGAAGTTAATGCAATCATATACAAAAATAAAGATGAGGTTACATTATAGCAAATACAGTAAAAAAATATTTTATATAACTAAGGTTTTGGTATACTGGAATTTGTATTTTTTGTGTTTGTAAAGTATATAAACATACTGCTAGACTTTCACTTATAAATGATATTTTTTCGTTATTTCATTTATTTACACACTATCAGTGGGATGTAATGGGGTGCAAGTTTCTATGCTGAACAAATCCACACCTTCTCGTACATTAGAAGTGGCCAGTTTGTCCCTAAACTCGCCCCAATGTAATAGCCTGTGAGTATTTAAGTTCGAGGCTATTACATTGTGCGATGTAGTGCAAGTTTTCTAGAATGAAAGCTCGCACAATGTAATGTGACGTTGTGCGAATTTGACAGAAGCATGCACAAATCAGTGAGATCCATGCATGCTTCTGTCAGGAAAACGAAAGAAATGGTAAAAAAAAGACGTGCAGATCCCCCCCGCAAAAGTATAACCAGCACTGGGCTACACTAGCCAGGAGACCCCAATAAATGGGTCCCATCCTCCAGGCACCCAAGGGCCACGGATGAAGCCCGGGGCTTTGGCCGCCACCCCTGGGCTGTGGGTGGCAACTTCATAGTTTTTTTTGTGTAAAAATAGAAATAAATATTGTCTTTTGCTGTGGAACTACAAGTCCCATCAAGGTTCCCCGCATGCTGGTACTTGGAGAACCACAAGTACCAGCATGTGGGACATTTAAGGGCCCACTGGTAACTGTAGTTCCACATCAAAATAAGTATTCAAATAAAGACAATCAACACACATCGTGATAGTATAGCTTTAATAAATCACACTTACACACTCACATATACTGTACTTACCTACATCCTATGCCACCATTCACGTCCACTTGTCCTGTGGAATCCATAGGGTATCTGTAATAAAAAAATATATATATTTTTTTAATATATTTCCAGTGTAGTGCTCTTTGTTCTATGTAGGCATCCACAGGGTTAAAAAAAAAAATAACAAAAAAATCCCGGCCCACCAGACTAAACATGGATCCCCTTTCCCTGAATGCCGGTACCCCTCATGACTCCTGTCACTTGGGGACCCGCCAGCCAATCAGGGAGTGCCATGTTTTGGATGTTTTAGGTGTGAGTTGTAAACTCGCATCCTATTACATTGCCCAAGTTCTATTTTTGCAATGGCAAAACATCTCAATGTGTGTTTTGTCATTGTGAGTTTTGGGCTTGCAGGAAACATGCAAGTTTCCATGTTCCCATTCCCCATTACATTGGTCGAGTTTGCAAAATGTGCGAGTTTAGCGCTAAACTTGCACATTTGTGCAAACTCGCACTGCATTACATTTGGCCCTCTATATTTAATTGTAGAGCACCTATTACATTTATTCTCCACTTTTGTATACATAGTCACATTATAAGAAAATATATGTGTTACATGATTTAAAAATGATAGAACTATTATTATGATATATACTAAAAGAAGAACACTCTATAATTCATGTTATCACATATACGGGTAAATGTAAAATGTGGGATTTCCACAAAGAAATGTCTGTATTTTTAAAGCGGCAATCGTTTACAAGGCAAAACGAGGTTGGTTTTGCCTTGCCCACAGTCCAGCTACATACCAAAACCCGACTATCTGCCAGCAGCCCGACTACCCCCCTCACCCCCAGCAGTCTAACTAAGCCTCCTGCTGCCTATCCAGAGGCGTCACTTACATGTGTGACACCCGGTGTAAAAGGGGTGGTGGCTTTGTGCGCTCTGTCAAAAGGTGGCATGGCTTCGCAAGATGTGAGAGCGTGGTTTTGAGGCACAGGGGCGTGGTTACGCTTCCCGACCCCCATTTTCATCACTATGGGTGTACGGGAGGTGCTGGCTGACTGTGGAGTCTGCAGTGCCGGCTTTTTCACAGTGACAGAAGCTGGGCACTGCACGTAATGTTACAGTGCAGCACCCGCTTCCTGTCACTGAGCAGGAGCCGACACTTTGGTGAATCCCCTCGGTGGGTGACACCCAGGTGCAGACCACACCCCCCATACACCCATTGTGATGCCACTGTGCCTATCTAAAGGTGTATACACACGGATAGATTTGGTAAACGATCCAATATCGTTAATGACTTCAGGACAATTTGGTGTCAAATAGTGAACGTTTGGACAATTGATCTTTAACGATTATGATTTACACAAAAATACACAAGATTGACCTTATCTTGGGTCAAATTTAAATAAAGGGTGTGACTGAAGTAGACAAAGCTGGCCAGTGTCTTGGGGACATTCATCACTGTGCAGAAGCTTATAGGGAGTGGCATGAGGGGGCACTGCCAGTGGTGCAAGTAGAAAAAATGTCTTACAGGTACTGTGTGCGCATGCCAAAAAAAATGGGTGTGGCCAAATGCCACATGGGGCATGGCCAATGAAAATGGGGGCGTGATACACATATGGGGGGAGGGGCATACACATATGACCCTAATAGTGCCAGATACACGTTGCCCCACAGTGCCAGATAATGATATACATTGCCCCACAGTGCCAGATACACCTTGCCTCACTGTGCCAGGTACACAAATGCCCCCAGAGTGCCAGATATACATTGCCTCACAGTGCCAGATACACATTGCCCCACAGTGCCAGATACACAAATGCCCCCACTGTGCCAGATATACATTGCCCCCCAGTGCCAGATACAGAAATGCCTCCACAGTGCCAGATATGCCCCCAGTGCCAGATACTCATGTCCCCGCAGTGCCAGATATGGCCACAGTGCCAGATACACATGTCCCCGCAGTGCCAGATATGCCCCTAGTGCCAGATACACATTTCCCCCCCAGTGCCAGATACACATGTCCCCCCAGTGCTAGATATCCCCCAGTGCCAGATATCCCCCAGTGCCAGATATGCCCCCAGTGCCAGATACACATGTCCCCCCAGTGACAGATATGCCCCCAGTGCCAGATATGCTCCCAGTGCCAGGTATACATGTCCCCCCAGTGCCAGATATGCCCCCAGTGCCAGGTACACATGTCCCCCCCAGTGCCAGATATCCCCCAGTGCCAGATACACATGTCCCCCCAGTGCCAGATATGCCCCCAGTGCCAGATACACATGTCCCCCCCAGTGCCAGATACACATGTCCCCCCCCAGTGCCAGATACACATGTCCCACCCACTGCTAGATATCCCCCAGTGCCAGATATGCCCCCAGTGCCAGATACACATGTCCCCCAAGTGACAGATATGCCCCCAGTGCCAGATACACATGTCCCAGTGCCAGATACACATGTCCCCCCCAGTGCTAGATATGCTCCCAGTGCCAGGTATACATGTCCCCCCAGTGTCAGATATGCCCCCAGTGCCAGATACACATGTCCCCCCAGTGCCAGATATGCCCCCAGTGCCAGATACACATGTCCCCCCCAGTGCCAGATACACATGTCCCCCCCAGTGCCAGATACACATGTCCCCCCCAGTGCTAGATATCCCCCAGTGCCAGATATGCCCCCAGTGCCAGATACACATGTCCCCCAGTGACAGATATGCCCCCAGTGCCAGATATGCTCCCAGTGCCAGGTATACATGTCCCCCCAGTGCCAGATATGCCCCCAGTGCCAGGTACACATGTCCCCCCAGTGCCAGATATCCCCCAGTGCCAGATACACATGTCCCCCCAGTGCCAGATATGCTCCCAGTGCCAGATACACATGTCCCCCCAGTGCCAGATATGCTCCCAGTGCCAGGTATACATGTCCCCCCAGTGTCAGATATGCCCCCAGTGCCAGATACACATGTCCCCCCAGTGCCAGATATGCCCCCAGTGCCAGATACACATGTCCCCCCAGTGTCAGATATGCCCCCAGTGCCAGATACACATGTCCCCCCAGTGCCAGATATGCCCCCAGTGCCAGATACACATGTCCCCCCCAGTGCCAGATACACATGTCCCCCCCCAGTGCCAGATACACATGTCCCACCCACTGCTAGATATCCCCCAGTGCCAGATATGCCCCCAGTGCCAGATACACATGTCCCCCAAGTGACAGATATGCCCCCAGTGCCAGATACACATGTCCCAGTGCCAGATACACATGTCCCCCCCAGTGCTAGATATGCTCCCAGTGCCAGGTATACATGTCCCCCCAGTGTCAGATATGCCCCCAGTGCCAGATACACATGTCCCCCCAGTGCCAGATATGCCCCCAGTGCCAGATACACATGTCCCCCCCAGTGCCAGATACACATGTCCCCCCCAGTGCCAGATACACATGTCCCCCCCAGTGCTAGATATCCCCCAGTGCCAGATATGCCCCCAGTGCCAGATACACATGTCCCCCAGTGACAGATATGCCCCCAGTGCCAGATATGCTCCCAGTGCCAGGTATACATGTCCCCCCAGTGCCAGATATGCCCCCAGTGCCAGGTACACATGTCCCCCCAGTGCCAGATATCCCCCAGTGCCAGATACACATGTCCCCCCAGTGCCAGATATGCTCCCAGTGCCAGATACACATGTCCCCCCAGTGCCAGATATGCTCCCAGTGCCAGGTATACATGTCCCCCCAGTGTCAGATATGCCCCCAGTGCCAGATACACATGTCCCCCCAGTGCCAGATATGCCCCCAGTGCCAGATACACATGTCCCCCCAGTGTCAGATATGCCCCCAGTGCCAGATACACATGTCCCCCCAGTGCCAGATATGCTCCCAGTGCCAGGTATACATGTCCCCCCAGTGCCAGATATGCCCCCAGTGCCAGGTACACATGTCCCCCCCAGTGCCAGATATCCCCCAGTGCCAGATACACATGTCCCCCCAGTGCCAGATATGCCCCCAGTGCCAGATACACATGTCCCCCCCAGTGCCAGATACACATGTCCCCCCCCAGTGCCAGATACACATGTCCCACCCACTGCTAGATATCCCCCAGTGCCAGATATGCCCCCAGTGCCAGATACACATGTCCCCCAAGTGACAGATATGCCCCCAGTGCCAGATACACATGTCCCAGTGCCAGATACACATGTCCCCCCCAGTGCTAGATATGCTCCCAGTGCCAGGTATACATGTCCCCCCAGTGTCAGATATGCCCCCAGTGCCAGATACACATGTCCCCCCAGTGCCAGATATGCCCCCAGTGCCAGATACACATGTCCCCCCCAGTGCCAGATACACATGTCCCCCCCAGTGCCAGATACACATGTCCCCCCCAGTGCTAGATATCCCCCAGTGCCAGATATGCCCCCAGTGCCAGATACACATGTCCCCCAGTGACAGATATGCCCCCAGTGCCAGATATGCTCCCAGTGCCAGGTATACATGTCCCCCCAGTGCCAGATATGCCCCCAGTGCCAGGTACACATGTCCCCCCAGTGCCAGATATCCCCCAGTGCCAGATACACATGTCCCCCCAGTGCCAGATATGCTCCCAGTGCCAGATACACATGTCCCCCCAGTGCCAGATATGCTCCCAGTGCCAGGTATACATGTCCCCCCAGTGTCAGATATGCCCCCAGTGCCAGATACACATGTCCCCCCAGTGCCAGATATGCCCCCAGTGCCAGATACACATGTCCCCCCAGTGTCAGATATGCCCCCAGTGCCAGATACACATGTCCCCCCAGTGCCAGATATGCCCCCAGTGCCAGATACACATGTCCCCCCCAGTGCCAGATACACATGTCCCCCCCCAGTGCCAGATACACATGTCCCACCCACTGCTAGATATCCCCCAGTGCCAGATATGCCCCCAGTGCCAGATACACATGTCCCCCAAGTGACAGATATGCCCCCAGTGCCAGATACACATGTCCCAGTGCCAGATACACATGTCCCCCCCAGTGCTAGATATGCTCCCAGTGCCAGGTATACATGTCCCCCCAGTGTCAGATATGCCCCCAGTGCCAGATACACATGTCCCCCCAGTGCCAGATATGCCCCCAGTGCCAGATACACATGTCCCCCCCAGTGCCAGATACACATGTCCCCCCCAGTGCCAGATACACATGTCCCCCCCAGTGCTAGATATCCCCCAGTGCCAGATATGCCCCCAGTGCCAGATACACATGTCCCCCAGTGACAGATATGCCCCCAGTGCCAGATATGCTCCCAGTGCCAGGTATACATGTCCCCCCAGTGCCAGATATGCCCCCAGTGCCAGGTACACATGTCCCCCCAGTGCCAGATATCCCCCAGTGCCAGATACACATGTCCCCCCAGTGCCAGATATGCTCCCAGTGCCAGATACACATGTCCCCCCAGTGCCAGATATGCTCCCAGTGCCAGGTATACATGTCCCCCCAGTGTCAGATATGCCCCCAGTGCCAGATACACATGTCCCCCCAGTGCCAGATATGCCCCCAGTGCCAGATACACATGTCCCCCCAGTGTCAGATATGCCCCCAGTGCCAGATACACATGTCCCCCCAGTGCCAGATATGCCCCCAGTGCCAGGTATACATGAAGCACCCCCCTCCCATGCTGCTCACCGCTGCTGCTGCTGCTGCTGTCCTGTGTGTGTGAGGGGAAGACAGCGCAGCCTGTGCCTCTCCTTACCCTCAGTCTCTGGCGGGTGTGGGTGAGTTCAATTCAGCGCTGATCCGTGAGCCAATCAAAGCTCGCGGTCCGGCAGCCTTGGCTGCCGGTCCGCGAGCTCTGATTGGCTCACGGGCGGCGCTGAATTGAACGAAGACACTGAGGGGCAGGAGAGGCGTAGGCTGCGCTCTCCTCTCCTCACATCAGCGGGATCGGCGGTGAGCAGCAGAGATAGGGAGGGAGGGGAGGAGCGGCGGCCTGTCGGTGTGGTTATGGCGTACCCATGGCTAAATTCATAAGGGTACGCCGTACCCACCCATACCTGCATACTTGCACCGCTGGGCACTGCATAAACAGTGCTGGCCAGTATCTGGGGAACATGCTGGGGGACTATACACAGGTATGGGACACATTGGTGGACAGTGAAAAATACTGTACATTGCTGCAAGGTTTATAAATATACATTGGTGGCCAGCAGCCTTTCAGCAACACGTACTTACTGTACTGTACATGCTGCTGCTTGTAGAAACTGTGAAAACAAAACAGATGAACTGCGTCTCTGTCTCTTCTCCATCCAGCCTGGCACAGAATGAGGAAATGGTGGTGGGGAGTGGTTAGCCAGCCATTCAGCTTTCACCAAATCGTTTATCATGCATACACACAAAATGATTTGAACACAATGCAAACGATTGGTCTATGATCTTTCTGCATGCATGAAAGATCATAGACCCCTATAAATGGGTGGCGGGTATGCACATCGGCAGATATATCTGTCATACACACAGAACGATTTGAAAGATTGGTCGTTGAGATCGATCGGGAACGCCCACATCTTTTGCCAAATCTATCCGTGTGTATGCACCTTAAGCCCTCCCGCATTCTTACCCCACCTGCAGCCTAACTTCCCCGGCACCTGATGTGTTCGGATTAAGGGGGTCATTCCGAGTTGTTCGCTCGTTGCCGATTTTCGCTATGCTGCGATTAGTCGCTTACTGCGGATGCGCAAGGTTCGCAGAGCGCTTGCGCTTAGTTATTTTACACAAAAGTTAGGTATTTTACTCACGGCATAACAAAGCTTTTTCATCGCTGTGCTGATCGTATTGTGATTGACAGGAAGTGGGTGTTTCTGGGCGGAAACTGGCCAATTTATGGGAGTGTGCGGAAAAACGCAGGCGTTCGAGTTGCAAAACGCAGGAGTGGCTGGAGAAACGGGGGAGTGGTTGGGCATACGCTGGGTGTGTTTGTGACGTCAAACCAGGAACGAAAAGGACTGAGCTGGTCGCAATGGCTGAGTAAGTCTAGAGCTACTCAGAAACTGCTAAGAAATTTCTATTCGCAATTCTGCTGCTAAGATACACTCCCAGAGGGCGGCGGCCTAGCGTGTGCAATGCTGCTAAAAGCAGCTAGCGAGCGATCAACTCGGAATCACCCCCTAAAAGAGGTGCTGGACCATCAAGTGCTGGATAATCTGTGGTGTACCTGTACATTCATTAGTATAATGTTTACAGAATAATTAGTCATACTCAATTTAGATATACAATTTGTTAGTTCAACTGATCCATTTAAAAGTAATGAAAGGGTTAATCTAACCCTAATTAATTTAATTTGGGACTAGGGTTTTAAAAGTACCTGGCAGCCCAATGGTTAGGTTTCCCTGTTTGTCAGATGCGAAACACGCGGTACTAGGATGGGCTGATGTTATTTGACCTACATTTGATCTTATATTGAGGCAGAGAAAAATGTTGGTATGTTTAATACTTTAATATGTTATGTTTGTTCATGATTAAAATACATAGTATTGATGTAGATCCAAGCAATCAGTGTTAACAACACTTCACAATAGCTGCAGTGTGATAGGAGAACCTACTTTGCAATCTAGCAGTGGGAGCACCGAGCACATAGGAAATTGCATGACACAGTGCTAAGTATAGACTCTAGCTAGCTACACTATGGGGGTCATTCCGAGTTGATCGCTCGCTAGCTAGGTTTAGCAGCCGTGCAAACGCTATGTCGCCGCCCACTGGGGAGTGTATTTTAGCTTAGCAGAAGTGCGAACGCATGTGCAGCCGAGTTCTGCAAAAACAGTTTGTGCAGTTCCAGAGTAGCTCTGAACCTACTCAGCACTTGCAATCACTTCAGCCTATTTGTGTCCGGATTTGACGTCATACACCCGCCCAGTGAACGCCCAGCCACGCCTGCATTTTTTAAGACACGCCTGCGTTTTTTAAGACACGCCTGCGTTTTTGCAAACACTCCCTGAAAACGGTCAGTTCACACCCAGTAACGCCCCCTTCCTGTCAATCTTCTTGCGGCCGCCAGTGCGAAGGAAAACTTTGCTAGAACCTGAGCACAACCACAAAGAGCTTTGTACCCGTACGTCGCGCGTGCGCATTGCGGGGCATACGCATGCGCAGAAATGCCGTTTTTTTTCACCTGATCGCTGCGCTCTGCCCCTATATCTGAATATCTCCCAGCGGCTCTACATACTGTATAACAATTATACTGCAGTGTGCAGTGTGACAGCCACATAGCAGCATTCCACATTGTGATCCATTAATAGGGATAACATAGTAATATCAATTTGAATAATACAGTACTAACCAGTCACTTGGCTACAGTGTGATTTAACTTTTTCTCAGGAGCACAGTGCTGGAAAAGTTGTAATGTTTCTCGTAATATCCTGTTGTTTCTGTATGCACATAACATCATTGCAGACATAAACGATAAATAAAAGCTGTTAATTGGGCAGCTTTACACACTCTACAGTAGAGATGTGCGGCTCGGTTCTCTGAACTCTGAACCCTGATCTTCTGAGGAGATCCAATCTGAACTGAGTCCCGATTCGGATCTTCATGCAGTTCGCTATTCAGATTTTGGGGGATATCCTATTAGGCCCGGTAAAACATCAGGTGTGAAAAACGTATGTTTTTCGCAATTGTTCCCTATGTTTCACCGTTTTTTTTTGACAGGCTATCTAGATTGATCACCTTTAAAAAAGAAATGGCCTTTCTCCCGAAAACACACAGATTCAGTGAAACCTGTGTGTTTTTGGAAACGGTGCTGTTTCTGGGAATTTGGTTTCGCCTGCCTAAGGGACAACCTGCAGCGTCCCATGCCCACTACAGCAGCAGCAGGCTGGGACTGCAGGCATCTGGAAGCTTTCCTCGGCACGGTGACCCCCGGCAGAGAAGCCGGGGCAGCACGGTGACCGCATCCCCCCTCTCCTCCGCCCCCGGCAACGTTCACATGACGGAGGAGCGGCCATGTGACCGGTGGAGCCGGAGGAGCAGCGCTGCACCGGGCGCTGTCAGGAGCCGGCACCCGGTGCAGCTTCAGGTAACCCTCGATAAGCCACCGCTCGTGCTGGCTTATTGGGGGTAATAGGAAATCCCCGGCGGGACAATTAGCCCAGGTAAATTACCGTGGCTAATTGGATATCCCCCTTTAAATCCGAATTTCGGGTTTTGGATTGCAAAAATTAGATGATTTTTGCTGTTTTTATATAAAAACGTGAGACTCCATACACATCTCTACGCTATAGTATCTACAGTGTATGATGTGACAGAAGAGCTTACACCATGGTTTATAAGTATGGGTCACAATGCACATATTAAATTCGATTATATTTTGTAAAGCATTGTTTTTAAAGCTATACAAAAAAGGCATGGTAGTGTCGATTACAAATTTTAGTACAGAAGCTAAAAGTACATGGAATACAGTTTATTTTCAATTGGTTTTGAATACGATATCATGATTTCTTGACTTATAGCAGCCTTTGGTTCTGAAAGTGAAGTAAAAGTGGCCTCACATGGGCAGCACCAGAGATATACCATGTAACCATGGCAGCAGCACCACCACCCTTCACATATCAACAAACAAAACAGGCCCCAAGTGCACATCGGGCCACTGGGAATCTACCACTTGGGCCGATCCGCCCCTGAAGAAAGTTCTGTCCACTCCCCACCTACCATAAAAAAATAGGATTTTAATTACCTACCGTTAAATCCTTTTCTCGTAGTCCTTAGAGGATGCTGGGGTCCACATTAGTACCATGGGGTATACACGGGTCCACTATGAGCATGGGCACTTTAAGAGATTAATAGTGTGGGCTGGCTCCTCCCTCTATGCCCCTCCTACCAGACTCAGTCTAGAAACTGTGCCCGAGGAGACGGACATATTTCGAGAGAAGGAAATACACAGACAGTGGTGAGATTCACACCAGCTCACACATACAACAAAAGGAAAGCCAAGCTAACTAACTTGGAACGAATCAGCAACGGCTGAACTAACAAACTGAACCAATTAACAATGCAGGAATATAAAGCACTGGGTGAACGCCCAGCATCCTCTACGGACTACGAGAAAAGGATTTACCGGTAGGTAATTAAAATCCTATTTTCTCTTACGTCCTAGAGGATGCTGGGGTCCACATTAGTACCATGGGGATGTACCAAAGCTCCCAGTACAGGAGGGAGAGTGCTGAGGTTCCTGCAGAACTGATTGACCAAACTTTAGGTCCTCAGTGGCCAAAGTATCGAACTTGTAGAACTTAGCAAACGTGTTCGACCCTGACCAAGTAGCTGCTCGGCAAAGTTGTAAACCTGAGACACCCTGGGCAGCCGCCCAGGAAGAACCCACTTTACGAGTAGAGTGAGCCCTAACAGATTTTGGACACGGCAAGCCTGCCGTAGAATAAGCATGCTGGATAGTGAACCTAATCCAGCGAGAAATTGTCTGCTTAGAAGCAGGACACCCAACCTTGTTGGGATCATAAAGGACAAACAGAGCGTCCAACTTCCTGTGACGAGAAGTTCTCTTCACATATATTTTCAAAGCCCTCACAACATCCAAGGACTTTGAGGTAATTGAGGAGTCAGTAGCCACTGGCACCACAATAGGTTGGTTGATATGAAAAGCTGACACAACCTTTGGAAGAAATTGCTGACGGGTTCTTCGCTCAGCTCTATCCTCATGGAAAATCAAGTAGGGACTCTTGCATGACAATGACCCCACTTCCGACACACGTCGAGCAGACACCAAAGCCAACAGTAAGAAACTTGATGTCCGCGTCCTGTAAAGGATCGAACCAATCCGATTGCATGAACTGCAGCACCACATTAAGATCCCAAGGTGCCGTAGGAGGCACAGAGGGTGGTTGAATATGCAGAACCCCTTTCAAGAACGTCTGAACCTCAGGAAGAGCCGCCAATTGTTTCTGGAAGAAAATGGACAAGGCCGAAATCTGGACCTTGATGGAGCCCAAGCGTAGGCCTACATCCATACCTGCTTGCAGAAAGAGGAGAAACCGTCCAAGTTTAAACTCCACCGCAGGAAACTTCTTGGATTCACACCAAGACACACACATTTTCCAAATCTGATGGTAATGTTTGGACGTTACTCCCTTCCTAGCCTGTATCAGGGCAGGAATGACCTTTTTCGGAATGTCTTTCCAAGCTAAGATCTGGCGTTCAACCTCCATGTCATCAAACGTAGCCACGGTAAGTCTTGATAGGTGAACGGCCCCTGTTGTAGAAGGTCCTCGCGAAGAGAAAGAGGTCTCGGATCCTCCAGCAGTAATTCTAGAACAGGGGTGGCCAACAAGTCAGAGGCAAAGAGCCAAAAAAAATCTGTATTCAAGCCAAAGAGCTGGTATCATGCACGCCTGAGGCGCGCGTGCCCAAAACTGGGGCGTGGCCTAACTGGCACAAGGCCACGGAC
The DNA here is from genome assembly GCF_028390025.1 of Pseudophryne corroboree. NCBI lineage: Eukaryota > Metazoa > Chordata > Amphibia > Anura > Myobatrachidae > Pseudophryne > Pseudophryne corroboree. The sequence continues at coordinate 499,598,799 of NC_086448.1, forward strand.
AATTTTTGAGAGCCGGCCTTCAGTATGACGTTCGTAGGAGCATGACCGTGTGTCACACCCCATTTTTAGTTACACTGGGGGCGAGAAACACAAACATTTTACACATTACGGCAGGAAAGAGTCCCCATTTTACACATTACGGCAGGCAAGAGCCCCCATTTTATACATTACGGCAGGCAAGAGTCCCTATTTTACACATTATGGCAGGCATAGAGGCTCCAGGCTGCATGCTCAAGTCTCCCCAGGCAGGCTCCAGTCTCCCCAGGCTAGCCCCCCAGGCAGGCTCCGATCTCTCCTGGCAGGCCCCAGGCTCGCCCCCCTTCCCCTGGCATATTCTCTGTGGGCTATTAGGCCTAGGGATAAATACATACTTATCGCGGCATCCACGAGTCCCGCGACCACGTCTCTCCTCTCCTTGTGGCAGCGGCTCTGCCTCTCATTACGCGATGTGACGTCATCCCAAGCCTCCTGTGAAGGAGTCAGATCTGGGACCAGTGACAAGTGTGGGTGCGGGAGTGGGAGCCGCATCAAATGAAAGGGAGAGCTGCATGCGGCTCGAGAGCCGTGGGTTGGTCACCCCTGTTATAGAAGATCCGCGTACCAAGCCCTTCTTGGCCAGTCCGGAGCAATGAGGATCGCCTGAACACTTGTTCTTTTTATTAGTTTGAGAATCTTTGGGATGAGCGGAAGTGGTGGGAACACATACACTGACTGGAACACCCACGGAGTTACCAGGGCATCCACCACCACTGCTTTTGGGTCCCTTGACCTGGAACAGTACCTCTGAAGCTTCTTGTTGAGGCAAGAGGCCATCATGTTTATCTGAGGGACACCCCATCGGCTTGTTACCTCTGCGAATACCTCCGGGTGGAGGCCCCATTCTCCTGGATGGAGATCGTGTCTGCTGAGGAAGTCCGCTTCCTAGTTGTCCACTCCCGGAATGAAGATTGCTGACAGCGCCACCGCATGCCTTTCTGCCCAGAGGAGGATTCTTGTTACCTCTGACATTGACGCTCTTCGTTCCGCCCTGTCGGTTTATGTAGGACACTGCTGTTACATTGTCCGACTGAACCTGAATGGCCTGATCTTGCAGAAGATGAGGCGCTTGTAGAAGGCCATTGTATATGGCACTTAGTTCCAGAATGTTTATAGGAAGGATGGATTCCAGACTTGACCACTTTCCTTGGAAGTTTTCCCCATGGGTGACTGCTCCCCAACCTCTGAGACTTGCATCCGTGGTTAGAAGGATCCAATTCTGAATACCGAACCTGCGGCCCTCGAGTAGGTGAGAAGTTTGCAGCCACCAGAGGAGTGAAGTTCTGGCTTTTGGTGACAGGCGTATCCGCTGGTGCATGTGAAGATGTGGTCCCGACCATTTGTCTAGGAGATATAGGCCCTCATTCCGAGTTGTTCGCTCTGTGATTTTCTTCGAATCGCAGCGATTTTCCGCTAATTGTGCATGCGCAATGTTCGCACTGCGACTGCGCCAAGTAAATTTGCTAAGAAGTTTGGTATTTTACTCACGGCATTACAAGGTTTTTTCTTCGTTCTGGAGATCGGAGTGTGATTGACAGGAAGTGGGTGTTTCTGGGCGGAAACTGTCCGTTTTATGGGAGTGTGTGAAAAAACGCTACCGTTTCTTGGAAAAACGCGGGAGTGGCTGGAGAAATGGAGGAGTGTCTGGGCGAACGCTGGGTGTGTTTGTGACGTCAAACCAGGAACGACAAGCACTGAACTGATCGCACTGGAAGAGTAAGTCTCGAGCTACTCAGAAACTGCACAGAGAAGTCTTTTCGCAATATTGCGAATCTTTCGTTCACAATTTTGATAAGCTAAGATTCACTCCCAGTAGGCGGCGGCTTAGCGTGTGCAAAGCTGCTAAAAGCAGCTTGCGAGCGAACAACTCGGAATGACCACCATAGTTGGAAGAACCTTGCATGGAATCTTCCATACTGTAGAGCCTCGTAGGAGGCAACCATCTTCCCCAGAAGGCGAATGCACTGATGAACCGATACCTGGGCTGGCTTCAGGACATCCTGGACCATTGATTTGATCACCAACGCTTTCTCCACTGGTAGAAACACCCTCTGCACTTCCGTGTCGAGTATCATCCCCAGGAAGGGCAGTCTCCTTGTTGACTACAAATGTGACTTTCGAAGGTTCAGGATCCACCCATGATCCTAGAGTAGTCGAGTTGAGAGAGCAATACTTTGCAACAACTTCTCCTTGGAAGACACTTTTATCAGCAGATCGTCCAAATATGGAAATATGTTCACACCGTTTTGAGTAACATCATCTCCGCCATGATCTTGGTGAATACCCTCGGTGCTGTGGAGAGGCCAAATGGCAGTGCCTGGAACTGAAAAGTCTGGCAGCGCAAATCTGAGATAAGCCTGGTGAGGCGGGCAGATTGGAATGTGAAGGTACGCATCCTTGATATCTGTCAGAAATCTGCGTTTTGCAGCATCTCACTTACCAGCACGCTGGTGTGCAGGCCTCCGGAGGTCATGGCCCCAGTCGCAGCTGCATGAGTGTACTGCCCGCAAGCGCCATAACTGATGTTGCTGAGTACCTCTGAATTGCGTCCAGCGTGTGCCCCGCTGTGTGCCAGCGTTTGTCCGGTATGGGCGCCGCCATGACACCTGCGCTCAGCTGATCCGGACACCCAATCCAGCGTGGTGTGTTCTCACAGAGATTCAACATCCAATCATCACAGAGCAAGGGGTATAAACTCCTGTTCCTGGCTCATTCTCATTGCCTCAGACGAGTCACACTCGGTGTACTAGTGCGCCTGGTTCCCGTGTTCCTGTCTCCAAGTGGATCCCCTGTTGTGCTTTTCTTCATTCAAGTCTTCAGTTCTCATTCCTTCAGCCTGCTTCAGACCCCAGCCACAGATCACTACTTCCATCTGCAGTAAGAGACTTTCCTCAGGTGTTACTCTTTGCTAAACCTGTGCACCTAATTAACAGCATTTCACCCTGTGCATTGTATCCAGCATTTCACACTCTTGCTGAGTAGGTCTCCTGCCTGGGCCGTGCTAGGCCAAAGTACTTTCATGCCATAGAGACTGTGTGCTTTTTACCAAATACCGGAGTTCTACTTTTCTTCAATTATTATCACAGTACCGTTTTGCATCCAGTTATTCAAATCATTATTACTGCCTATTTCTGTTACCAGTGACTTTTATTATTATTGGCTTTCAAAGTTATCATCCATTGCATTTCATCTCATCTGTTTACCCATTACTCTGTGACCTCTGTGACATAATAAACACCAGCGCTTATGCGCAGGACTTTTATTCAGCCTCCTCGTTTTATACACCACACCAGCCCTGACCCACTAGAGTGCCCCCTCCAGGGACAGACAAAAACAGAGACCTGACAATATCCAGGGATACCAGGAATCCCCCTCCTCCAGGCCTGAGATCACCGCTCTCAGAGACTCCATCTTGAATTTGAATTCCCTCAAGTAGGGGTTCAATGACTTTAGGTTTAATATCGGCCTTACTGAACCGTCCGGTTTCGGTACCTCAAGCAGGTTTCAGTGATAACCCTTGTGTTGTAGGTGGAGTGGAACAGGAACAATGACATTTGTTTGAACCAATTTTTTAATGGCTTCCTGTAAAATAGCGCTGTCAGCGAAACTGGTAAGCCAGTGTAGGCGAAGGATAAGATTTCCTAGCCGTTGTCGCTTCTGAGGGAAGAAAGGTTGACTTACCCGCAGTTGCCGTGGAGATCCATACATCCAAAGCATCCCCAAAGAGAGCCTGACCTGTGAAGGGTAGGTTCTCCACACTTCTCTTGGATTCCACATCCGCAGTCCATTTGCGTAGCCAGAGTCCTCTGCATGCTGAGACTGCCAGAGAAGTAGCCCGTGCATTCAGCATGCTAAGGTCCTTCATGGCCTCCACCATGAACCCTGTAGAATCCTGTATGTGACGTAAGAACAAATCAATGTCACTTCTATCCATAGTATCCAAGTCCTTTAGCAATGTGCCTGACCACTTTACTATGGCTTTAGAAATCCACGCACAAGCAATAGTGGGTCGTAAAGCAACGCCATTAGCTGTGTATAGTGATTTGAGTGTAGTCTCAATCTTGCGGTCAGCCGGTGCTTTTAAAGCGGTTGAACCGGGAACAGGTAAAACTACCTTTTTTGGCAACCTAGATACAGGTGCGTCAACTATAGGTGGGTTTTCCCACTTTTTCCTATCCTCTTCAGGAAAAGGAAAAGCAATGAGAACCCTTTTTGGGATCTGGAATTTTTTCTCTGGGTTTTCCCAGGATTTTTCAAATAAAGAGTTTAACTTCTTGGAAGCCGGAAAGGTAAGCGAGGATTTCTTACTTTCTGTAAAATAAGATTCCTCCACCTGTTCAGGTACGTTCTCAGAAATGTGTAAAACATTCCTAATGGCTTTAATCATTAGCTGCACCCATTTAGCAAGGGATGCATATCCCCATCACCGTCCCCTGTATCAGAGTCGGTATCAGTGTCAGCTTCCATAATCTGGGCAAGTGTATGCTTTTGTGGTTATGCAGGTGGGGTTTTTGATGAAGTAGTGGGGGCCAAATATTGTAACCCCTCCACAGATTTCCTCAAAAACTGCGTCTCTTTCTCAGTATGTGACATCCTTGTAGAAATTTGGACTAACAATCCCCTTAGAGAATCCACCCATGGGGGTTCGGATTCCAAAGGCTGGGACAGTATGTTGCAGTCCTGAGTACATGGAATAGACTCCTCAGGAGAAGATAAACACTTTGCAGCATAGGACACAGAGTCCTTAGACATGGTAATGTGGTATAAACACACACACACACACACGAAAATGTTAGATACAGTTTCCCCCAGAGTACCTTCAGAGAGTCACAAAGTTTAAGGAGCCAGCCACACAGCGCCCTTGTGAGCAGTTATTATGATAGCCCGGCACTGCGTAACCAACCTTAATAGGTTGATTATTACTAACAATGCACTCCCCCTGTCTATAACACCCTGGTACCGCAGTAACTGGAGTTATGGGGAGGGTCAGCGCTCCGTGTCAGCGTCTTCTTGTATGTCTGCAGGGAGGAAAATGGCGCTGGTGAATGTTATATCCGCCCTGAGGAGAAGGCCCGCCCCCTGCAATGGTGCGCGGCTTCCCGTACAAATTTGATTATACTGGCTGGAGGTATCTATGCTAGCAGCGAGATTAGCCCCTGTTAGCGTCTGTGACCGGTTTAGGGTGACTGCGCTGGCCCAGGACGCCCCTTCAAGTGCCTACACTAAGTGTTGCTGAGCCTTCCTGGAGAGCAGCCTGACAGAGCTGCGCTCCCACCCTTACCCGCCGGCGACCCGCTAACCAGGACGCCGGCGCTGTGCTCACCACCTTCTATATTCTGGCTCTGTTAGGGGGTGGTGGCCGTACTGCAGGAGTGAGCGGTCGCCTCGTGGGCTTGCGATCATCGTCCTCAGGAGCTCAGTGTCCTGTCAGCGGAGATAGAGAACCATTAACTTCTAGAGTTGGTTCCTACTCCCCCTCCCTAAGTCCCACGAAGCAGGAAGGCTGTTGCCAGCAGCCTTCCTGTACCTAATGTTCTAATAAATAAAAAAAACTAAGAAAACTCCTAAGATCTCCCCTAGCTGTGACCGGCTCCTCCAGGCACCTTTTCTAAAGTGAGTCTGGTAGGAGGGGCATAGAGGGAGGAGCCAGCCCACACTATTAATCTCTTAAAGTGCCCATGGCTCCTAGTGGACCCGTCTATACCCCATGGTACTAATGTGGACCCCAGCATCCTCTAGGACGTAAGAGAACTAAATCCAACAGAAGTCAATCACCTTTATGTAGTAAGTAATAATATATATTGTTTTTATAAGGTACCTACAGTATCTGCACTGTGATCCTCAGTCAGTCTGACTCTCTCATTCCCTTTGCTTCTCACTGTTACTACGTGTTAGCAGTGACAGCTGCTGCTGTTCCAGGGCTAAGGGGCGGGCCCTCTGATGCACTGCAGAGAGTGGGACTCTGGGAGTGTGGGCGGGTCTGTGTGATGTCACACGGTTGATGCGCAGTGCTCCTCTTGGAATGTTTGGCAGGGACACGGTAACAGAGCCCAGTGGTTATATTAGTGATAGTAAATCTATTCTGAGCCCCGTTGCTGAGCCCCTGTAAAACATCTAACTAGAAGCCAACCTTTGTGATGAATAATCAATGGGCCAGATTTATGGGGCCTGTCCAAGGGCCCTTTCGCTCCCGCCAGGCCCTGGGCAGGTGCCTAGGTTGGATTGTAGAAAATCTAGCCCTGGTTAACAGTCTGCTAGATAGTGTAAGTTATAGGAATAAAAAGCATGTGGTGGAAATGGCAATAATGCTCTTTCTGGAACATATGAGAAATGGTACTCATCCCCTATGATTGTCTGCTGAGGGTCAGGAATATAAGAGTTGTAAGAGGGCCTGGATGGGGGTCATCTAAGTAAGCTGTTTAGGTGACCCCACCAGTAACATGAAAATGCACTTGCACTCCTGAACAGGAAAGGACTGGTCTCCAGTAGTAACTTGGTCACCCAACATAATTGTGTTGTAGGTGAAGTAGCTCAAGGTCAGTTAGGCACTAATAGCTGGTGTATCAGGGAAAAAGAAAGAAAAAAGAAAGGGGTTATTATGCCTCTAGATCCTCACTCATAAATAATACAGCGTTGGACATATTTGCTTCCAAAAGCACAGTTGCCAGGGCCTGCTACCACTTGTAGACATATAAGCACCATCATGCCCTAGTATATGGTGCCCACTGGCATCTGAAGTACCACATCAAATATTTGTTAAAAAATAACATATACAGGGGCAGATTCAATTGACGGAGGAAAATTTGAGTGGGATTTTACTATTCAGTTTCAAGACAGAAACTAGAAATTACTGCTTTTTTTTTCACGCACCCCAAGAGCAAGACTGATTTTTTCCTAAAATAGTATAAACACATATATATGTCATTAAGATTAACATTTTGAGCAATAGAGATGCTCGGTGCAGCTTGGTTGCCTGCTTGGTTAGCACAACTGAAGCCACAGTGTATAAGGACACATCTGTAGTACATTAATGTTTCATTGACCTACGTACAGTGAACTATACATACTCTATAAGTGGTCTAATCTGCAACTATATTACATTTTCTCTTACGTCCTAGAGGATGCTGGGGTCCACATTAGTACCATGGGGTATAGACGGCTCCACCTGGAGCCATTGGCACTTTAAGAGCTTGAGAGTGTGGGCTGGCTCCTCCCTCTATACCCCTCCTACCAGACTCAGTTTAGAAAATGTGTCCAGAGGAGCCGGTCACAGCTAGGGGAGCTCTACAGAGCTTCTTTAGTAAAGTTTTTTAGAGTTTATTATTTTACAGGGAGGCTGCTGGCAGCCTCCCTGCTTCGTGGGACTAAGGGGAGGGAGGGGGGAGTAGTGTCCTCCCTGCGGGGTCTGAGCCACTATCTCCGCTGACAGGACACTGAGCTCCTGAGGGGATAAATCGTTCCCCGACACAGGGGATCGCTCTCCCGAGCGCATGCCGCCACCCCCTTACAGAGCTGAAGAATCGGTGGCGAGTGACTCACCGACCCCCCTAGCAAGCGGGGGGGGGGGGGGTGAAGATGGCAGCAACAGGTTAGGCAACTGCTCTCCGGAGGCTCAGCGGTACATAGTGCGGTGCTGTGAGGGGCGCCCTGTGCCAGCGCCTACACCCTACATTGGTAACACAGCCTGTCGGTGTCCCGGGATCTCAGCCAGCATAAATCCTCAGGCCAGTATAATCCTATGAAGAGCGGGAAGACGGCCCCATTTTGGGGGCGGAGCTTCTCCTCAGAGCGGACCCAGCAGCATTCAGCGCCATTTTCCTGCCTGCACAGTGCTTAACAGGAAGAGCAAGTCCCTCCACAGCAACTCCAGCTATCTCATATGGTACCAGAAGGTTGTAGAAGGTGGGAAAGCTGCAAAGCGACTGTGTAACCTATTAAGGTGCACAGTCAGCGCTGATAGGGGGTCTCCCTTTATATTGAAAGCGCTGTGTGTGGGTTGGCTTCAATCTCTGTGTCTCTCTTGCCATTCTTGGGGGTGAAACTCTGTCTGTCCTCCCGTGTGTGTGTGTGTGTGTGTGTGTGTGTGTGTGTGTGTGTGTGTGGTCTCCTTTAAGCAATGTCCAGGGACTCTGGGTCATATGCTGCAGAGGATATGTCCTCTCAGGATGATCCCATTTCATGTAATCAGGATGGCACTGGTTTAGCGCAGATACCAGCAAGGGAGCCTGAGCCTGATAGATCCTCTATCAAATCTATTATTTCTCAGATTTCAAATAGGGTTGCACAAAATGAATCTGCAACTAAGCTTTACAGAACTCTATGGCAGTCTGGCCCAGTTCTGTTACCTCAGGGCGGTATATTCACATAAACGTGCTCTTGCGCAGATCATGCAGGATGATACGGATACCGATTCTGACACTGCAGATGGTGACGGGGATGTGTTGCGGGGAATAGCATCTCTTGCTAAAGGGGTGCAGTTGATGATAGAGGCTATTAGAGATGTGTTGAATATTGTTGATACAACACCTGAGCAGGTTAAGGAGGCTTACTTCACTGAAAATAAGAAAGCCTCGCTAACCTTCCCTGCGTCAAAGGAATTAAATGCTATATTTGAAAGGGCTTGGTGAAACCCGGATAAAAAAAATCCAGATACCTAAAAGGGTTCTGGTGGTATTTCCTTTCCCGGTAAAGGATAGGAAAAAATGGGAAAACCCGCCTATAGTTGACGCGTCAGTATCCAGACTCTCAACAAAGGTGGTTTTACCTGTTCCAGGATCTACTGCCTTGAAAGAGCCGGCTGATCGTAAAATTGATAATATGCTCAAATCCATGTACACGGCTTCTGGGGAAATACTACATCCCACTATTGCCAGTACTTGGATTGCCAAAGCTTTAGTAAAGTGGTCAGGCACGTTACTTGAAGACTTGGATACTATGGAGAGATGTGATGTTGATTTGTTTTTACGTAACATTCAGGATTCGGCAGGATTTCTGGTAGAATCCATGAAAGACCTGGGTTCCATGGCTGCGGGAATTTCTTCCATGTCTGTATCAGCTCGTCGAGGACTGTGGTTACGCCAGTGGTCTGCCGATGCGGATTCCAGGAGTGTGGAGACCCTACCCTACACAGGTCAGGCTCTCTTTGGAGAAGCGTTAGATACGTGGATCTCCACGGCTACGGCTGGTAAGTCACCTTTTCTTCCCTCTGCTCCGAAGAAACCCTTTTCTTCAGCTACATCACAGCCCTTTCAGTCTACCAAGCCCAGAAAGGCCAAACCGTCCAACACCTTCTTTTGGGGAGGTCGACCCAAGTCCAAGAAACCTGCGGCTGCAGGTTCCCAGGGACAGAAACCTGCTTCAGGTACACCAAAGTCCTCCGCATGACGGTGGACTACACGCCCCGGATGTGGGGCTGGTGGGAGCGAGACTCAGACATTTCAGTCACATCTGGGTGTCATCCGGCCTGGACCCCTGGGTGTAAGATATTGTGTCTCAGGGGTACAGGCTGGAATTTCGAAGTTCTCACTCCTCACCGATTTTTCAAATCAGGCTTGCCAGCTCTGCTGGCGGACAGGACTGTCCTGCAAGAGGCCATCCAGAAGGTGGAGGCACAGGTCATGGTGCCAGTACCACCTCATATGCAAAACAAAGGTTACTATTCGAACCTTTTCGTGGTACCGAAACCGGATGGTTCGGTCAGGCCCATTCTGAACTTAAAATCACTAAACTCCTTCCTGAGGGAGTTCAAGTTCAAAATGGATATCAAGGATGCGTACCTCCACATTCCGATTTGGCTGCTGCATCAAGCTTATCTCTGATTCACACTGTTGGACTGTCATTTTCAGTTCCAGGCCCTGCCATTCGGCCTCTCCACAACACTGAGGGTGTTCACCAAGTTGATTGCGGAAATGATGATTCTCCTCCATAGACAGGGGGTGAACATAATTCCATATCTGAACGATTTGCTGATAAAAACATCATCCAAGAAGAATCTGTTACGGTCCATAGCCCTCTCGACCTATCTTCTCAGGGAACATGGCTGGATCCTGAATCTTCTAAAGTCACACCTGGAACCAACCAGGAGGTTGTCCTTTCTGGGAATGATCCTCGACATGGAAGTGCAGAGGGTGTTTCTTCTAGAGGAAAAAGCGTTGGTGATACAAACAATGGTCCGGGATGTCCTGAAGCCAACCCAGGTGATGGTTCATCAGTGCATTCTCCTTCTTGGAAAGATGGTGGTCTCTTACGAGGCCCTGCAGTACGGGAGGTTTCACGCTCGGTCTTTCCAACTGGATCTCCTGGAAATGTGGTCGGGATCCCATCTCCACATGCACCAGAGAATACGTCTGTCTCCAAAGGCCAGGATCTTACTCCTCTGGTGGCTGCAACTGCCTCACCTTCTGGAGGGCTGCAGGTTCGGGATTCAGGACTGGATCCTTCTAACCACGGTTGCAAGTCTTCAGGGCTGGGGCGCAGTCACTCAAGGGGAAATCTTCCAAGGAAGGTGGTCAAATCTGGAAGCCGGCCTGCCGATAAACATTCTGGAGCTAAGAGCCTTCTACAACGGTCTTCTTCAAGCTGCCCATATTCTGAGAAATCGGGCCGTTCAAGTACAGTCGGACAATATGACAATGGTGACTTACATAAACCGACAGGGCGGAACGAAGAGCAGAGCTGCAATGTCAGAGGTAACAACAATCATCCTCTGGGCAGAAAAACACGCGTTGGCGCTGTCGGCAATCTTCATTCTGGGAGTAGACAACTGGGAAGCGGACTTCCTCAGCAGACACGATCTCCATCCAGGGGAGTGGGGTCTCCATCCGGAGGTGTCCAAGCAGATAACAGATCTTTGGGGTGTACCCCAGATCGACATGATGGCCTCTCATCTCAACAAGAAGCTTCGGAGGTATTGTTCTAGGTCAAGGGACCCGCAAGCAGTGGCGGTGGATACCCCAGTGACTCCGTGGGTGTTCCAGTTGGTATACGTGTTTCCTCCACTTCCACTCATCCCAAGAGTTCTAAAGCTCATAAGAAGAACAAGGGTTCAAGCGATCCTTATTGCTCCAGACTGGCCAAGAAGAGCTTGGTACGCGGATCTTCTGGATCTACTGCAAGAAGAGCCCAGGCCTTTTCCTCTTCGCGAGGACCTGCTGCAGCAGGGGCCGTTCGCCTATCAAGACTTACCGTGGCTACGTTTGACGGCATGGAGGTTGTATTAGCTCAGAAGGGCATTCCGAACAAGGTTATTCCTACTCTGATACAGGCTAGGAAAGGAGTAACGTCAATCTAAACCTTACCATCGTATTTGGAAAAAATATGTATCTTGGTGTGAGTCCAAGAAGTTTCCTACGGTGGAGTTTCAACTGGGACGGTTTCTCCTCTTCCTGCAAGCAGGTGTGGATATGGGCCTCAAGTTGGGATCCGTAAAGGTCCAGATTTCGGCCCTATCCATTTTCTTTCAGAAACAGTTGGCTGCCCTACCTGAGGTTCGGACTTTTTTTAAGGGAGTTCTGCACATCCAACCTTCCTTTGTACCGCCTACGGCGCCCTGGGATCTTAACGTGGTGTTGCAGTTCCTTCAGTTGGACTGGTTTGAGCCTCTACAGAAGGTTGAGGTCAAGTTTCTCACGTGGAAGGCTGTCACTTTGTTGGCCTTAGCTTCTGGTAGACGTGTGTCAGAGTTGGGGGCTTTGTCATGTAAAAGCCCATACTTGATCTTCCATGAAGATAGAGCTGAGCTCCGGACACGTCAGCAGTTCCTTCCAAAGGCTGTGTCGGCATTTCATATCAACCAACTTATTGTGGTGCCAGTGGCTACTGACTCCTCAGTTTCTTCAAAGTCCTTGGATGTTGTAAGGGCTCTTAAAATCTGTGAAGAGGACTGGTCGTCACAGAAAATCAGACTCTTTGTCCTGTATGATCCCAAGAAACTTGGGTGTCCTGCTTCTATAAGATCAGGTTCACTATCCAGCATGCGTATTCTACGGCAGGATTGCCGTGTCCTACGTCTGTTAAGGCCCACTCTACTCGTAAGGTGGGTTCTTCCTGGGCGGCTGCCCGGGGTGTCTCGGCTATACAGCTTTGCCGAGCGGCTACTTGGTCTGGGTCGAACACGTTTGCAAAGTTCTACAAGTTCGATACTTTGGCCTCTGATGATCTGAAGTTCAGTCAATCAGTTCTGCAGGAGCCTCCGCACTCTCCCTCCCGTTCTGGCAGCTTTGGTACATCCCCATGGTACTAATGTGGACCCAAGCATCCTCTAGGATGTAAGAGAAAATAGGATTTTGGTTACCTACCGGTAAATCCTTTTCTCGTAGTCCGTAGAGGATGCTGGGCGCCCGCCCAGTGCTTCGTCTTCCTGCTAGCATTATTTGGTTCAGTACAACTTCGTTTTAGTTGAGTACTGCATTGTTACTTGGTAAGTAATGTTTCAGCAGTTGCTGAGTTTTCAAGCTAAGTTAGCTTGATGTGCCTATGTGTGAGCTGGTATGAATCTCGCCACTATCTGAGTTAAATCCTTCTCTCAAAGATGTCCGTCTCCTCGGGCATAGTTTCTAGACTGAGTCTGGTAGGAGGGGCATAGAGGGAGGAGCCAGCCCACACTCTCAAACTCTTAATGTGCCAATGGCTCATGGTGGACCCATCTATACCCCATGGTACTAATGTGGACCCCAGTATCCTCTACGGACTACGAGAAAAGGATTTATCGGTAGGTAACCAAAATCCTATTTGTTGATTCACATAGAATACCATTTATTATACAGTACAGTAGCTCTTAAAACTGCAGCACTGAACTGTGGAGAAAACTGAGGTGCAGAGTTAGGAGCAGTGGTGCAAGTGGGCGGGTACGGGTGGGTACGGCGTACCCGTAAGAATTTAGCCGTGGGTACGCCGTACCCACACCGACGGGCCGCCGCTCCTCTTCCTTCCCTCCCTCCCCCACGCCGCACCGCCGCACACGCCTCTGATGTGAGGGCAGGAGAGTGCAGCCTGCGCCTCTCGTTCCCCTCAGTCTCCGGTGGGTGTTTCAGTTTACTTCAGCGCCGATCCGTGAGCCAATCAGAGCTCGCACCCGCGAGCTCTGATTGGCTCACGGATCGGCGCTGAATTAAACTGAGACACCCGCCGAAGACTGAGGGGAACGAGAGGCGCAGGCTGCACTCTCCTTCCCTCACATGACAGACAGGAGGACAGCGACGGCAGCGGTGAGTAGGGGAGGGGGGCATGTTATACCTGGCACTGGGGGGGCATGTATACCTGGCACTGGGGGCATATCTGGCACAGGGGGGCATATATACCTGGCACTGGGGGCATATCTGGCACAGGGGGGCATATATACCTGGCACTGGGGGATATCTGGCACAGGGGGGCATGTATACCTGGCACTGGGGGCATATCTGGCACAGGGGGGCATATATACCTGGCACTGGGGGATATCTGGCACAGGGGGGCATGTATACCTGGCACTGGGGGATATCTGGCACTGGGGGGGCATGTATACCTGGCACTGGGGGATATCTGGCACTGGGGGGGCATGTATACCTGGCACTGGGGGATATCTGGCACTGGGGGGGCATGTATACCTGGCACTGGGGGATATCTGGCACTGGGGGCATATCTAGCACAGGGGGGCATATATACCTGGCACTGGGGGATATCTGGCACAGGGGGGCATGTATACCTGGCACTGGAGGATATCTGGCACTGGGGGCATATCTGGCACTGTAGGGGCATTTCTGTATCTGGCACGGGGGGCAATGTATATCTGACACAGTGGGGGCATTTGTGTATCTAGCACTGTGGGGCAATGTGTATCTGACACTGTGAGGCAATGTATGGCACTCTGGGGGCATTTCTGTATCTGGCACTGTGGGGCAATGTGCATCTGGCACTGTGGGGCAATGTGCATCTGGCACTGTGGGGCAATGTGCATCTGGCACTGTGGGGCAATGTGTATCTGGCACTCTGGGGACATTTGTGTATCTGGCACTGTGGGGCAATGTGTATCTGGCACTGTGGGGCAATGTGTATCTGGCACTCTGGGGACATTTGTGTATCTGGCACTGTGGGGCAATGTGCATCTGGCACTGTGGGGCAATGTGCATCTGGCACTGTGGGGCAATGTGTATCTGGCACTGTGAGGCAATGTGTATCTGACACTCTGGGGACATTTGTGTATCTGGCACTCTGGGGACATTTGTGTATCTGGCACTGTGGGGCAATGTGTATCTGGCACTGTGGGGTTATATGTATCTGGCACTGTGGGGCAATGTATATCTAGCACTGTGGTGCAACGTGTATCTGACACTATTGGGGTCATACGTGTATCTGCCCCTCCCCCATATGTGTATCACGCCCCCATTTTCATTGGCCACGCCCCATGTGGCATTTGGCCACACCCATTTTTTTGCGCGCGCACCTTCGGCGCGCGCACACAGTACCCGTAAGACATTTTTTCTACTTGCACCACTGGTTAGGAGAAAGTGAATTCAAATAGCATCAATGATAAAAATGCATTCAAACCACCACAAAAAAATATGCAATTTTTTGAGTTTTGGCCGCAATGCTAATGTGAATTAGGCTCGGGCCAGGTAGGCAACGCCCGGTAGTCCTTGTATCGCACACAACAGTTCTTATCAGGAGAGCTTTCCTTTGATAATTTTTTCAAGCATATGGTGTTACCAAATGCCGCTATGTTGCGATCAGTGGGGGTAATTCCAAGTTGATCGCAGCAGGAATTTTGTTAGCAGTTGGGCAAAACCATGTGCACTGCAGGGGAGGCAGATATAACATGTGCAGAGAGAGTTAGATTTGGGTGGGTTATTTTGTTTCTGTGCAGGGTAAATACTGGCTGCTTTATTTTTACACTGCAATTTAGATTGCAGATTGAACACACCACACCCAAATCTAACTCTCTCTGCACATGTTATATCTGCCCCCCCTGCAGTGCACATGGTTTTGCCCAACTGCTAACAAAATTCCTGCTGCGATCAACTTGGAATTACCCCTAGTAACGGGATGCAGCACATGCAAAATGCAATGCTTGATTCATCCCACCCACAAAGTGAATTAAATTTAGACACATTTTAGTTTGCTAAAGTTCAAATGAATGAGAACTCAAACCTAAAAGTCTGCATTGAGGATCTGCTGTTCTTCTCATCAGCGCACTATGGATGTGAGAAAACGCCAGGCCTCACATTACAGTTTATTTCTTTTTTATCTTAAAATTATTTTCTGCAACCATTCTCCTACATGAACAGTTTTGCTTCCAGATTAAAAAATCTGATGCACATACGTTAGTACATGTTATACAGTATTTATGTTAGATTTACAGCATAAGCTTTATACAGCACATGCTAATGAATAACTATTGTGCATTGTTTATCTCTATTATACTCTGGTTTGAAGTTATGTATTGCTGACCTATAGAGTGATTGTTAATAACCATATTTGGTAAACTGTTCCCATACTAAAATATTTACAGCAAGCCAAACTAAAAAAAATGTGGACTTCTATACACAACCCCCCTCCCCAGCTCAAAACCCCTGGATTGAGCGACATGGGATGAGGCTTTTCTAAGATGAAGTATAGAATTCAGGCGCTAAGGATTTAGTGTGACAGACTGCAACTTCTATTAAGGGAATGTTGGAAACCTTCAGATACAAAAAATATGTAACACAAAAATAAAGAAAAGCTTGGTCTCTCAAGGTATACAACAATGTACGGTATAGCTTGAGAGATCTCGACGAAATGAACCCCCCCGAACTTAACGTGGTTTATACGGGTCCGAGGCAACCTCGGTTCTTCCTGCCTAACACGCAAAACCCGAACGGGGGAAAACATCATCATCCCGCTGTCGGATTCTCGCGAGATTCGGATTCCATATAAAGAGCCGCGCGTCGCCACCATTTTTACTCGTGCATTGTCGATTGAGCGGAGAGGATGTGGCTACGTTCTCTGCCTGAAAAGCTCAATATCTGTGCTCAGAGTGCTGCATTGTGGTGACCACCAGTATATATAGCAGTACAGTACAGTAGGTCATTGCTGTATCTTGCAGCTCCGTGTCAGACTCAGTTCTAATCTCCTGATTAGTGCTCAATATCTGTGCTGCATTGTGGTGACCAGTATATAGTAGTACAGTGCTGCATTGTGGTGACCACCAGTATATAGTAGTACAGTACAGTAATCCATTGCTGTATCTTGCAGCTCCGTGTCAGACTCCGTTCTATTCTCCTGATCAGTGCTCAATATCTGTGCTGCATTGTGGTGACCAGTATATATATAGTAGTACAGTGCTGCATTGTGGTGACCACCAATATATAGTAGTACAGTACAGTAGTCCATTGCTGTATCTTGCAGCTCCGTGTCAGACTTAGTTCTATTCTCCTGATCAGTGCTCAATATCTGTGCTGCATTGTGGTGACCAGTATATATATAGTAGTACAGTGCTGCATTGTGGTGACCACCAGTATATAGTAGTATAGTACAGTAGTCCATTGCTGTATCTTGCAGCTCCGTGTCAGACTCAGTTCTATTCTCCTGATCAGTGCTCAAAATCTGTGCTGCATTGTGGTGACCAGTATATATATAGTAGTACAGTGCTGCATTGTGGTGACCACCAGTATATAGTAGTACAGTACAGTAGTCCATTGCTGTATCTTGCAGCTCCGTGTCAGACTCTGTTCTATTCTCCTGATCAGTGCTCAATATCTGTGCTGCATTGTGGTGACCAGTATATATATAGTAGTACAGTGCTGCATTGTGGTGACCACCAGTATATAGTAGTACAGTACAGTAGTCCATTGCTGTATCTTGCAGCTCCGTGTCAGACTCAGTTCTATTCTCCTGATCAGTGCTCAATATCTGTGCTGCATTGTGGTGACCAGTATCTATATAGTAGTACAGTGCTGCATTGTGGTGACCACCAGTATATAGTAGTACAGTACAGTAGTCCATTGCTGTATCTTGCAGCTCCGTGTCACTTCTAGTATCCTGAACAGTGCTTAATATCTGTGCTCAGTGTCAGTGCTGCATTGTGGTGACTAAAAGTCCAGTGTCTTGTGCTGCATCTTGCTGCTGTAGGGTGCTGTGGTAGTGTCCTGTCACTGTGCATAGGTCATCATCATTCCAGTCACAGTGGTATCTTGTATCTATCTAGTGGTATCTAATTACAGACATCACTGCAGTCTAATTCCAGATATATTACTGGCATATAATTCCACACATTAAAAAATGGAGAACAAAAATGTGGAGGGTAAAATAGGGAAAGATCAAGATCCACTTCCACCTAGTGCTGAAGCTGCTGCCACTAGTCATGGCAGAGACGATGAAATGCCATCAACGTTGTCTGCCAAGGCCGATGCCCAATGTCATAGTAGAGAGCATGTAAAATCCAAAAAACAAAAGTTCAGTAAAATTAAAAGCGACTGAGGAGAAGCGTAAACTTGCCAATATGCCATTTACGACACGGAGTGGCAAGGAACAGCTATGAGCCTCTCCTATGTTCCTCATGACTAGTGGGTCAGCTTCACATGAGGATGGAAGCACTCATCCTCCCGCTAGAAAAATGAAAAGAGTTAAGCTGGCAAAAGCACAGCAAAGAACTGTGCGTTCTTCTAAATCACAAATCCCCAAGGAGAGTCCAATTGTGTTGGTTGCGATGCCTGACCTTCCCAACACTGGATGGGAAGAGGTGGCTGCTTCATTTTCTCCCGCCACAGGAGCTGCCAGGAAAAGGATAACATTTCCAAAACCACCCGCTGGGCAGTCAGGAACGATAGCTGACATCTGGTCCGGACTGAAGGACCTGCCAACGATTACTGACACGTCGTCTACTGTCACTGCATATGATTCTGTCACCATTGAAAGAATGGTGGAGGAATATATGAGTGACAGCATCACTGTAGGCATGTCAGACAGTCCGTACGTATACTGGCAGGAAAAAGAGGCAATTTGGAGGCCCTTGCACAAACTGGCTTTATTTTATCTAAGTTGCCCCCCCCCCCCTCCCCTCCAGTGTGTACTCCGAAAGAGTGTTTAGTGCAACCGGTAACCTTGTCGGCGATCGGCGTAGGAGGTTACTTCCAGAAAATGTGGAGAAGATGTTGTTCATCAAAATTAATTATAATCAATTCCTCCGTGGAGACATTTACCAGCAATTGCCTCCAGAAAGTACACAGGGATCTGTGATGGTGGATTCCAGTAGGGACGAATTAATACTCTGTGTGGAGGGGGATGTACACAGTGAAAGGGGTGAGGAATCGGACGATGAGGAGGAGGTGGACATCTTGCCTCTGTAGAGCCAGTTTGTGCAAGGAGAGATTGATTGCTTCTTTTTTGGTGGGGGCCCAAACCAACCAGTCATTTCAGCCACAGTCGTGTGGCAGACCCTGTCGCTGAAATGATGGGTTTGTTAAAGTGTGCATGTCCTGTTTATACAACATAAGGGTGGGTGGGAGGGACCAAGGACAATTCCATCTTGCACCTCTTTTTTTATTATTTATCTTTGCATCATGTGATGTTTGGGGCCAATTTTTTTTAGGTGCCATCCTGTCTGACTCTGCAGTGCCACTCCTAGATGGGCCAGGTGTTTGTTCTGGCCACTTGGGTCGCTTAGCTTAGTCATCCAGCGACCTCAGTGCAAATTTTAGGACTAAAAATAATATTGTGAGGTGTTCAGATTAGACTGGAAATGAGTGGAAATTATGGTTATTGAGGTTAATAATACTATGGGATCAAAATTACCCCCAAATTCTATTAAGATGTTTTTGAGGTTTTTTTAAAAAAAACACCCAAATCCAAAACACACCCGAACGCCAAAAAAATTTAAGGGAGGTTTTGCCAAAACGCGTCCGAATCCAAAACACGTGGAAACAAATCCAAACACAAAACCCGAAAAATGTCCGGTGCACACCACTACTTGAGAGGCAGTTTATTTTTTTTCTATAAAAATGGATTGAATCTCCTACAGTACTTACATTTTCAATACCTGAAACACTGCCTCATGCAATTAAACACAGTCCCAGCACCTTACACTGACCACACCCACTGTTAGTTTCACTAGAGATTTCTTGTACTTTGTTACATCGCTTTCTAACACATCACTTTGAAAAGAGTTATTATATAAGGAGTCAAAAATCTTTAGACTACCTTCTCTTAGGGCCTTGCGCTTTTTCTCTATGGCCAGTTGCTTAATCTTGTGGGAGGGTTTATGATAAACGTTTGCTACAGCAAAAACAAGCACAAATATGACGTACTGGGGCACTCTTATTCCAAAGATGGGTATTTATAATGATATCAAATATGTTATTAGATATCCTTAAAAGTAATGTTCAACACAAACAATACAAAAAAATATTTCAAATGACTCAGGATCATCACGTAATGAACATGCTAAATGCATGAGGTGAAAATATTAAGAGAAAACACCATCCTGTATCATGAAACAAGTAGTATACTAGGTTAAATTACCTCAAAGGGTGTGATCAGACACAAGAGTAGCTATATTCTCAGATCAATACTATAATCCTTTATAGTTATTCTACTGTAACAAATGGATACCTCACCACACCGATGTGTGCATCTTATAAATAGACACAGTGCGTGTAATCACATGCTGCATCTAAAGGCCAGTACTTACCGGCAGATCAGGGGAGAGATGTGTGCTGAGCACACATCTCTCCCCCCGCTTAGCACAGCGCGACGTGTGCTGAGCGTGCGGGGGGGGATGGCTCAATCTAGCAGCAGCGACAGCGACGCGCAGGGCCGCGCATCGCTATCGCTGTGGGGGGTACACGGAGAGATCTTGCTGAAAATCGAAGCAATCTAGTCAGATTGCTTAGATTATTGCTCAGTGAGTACCCCGCTTAACATTATATAACTCCTTCTTGATCCAGCAACCAGATGCAAACAAAAGGAATATTGATCAATATTGCAGATTTAGCTTTTTTTTCTATGGCAAGTTGCTGAATCTTGTTGGATTCCAGCTGAGCCCTGGTTGCTTCCTGTTGAGCCAAAGTAACCTGCAGCAAGGCCTTCAGAATATCCTCCATGTTATCTTGTGGTGTAGGAGTGAAGCAGGATCTGGATTTCCAATTCAACAGATGATTACACCACAATGAAGAACAAAGGACAATAGTCTTTTCTCCCAAAACAAATTGTGTGTCTGTCACTTTAGATTTGAAACAAACTTTTTTCCTATTAGCACAATTCTTTTTATTTTCCATAATTATTTTCTCACCATACACACAGGAAGTGCTTTTATTGTCACTTGTACAACACTTTGTTTTCAAAAGTATTTTCAATACAGCAAAACATTTTCCTTCATGTGGCCCTACAATAACCACCATATAGCATGACACTTTCTCTTTATCTGCGTTTTTGCAAAAGTAATGTCCACACAACACTTAATTAGACACACTTTATTATAATGAGCTAGGATAATAGACAAGATAAACACACATTTTCCTTTAACCCTTTCTCTGCTGCAACAAATTCACAAACACTTGTTTAATGCTTTGTGTTTTTCACACATTTCTCTTCAAGTACACAGTACAATATGTACCTCATGGCAATTTCCATATATTTGTACTTTTAGAAAATTTTGCATCATGGTTATGCACATATACAGACAAATTTCTATTTAAATACTTCAAAATATGATGAGCATTAACATGTTGAGTCCACTATGATGGTGTAATAACCATCCATATTTCCATTTAAGATGCTGTAATCCACTTTTCTGTGTAGATCTAATGCAAGCCACTTCTCCATCAATTATGATGATATGGGGTAATTAGCTCGGTAGATGGGTGTATTGGTGCAGTACCACACACAACTTTTCCTGTGAATAAATGAAATAATGATTTACTGTCAGCAAAAAACAAATAGAAAAATGATAAACAGCTTCGTCCCTGTGTAGTGCACTACATCACTAATTGTCACCTCTCTATATGGGCAGCTAGTCTGCAAAGTCTCTCCCAAAAGTCTCAGTCCTGTGTCTCACAGGTTCAGTAAGGCACCTCCTGGCCTACTCACACTTAGGCTCACTGGCCTGTCTTGCCTGGCTGTCACAGCTTTATAAGAACAGTGTTAGAGATTTAGGACTCTACCTACAGTACATCCTACAGGTCTGAACCCTAGTCGCCTGGTTTGTTTCACTGCCTCAGACCCACCTTAGCTCTTTGCAAAGGGCAGCCCCTTCTCTTCTCTGTGTGGGTGGATCCCTCCAGCCACACACAATATCACCTGCTTCCCAGCACAATCCCTGCTGATACTGCCACTATATACAAAACACACACACACATACACTTACTTCATTGATCAAATGGCAAAATGTAAATGTCTAGTACTTGGTCTCTATAATACATATGGGGGGTCATTCCGAGTTGTTCGCTCGCTAGCAGATTTTAGCAGCATTGCACACGCTAGGCCGCCGCCCTCTGGGAGTGTATCTTAGCTTAGCAGAATTGCGAATGAAAGATTAGCAGAATTGCGAATAGAAAATTCTTAGCAGTTTCTGAGTAGCTCGAGACTTACTCCTACACTGCGATCAGCTCAGCCCATTTCGTTCCTGGTTTGACGTCACAAACACGCCCTGCGTTCGGCCAGCCACTCCCCCGTTTCTCCAGACACTCCCGCGTTTTATCCTGGCACGCCTGTGTTTTTCCGCACACTCCCAGAAAACGGTCAGTTTCCGCCCAGAAACACCCACTTCCTGTCAATCACACTCTGATCACTTTTTGAGCTAAAATACTTAGCGCATGCGCATTGCGTACCATGCACATGCGCATTTTTGCCTTAATCGCTCCGTTGCGAAAATCGTCAACGAGCTAACAACTCGGAATGAGCCCCATAGAGTAATGATAATTCTGCTGTAAAGAGCAGCTTTAAGAAACTAGAAGACCCTGCAGAATACAAAATACGGAATACAGAATAATTGATCACCAATAATGCAGAGTAATTTAAAGAATCCAGAAAATATTTGTGGATGTTAGCTATACAAAATGATGTGTATTCTTATCTGATTCCTTACTGTCCCACTCGATTACTGCGATCTGTAGATGAAGGACTACTAATAGTACCTAGAATCTCCCTGAATTCATCCGGGGGTCGAGTTTTCAGTTCTATGGCTCTGACTCTATGGAACTCTCTTCCCTGCACAGTTCGACAGGCCTCTAGAATCCTTTAAAAATAAACTGAATACTTACACAGCATTTCACTAATATCTACGGTTAAGCTTGTTTTGTATTTCGTGGTGTAAAAGCAAATGTCACGCACTTTGATTCCTATTAGGAGAAAAGTGCTATATAAATAGCATTATTATTATTAGATATGTGATATGCAGGCGTGTCATGGGAATTTTCTGGGCGGCCAAATAACGTTGCCTGCTTTTCCTGCAATGGAGGGGTTGACCTCTATTTGCCGCTTTCTGCAATGTGATTGCAATAGATTTGGGATCGCATCACTGAGCGGTGCTACACATGCTGGGCAGCTTTGCTCTGTGCTGGGTGCCCCCCAGCAAATGATTTTATCAGTAGCAGTTTTTGCTATTTTAGCAGAAACTGCTACCAACTCTGAATAATAACCCCCTAAGTCCTAATACTCTGCTGCTGTGGATTCTATACTACGGACAGAAGCCCCAAGTGACTCAGGTCACTCTGTCAGATTTAAGACACTCTCCTAGAACCTGCTGTATTTAAAAAATAAATTAGTCTATTATGATCTCTATTCTGTTTCACTCTCAGATCACTACAACGCTTGTCTAATACCTCAAGTGTTTCACATATCAAACATCCCAACAGTTGCATGTTCGAATCCTACATTTTGTAAAAAGTGGATCTCTATCATCAACAAATGTTTAATGGACCTTATGCTTCTCTTCATTGGTGAATCGAACATGGAAGCTAACACTAATCCAGATGCGACTACGACGCACACGAAATCAGCCCTGTAAGGTGTATAATTTACAACAATATAAATTGTGGTGATGTTCAGCAGATCTTTATGCACTTATTTACACACCACAGACACCTATGTACTTATAATGCAATTAAACACTTTTCAGAAAATGGCAAAGAGACTGCAAAAGGACTGGCTTCTCACACACAATAACATGTGCAGCCCACACAACCTGTGGTAGGTTTTATGTGGCATACAACATTCCCATATACTTTGCTCCATCTCAGAATCAGAATCAGCTTTATTGGCCAGGTATACTTGCGTATACTAGGAATTTGTCTTCGGTTTGCTATACAACAGCCAAGTAGGTAACAGGTAAACAGGTGTGTGTGTGTGTGGGGGGGGGGGGCAAGTAAAGTTACACAGATAGGTATACCGTAGGGACACAAGTTAGTTACATGTATGTCTAGTCAGTCAATGTTCAGGAGTTCAGCAGGTGGACCGCTTGGGGAAATAAACTTTTGAGGCTTCTGGTGGACCTGGCGGGGACCGTCCTGTAACGCCTGCCTGAAGGAAGCAAGTTAAACATGCTGTGGCCGGGCTGTAGCGGGTCTTTTACTATCTTCGTTGCCCGCTTTTTAGCTCTGGACAGGTACAAGTCCTGGACTGAGGGAAGGTCGGCCACGATGATCTTCTCTGCGGTTCTGACCACCTTTTGGAGCCTGCATCTGTCCCTCACGCTAGCGGAGCTGTACCATACCAATATCGAGGAGCACAGTACCGATTCCACACTCGCGGAGTAGAAGAGGAGAAGCTTCTGTGAGATGTTGAACTTCCTTAGTTGCCTGAGGAAGAACAACCTCTGCTGTGCTTTCCCAACAGTGGCATCAGCGTTGGACCCCCATTGAAGGTCCCGGGAGATTGTGGTCCCTAGAAACTTGAAGGAGTCCACTAGCGATACCACACTGTCAGCAATCATTAGCGGAGGTGCACTAGATGACTTCTTCCTGAAGTCCACTATCATCTCAACAGTTTTGAGGGGGTTGACCTCAAGGTTGTTGTGGATGCACCACTGGGCCAACCGGTCTACTTCCCGTCTATAGGCCGATTTGTCCCCGTCCTTGATGAGGCTGATGACGGTGGTGTCATCTGCGAATTTGATGATCTTTACTGATTGTGCCTCTGAGGTGCAGTCATTTGTGTACAGGGAGAAGAGCAGGGGTGAGAGGACACAGCCCTGAGGGGCCCCTGTACTAATGGGCCGCGCTTGAGAGGTGAATTCCCCTGCTTTCACCACCTGTGTCCTATCTGTCAGAAAGTCTACTATCCAGGAACAGGTAACTTCTGGGACCTATAGGTTCATGTTCAAAAAGCAATGTTATGGTCCACGGTTCACTTTTGCAAAGCCTTTAGCGATTGTTGTAGTTTTTGATGCATATGTTCATGGTTTGTAGAGGTGAACAAAACAATACCATGATTCTGAGTTGTGAGTAAAGCACAAAAAAGAAGCAAGTAACTGTGCACCTTAGCAAAACCATGTTGGACTTTTGGGGGCATGGGGAGGTTGGGGGTGTTGCTAATTTAAAATGTGCAGAGGCATGTTCAAACGGAAATCTAAATTGCAGTGTAATAATAAAGCTTTCCAGCATTTGTGGGCTATATGCAAGAGCAGACAGTATTTACCCTGTATGTAAGTGTAAATGTATTTGCACCCCTTGCATTGCAGCATGGCTTTCCCAGGTACAGTAACTCGCTCTTTTTTTATTTACTCCCAACTCAGAATCGGGCCCTAAGTAACCAGAAATTGTGGCTACTATAACTAGAGATGAGTGGGAGTGGTTCTCGAGAACCGAGCCCACCCGGAGTTCTGAGATCCGAGGGAATCCAAGCGCCGGCTCAGATTTTCCCACCTTGCTGGGATTCCAAATCAAGGCAAAATGTCATCATCCCTGTGTCAGATTCTCGTGTATTTTGGATTTGGTATACATCCCTCTGACAGTGATTCTGTGTCATTTCTCACAGGACCGCCGGAGAGCTGTGTGCTCTGAAGGTCTTTACTGACTCCACTCTGTGTCCATCCACTCCAGTGCTGAGCTAACCTGACCTGTCTGTGTCTACTGTGTCCATCCACTCCAGTAGCTGAGCTTACCTTACTTACAGCATCTGTCCATTGTGTCCATCCACTCCAGTGGCTGAGCTGACCTGACCTATCTGTCCACTGTTTCCATCCACTCCAGAGGCAGAGCTGAACTACAGTATATGTCCGCTGTGTCCATCCACTCCAGTGGCTGAGCTGAACTACAGTATATGTCCGCTGTGTCCATCCACTCCAGTGGCTGAGCTGACCTGAACTATCTGTCTACTGTGATCATCCACTCCAGTGACTGTACACTCCTTAGTGTTGTTAATATTGGATGATCTAGATTACATTACAAGAAGTTAGCAAGTCATTGGTAACATCTATTGTCTAAGTGTTTCACACAGGTGCTGTACTGTGACTCCACCAGCCATACCCCACTACATACACAGTAAATAAGCACCGTGACCCTGCAGTGTGAATTGTCATTTGGAATTATTTATTTTTTTAAAGTAGAAAAAAGTGTTCTTTTTTTGTACAGCTTGTTTGTGCTGTACCCCACTGCATTCACATAAATATAAGCGGTGTGAATTGTCATTTGCAGAAATAGTTTTTAAAAAGTTTTCTTTTTTGTACAGCTTGTGCGCACTGTACCCTACTGTGATTTTGTTCGCATAAATATAAGAACTATTACTCCCTGCAGTGTGAGGTGTATATTGCAAAAAAAAATCTAAAATGTTCTTTTTTAGTACAACTTGCATGTGCTGTACCCCACTGTGACTTTGTTCACATAAATATAAGCACTGTGACTCTGCAGGCTGTACCCCACTGTGTTCATATGAAATAAGCATTGTCAGTATGCAGTGTGAGTTGTGATTTGCAAAAACAGTTAAAATAATAAATACTTTAAATAGTTGTCTTTTGTACAACTTGTGTGTGCTGTAGGTGCTGTACCCCACTGTGTTCACACAAATATAAGCACTGAGTCTATATAGATCATGATCAGTCAATAGAAGAGCAGAAACAGCAACCAAGTACTAGTGCTGTGGCAGCTGCCAGTCATTATAGTACTACAACATCTAGTAAAGGTGGTCCAGTGGACAGAAAATTTAGGAAAGGGCACCTGAAATCAAAATCTTTCATACTGTTAAAAAGGGGTAGATGTGTCACATTAAAAACTGACAAACTAGTGCCCAAATAAAAGAACACTAAGGCTGAAGAATAAACTGTGTGTTCACAAATCTCTGAGGAGAGTCTAGAGGTGCCCATGTCAGCTATGTGTGCATCTGACATTTCTCAGACTGTACTCATAGAGAAGCTTCCATCACCTACTTCCACCATTTCTGCATCATCTGTATATGTGGGGATGAGTAGTACAAGTAAAGATGGTGATGATGACGATGATGATTTTGAAATAATGGAAATTGAAGATGCTACTGTGGAAGTGGAACAGGATGAGGGGGATATTTGTGATGCTACTGAGGATGATGATGTTCATGATTGTGTAAGTCAGCCACCAGTGGCAGCAGTTCTTGCCTGTAATAAACATAAAGTCATTGTGATGCCTGGGTATAAGACCAAAAAAGCCACCTCTTGGTTGTGGGATTATTTTTAGCCAAATCCTGACCACATTTGTGAAAGCATCTGCTCCATTTGTGAGGCCAAATTTAGAAGAGGTAGGGACGTTAACCATCTAGGTACTGCCTCCATGTTACATCATTTGCAGTGAATTCGTTACATTTATTTTACAAAATTATAATTTGTTGTAATTAAAACCCTCATCATAAACCTCCTCATTAGTGATCAGAGGCAGTACAAAAAAATTGGTTTGTAGGGGTCCAAACAAACCAAGCACTTCACTCACAAAAGTGACAGTCCATGGTACTGAAGAGCTTGGTTTGTTGAACTGTGCATATCCTGCATATAGGTAGTGGGAAGGCCAAGGCCAATTCCATCTTGCGTCACTTTTCTCTTCATAATGGACAATATTTTTAGGGGGCATTGGGGATGGTCTTTGCATTACTAATTTGCAACACATTTTGAACAAGAAATTTTGTGGCGCCTCACACATTTATTTTAATCAATCAATCAATCAATCAATCATTCTAGTATTCTTTTATGGCCTTTTCTCTCCTGACTTTCAGCAAAACAGAAGGTTGATTATAGTCCCATGTCTCAAATTGTTTTTTTTTTTTCAATAATCAGTCGGTACTTATTGTATTTTTTATGGGATTTTCTCTCCTGTCTTACTGCAAAACAGAAGGTTGTTATATTGTCCACGTCTCAGTTTTAATTTTTTTAAATAATCAATCGATCATGCTTTTACCTGCCTTCCACTAGGGTCTCTGATCTAGTTCATGATTAATGAAAACATTCTTGGTTACTTTCTGTGGGGTCATATAGTTTATTAAACGGCCACCCTGTCTGCCATTGCAGTGCCACTTTGTTTCCTAGATGTCCAATGTTTGAAGTTGAACTGCTACATGTTTGTGTCGCCCACTGTCATCACTTAGCTTAGTCAGCCAGCTTGCTCAATGCAATTGTTTGGCCTAAAATGGATGAAAAGAATACTGTGAGCTGTGACTCAGTCAAAATTGACTGGAGATGACTGGAAATTAATGTTATTGAGGTTAATAATATTGTAGGAACAAAAATAGGCCCAGAGTATGTGATTTTAGCTGTTATCAATTGTTGTAAGAAATACAGATCCAAAACCAAAATATGAGGGCGGTTTTGGCAAAACCAAAATCAAAGCACATAATTAATACAAATCCAAAACCAAAACACGGCAGTAGGCGCACATCTCTAACTATAACATTTGGACAGTCTCACATTAAGGGGGAGATTCAAATGTTTGAAAAGTCAGTTGGGAGTCTGTTTTTTCCTATCTAATAGACAGGAAAAAACCGACACCCAACCGACTTTTCAAACATTTGAATTCCACCCTAAGTTTCGTTTTTTGGTTTATCCCTCATTTACAGTAGGTATTTTATAACTCATGACTGCCTTTATTTTAAGTGTCACAAACTTAAATCTGCATACCTCCCAACTGTCTTGATTTTGGTGGGACAATCATGTTTTTTGTGCACTCTCCTTCTATCCCACCCACGGGCTGCAGTGTCCTGCTGGGGGAGGGGAAGTAGGGAGGCCCCTTCTAAGCAGAGCAACAGTTAATAGAGGCTTTGTGGATGCACATGTCATTTATTCATGGAAGAAAGGGACTGGGGGCGTGACCAGCAGCTTGCGGAGCGGTGTGCATGCCAACACTATGACGGAAAATGGGGGCATGACTCATGGGCACATAATTTTGTGTGAAACCACACCTCCTAGCTGAGAAACCACACCCCTCATTTCAGGTGTGCACCAACTGGAAAAAAACAGTGGGAGGTATGCTTTTGTAGCTCTCAGATACATTATTTTATTGCCAAATGTAATTGCATATCCTTTGTATAATGAACCTGGACTGAGTGAATGGACTGCTATTAGTGAGCAAGTATTGGAAGGGCCATCGAGGGGGTAGCTGGGTACTAATTAAACAGGCGCAGGATTTCTGAAGGGGCCCAGGTCTGCCACCCCCCTTCACCCCTCTTACCTGTTAGCAACAATGAGGTGAAGTGAGGTCAATGACTCTGGAGGCAGTGGCTAGTACCAGAGCCAGATTTGCACACATATATACAGTATGAACCCAATGGTTCAAGCGGGCATTATACAAAGCAGAGCGCTGTAAATTTGGTGAGTTTTGTCTATAAAAATGATTACAAAAATACCTATATTATATTTATAAGTTATAAATACCTTATTTGTATTATTGTAATCATTTTTATAGCCAAAATTCTGGACTGTAATTCTGGGGTGTAGTACGGGTGACCGGCGGTCTCCTGACCGCCGGTCACCTTACCGACGCCGGGATCCCGGCAGCATACCGACGCCGGGATCCCGGCGGGGAGGGGCGAGTGCAGCAAGCCCCTTGCGGGCTCGCTGCGCTCGCCACGCTGCGGGCTCGGTGGCGACCTGCGGTCGCCACGGGTTCTATTCCCACTCTATGGGTGTCGTGGACACCCACGAGTGGAAATAGTCCCTGTTGGTCGGCATGCCGACCATCGGGATAGTGAGCCGTCGGGCTCACGGAGGAGGTCATGTGACTGTCGGTCAGCCGGCCGGTGGTCACATGACTACCACACGTAATTCTGGAGTGTAAGTATGACAGGTGAAGCACAGTCTTCCCTGCCTAGCCTGATAACACGTCACTGGTCAGCACTGTTTGTCTCCGCAGCCAAGCGTGTGCCTCGGCCTGTATGGGGGGAGCAATCATACTGATAATTGCTCCCCACCCGCTATACATGGTGTTGCAAATCCTTTTTATTATCAATTATTTTTCTCTACACCCCTGAGTAATGGCCACAGTTATCTCAGGGATAGTACATAGTCCTGGGGGTTAACACATTTCTGTAGACTGCAGTTTATAACGCAATTACTGCAAAATCCGGCATCCCAACAAGGATCACCATCCGGGCGCCAGAATACCGACCGCTGGGATACTGACCGCTGGGATACCGACCACCGGGATTCTGACCACCGGGATCCTGAATGAGTGTGGACCGGGCTGCCAGGCAGGTAAGCTGTCCGGGAAGGGGGGGGGATAGGTTTAGGCTGTGGGGGTGGGTTAGGATTAGGCTGCGGGAAAGGGATGGTTAGGGTTAGGATTCAGGGAAGGGGGGTTTGGTCTAGGCACCCTCGGGGAGGGTTACGGTTAGGCTTCGGGGGGGGGGGGGGGGGGGTACTAAGCATCGGGATGCAGCGGTCGCATCCCAACTGCCAGCATTTCCTGCCCAACTCGAAATTCAGGCATCTCTATAAAATATTATTTAACAGATTAACAAGGAAAGTTAATATATAATGAATTAAATATTGTATTATAATTAATGATAAATATTATAGAAATTCACTGGTGGTTAAAGCTATTGCTATTATTTTATTTGCTCATAACTTGAAGTTTTTATCTTGCTGATACCTCACTGCTGTGGAGTGTTACAAGTCACATGATAACATGAGCTTGCTTGATAATCTGAATTAATAAATGAGTAAAATGTAGACATCTATATGGAATACAGTACAGTGGAAACTGGACCACTTAGGCTACTTTATCTTCACCTGTCCGTTCAGCAGGTTGTCTTTGTCTGATTTCCTATTGTGGAAGAGATTGGTTTGGCTGAGAGCCATCAACACCTACTTTCTGTTTCAGCTACTATATATAAGGACTTGCACAGTCCGAGCACCATGCAGAGCACAGACTCAGACACGTCCTTTGTTTGAACCAGATACGAAGGTAAGATGAACTTCTCTCATTCACAGAAGACAGGGCAATTTAGCAGTAGAATTTGTTGCATTTCTACAATACACTTCAGTGGACTTCTTTTAAAGGTCTGGGACATACATTTATTTTTATTTTTAATCCTTTTTCTTTAACCTGTATTGATTCTAATTTTTATTTTTAATTTCCACAAATCATTACATATCTTAAATATTTCAGGTGGTCCTTTTTTAGTTACCAACTACTGTCAACATTTCTACTTATTTCGTATAACAGATGCAATATTGAATGAGATAGAGATTGCATTCTATCTACAGTATCTATCTATCTATCTATCTATCTATCTATCTATCTATCTATCTATCTATCTATAATTTTTACATCTTAGAAGTACAGTAGTTCCAGAAACAGGAAGAAATTAGTGACATGATTTTTTTTAAATAAATGAAATTAACATCAGACATTTGAATATAACAAATCTTGTGCCAACTTAATAGGGTACCATCAACTTTGTTCTGAGTACTGGGACTTTTTTCCAGAGGGGCAAAAAAAATCACTGTACATTTAATTTCTATACAGTTTGCAATGTATTACATAAATCTATTCATGTATATTATACAACCATGCATTATGCATGGTTGTATACATGAATGATGCATTTAATACATTTGTTGTGTGGCAGGAGGTATTTTTTTTCCAGAATATGCACAGAAAAAAGTACACACAGAAGATAAGAATAATCTCTTCTAGATAGGACACTGAGTCTACTATGAGCAGTTGTGGCCAAGTGAGATGAGGAAGTGTAGCTACGTGACACTGTGCACAGCAGTAATGAGGATCATTTGCAAGTGGAACCTCCCTTGCACAGTTTATTTCATACATACCAATTGCTTTTGAAACATTCATGATACTGTATCCTATGACTGCAGCCTGTAGACACCATCACTCAATATCCTGATGTGGTTATTTGTGGGAGCATACACATTGCAAGGAAGATAAATTGCTTCTAAGACTTTATTTGTTTGAAATGTAATCATTAATGGTACATATCTTTTATGTAGACTATAAAAATATTTACTCATTTGGTGATCACAAATGATTAACATACATGATATGTATAGAAAAGGTTTCCTTATGCGATAAAAGGGAATGCTTTCAAACGTAGGTTATCCTGGAATATACTGAAAGTGAGGGGCAGAAGTTTTGTTCTTAAAAGAGTCAACATTTACATACTGCATACAATATATATGGTCACGACTGATCAACAAAAGGAATAAAAGGGACACCCTTATGTCAGATATGTAGCCAAAACTTTGTGGGCCCCATAGCAACACTTTAAGAGCTCCTGACGCAATGCTTCTAGAGAAACAACTCTCTGCAGCAATTGTCAATTTTATATTAACATAATAGTGCCGTAGTTTATTTTAGGAACCTTAATAGTGCCCTCGTTCATATTATGTCACACTGCAGGGTCACCAGTACACATTATGCCACACAGTACACCCAATTCACATTATGACATACAGTGTCCCCAGTTCATATTATGCCACACTATAGTGCCTCTCCTGCATATTCTGCCACATTACAGTGCCCTATTTCATATTATGTAACATTACAATGCCATCCAGTTCATTTTATACCACATTACAAAGAGCAAATCCAGGGGCATAACTAGATATATTGTAGGACCGAAGGCCCCTATATACAACCCCATGGTGAAAAATTGATATAACAGACGTAACTATGACAGGGAAGGTGTGCCCATCTCAGCACTGGGCCCCATAGCAGCTGCCCTCCCTACACCTATGGCAGAGGCTCTCAAACGCGGTCCTCAAGGCACCCCAACGGTCCAGGTTTTCTGTATATCCATGGCTCAGCACAGATGGCTAAATCAAATTGGTGTGGCCAAGCATGAATAAACTTAAAATCTGGACCAGAGCCGGCCATAGGCATAGGCAAACTAGGCAATTGCCTAGGGCATTTGATATGCCTAGGGGCATCAGCAGCTTCTGCTGATTAAAATGATATGCGGCATGCCTATATTCTGTGTGTAGCATTTCATATGCAGATACAGCCACAGTCTCACACAGTATATAGGCATGCTGCATATAATTTTAATCAGCAGAAGCTGCTTGTGCATCCTAGCCACATAACAATGCAAATAAGATGCATTTTCTTTAAAAAAAAAAAAAAGGTGCCCAAAGTTAGCATTGAGGCAAGATTTATGAGGACACATCTGTATCCAAGCAGAGGCAGAGGTCAAAGTGTTAGTAGCAGTGTGAGTGCTGTGTGCATGTGAGTGGGTTGGTTGTGCAGTAGTGTTCAGAATATGTGTAAGGAGCATTATGTGTGTCATGTAAAAATGCATTAATAATGTGCAACATATGTGTAAGGAGCACTATGTGTGTCATTATGTGTATAAGGGCATTAATAATGTGCTGCATATTTGTAACAGGGTACTACTGTATGTGTGTCATTATGTGTAAAGGGGCACTAATAATGTGCAGCAAATGTGTAGGTGGCACTATGTGTGTCATTATGTGTATAAGGGCATTAATGATGTGCAGCATATGTGTAAGGGACATTATGTGTAAAAGGGCATTAATAAAGATAGTCATAATGTGTAAGGTGCATTAATAAGGTGTCTCATATGTGTAAGGGGCATTACTGTGTGGAATTATGTGTATAAGGTTCTCTAATATGTGGCGTTGCGTATAGAAAGGGCACAACTGTGTCGTCTAATTTCAATAGAGAGCAATAGGGTGTGGTGTAATGTGAATAAGGAGCAATTCAGTGTGATGTAATGTGAATAAGGGGCTCTACTGTGAGGAGTAACGTTTATAAGGTAAAGTGATACTACTGTGGGATGTAATATGAATTATCAACACTATCGCATGATCAAATGTGAATAAAGTTGCAGTAACGTGTGGTGTAATTGGAATTGGGGTTACTATTTTGTGGCCATGCCCCTTGCCAGCAAAAACACACCCATTTTTGGGCTGTGCGCCAAATGTGTGAGCTGTTCCTATTTAAAGTATAGGGGGTACAAACACCAAAATAAGGACTGCTATGGGTGAGGGGTGATAGTGCTGGGAAAGAGGTGTAAGGTCAGAGGCGGAACCAGCGGTGGTGCTAGGGGGCACCAGCCTAAATCTTGCCTAGGGCATCATATTGGTTAGGGCCGGCTCTGATCTGGACCGTTGGGGTGCCTTGAGGACCTCGTTTGAGAACCTCTGCCCTATGGTAACTACACATATGTACTTAGAATAAAAGGAGAGATGTACAAAAAAAATGCCCCTTTAATCTCAAACAACATTTGGGAGCAAAAATTTGTCTCTGAAGACCCAACATTCTTTTTAAAAACTTTTTTTCCAAATAAAATGTAAATAAATAAGGAGGAACCAGTGTCAGTGAATACACACAATGGTATGTACTTACCCATTGTGGGGGGAGATGGTGGCAGTGAGTGAAAATCCCAAATGAAGCTTTAGCAGCGTGCAAGTAAGGAAAAAAGCAAGCACTGAGAAAGATGAGGAGAGAGAGAGCGAGAGAGAGAGAAAGCCAGACAATGCCAGACATTACATCTAGTACAGACATATTTGCTGACAGTCCTTATAAGAGCAGTTCACCTACAGTACTTAGGTGCTAGTTACAGGTTGCAAATCCATACTGAGCCACTGAGTCAGCTAACATACTGCATACTCTTCCTATACTGTGGATAAACTACCAGTCAGTCAGCTCCTAACTGTTACAGGCTGTGTTTAAACAATGACATTTAGGAGCTAATTGTCTGGAACTTTATCTCTCTCCACTGGTACTTTATCTCTATTCACTATATCACTCTCCAAAGCTTTGTACAATTGCCCCAGAATATTATCTTGTACCTGTATTCTAAAGGGGGGTACTCACGGAGCGATATTCTAAGCAATCTGACTAGATTGCTTAGAATATCGGCAGGATCGCTCCGTGTGTAGCCCCCTCGGCGATAGCGATGCGCGGCCCCGCACATCGCTATCGCCGCTGCTAGATTGG
Organism: Pseudophryne corroboree; assembly: GCF_028390025.1. NCBI lineage: Eukaryota > Metazoa > Chordata > Amphibia > Anura > Myobatrachidae > Pseudophryne > Pseudophryne corroboree. Next base: position 499,633,154 of record NC_086448.1, read on the forward strand.
CCTGCATGCAGGCCAATCTAGCGGGTCGCTCACTTCACCCGCTGGGTGAAGTGAGCGGCCCCCCCGTCTCCCCCCGCACGCTCAGCACAGATCGCGCTGTGCTGAGCGGCAGGAGAGATGTGTGCTGAGCGGTTCGCTCAGCACGCATCTCTCCTTGATCGGCCCGTGAGTACTGGGCTTAACAGGAAGTTCCCAAGGGACATTGGTGATCACAGGAAGGACTTTGGAGGTTTTATACTTCTACCCATTTGACTGTGTTGATCAGTTTTTAGAGGAGAGAGATATATACTTTAATATTTAATTCAGACCACTTTGAATTTAATAGTGATCTGCCAGAGAAAAATCAGAGAATATATTCCATATTGTGCTTACTATAATTATTTAGTTCTTTTTATTTGGAGATATTTTCCATTTTTCAGTATTTTTATGTACTGCTTGTTGTTGTTTAATTCTGTTTTGCACACTTGCTATCTTTTTTCAGGTCGCTTAAAGTCAGATTCTCTGACTCTTGTTAAGGAAATTTAAGCAATGTATAGAATCTATTCTGACTTTTTAATATCATGTAATACGTAACAGACATTATTATGTAAGATGTTTTGCTGACAAAGAATGTAGGTACGGGACAAGAACTTGCTAAGTCACCCTAGTCTTGCTTATTTGTGTCATGTGCCCACCCAGGACCAGATGGTGTTCGATAAGGAGGAATGGGCCTCAAGGCCTGCTGTGATTGGTCCAAGCTTGGGTGGAGTAATTCTTTGTAAAATGCAATATTAGGGGCCATCTATGCAATGTTCGGGAGGCAGATGGAGCTCCCTTGTAATTACTTGTAAGTGCATGCTGACTGTCACTTTATTGTAATCTTGCTCTGCCATTATCAATATAAACTCTGATCTGACCACAACTGTCCACGTTGATTTTTCCACAACAATTTGGTGCCGAAACCCGGGATCTGAAAACGATTGGAACGGAATCAGGACAGGAACGGAGGACTGGAGACCAGATTGGCGCCATTCAAAAAAGGTGAGAACATTTGTGTCTCTGTCTGCTCTCCCCTCCTCCGCTCCTAAGACCCTCCGTCCCACTATCGTGAGTACAGATCCCAAGAACCTGAACAGTTGTTTTATGTTGTAATATCTGTTTGGATATGCATGTGTGAGTGTATGTAGATGCTGGCACATTGCCACATCAGCACGAGAGAGGCCCTTTATGGCTGAATGATTGTGCTGCCCCAAACATGCTGGGGGCAGTGGAATAAAAAGTAAGAGGACCCTATCGTCCTCAGACACGAATGTTTCCTATCTTCTCAGTCTGTCACGTAAACTGTCATTAACATTGTCTGCATAGTGGAAGGACAAATATAAGGATAAGTGTTGGTGAAGAGTAGTTTCTCTGCTGGTCTACCCTTGCTTGTCAATACCGGTCTGTGGGCAACTGATTGTGGCTCTCCCCACAGAACAGGAGCGATATAATCTCTGATTACCTCCTGGCCTGCTATCTGACAGCTCTGTGTACACTGGTTTGAGTCTGCTTCTCGCTACACTGAAGGGCGTGTCCTGAAGCTGCAGACTGGCGTCTCTCTGTGTCTCATGAAAAATCATACTTCTTACTTAGATAATCCCTTACTTGCATGGTTTAACCTAGAGGACATTAGAGGGCAAATATTGTTTGGCATCTTCGCCTTGCTGATTTTCATTTGGCTCTGTTGGAAAATTTGGAGGGACCAAAAGCGGGGATTCGCTGTGTGGGACTTCCCCTAACAGCCAATAGCCATAGAATATAGTGCTGTGAAACACTGAGAGAGGGGTGCAAGAGTCCCCTCCACCATAGCAGGGCTATGGGAAACAGTCACAGCAAACGTGGATTTGGCTGATCACCAAATCAGAGTAATGGACGTCCTGAGACTCCTCGTACCCCACAGGAGGAGATGAGTAAGAAATATGGCAAATGGGTCAGCCGGCATTTACCTAAGTGGGTCAGGCTGACTAGGGGGATGGATTGTGGGATCCCAAAAGAGGGAACCTTTGAATTATCCCGCTGGGCAACCCTCTACAAAAAAATAAAACAAAATTCACTGAGCCAAATGAATAGGCAGCTTGGAGTAGGTGGATGGTAGAATCTTATAAAAGACAGCAAAAAGCCCAAAGTATTTTTTTTACATCAGAAACAAGAACAGGAAGGGCAAATCAGCAAGGAGGGGAGGTACAGTCAGATGAGAAAGAGGGGGAGGAAGGATTTTGTGTGGAGTGGAAGGTGAGCTTGTCATCACTCCTAAAATAACCCAAGGTGAGAGAGATGAAAGGGCTGAGGAATATCGCTTGCCTCAAGCCTCAGCCTAACTTATTAGAGAGCAGGTCATGCCTGGTACAAGTGAGTTTAGCCAGCTGAAGACAGAGAAATATACAGGAGGTACAGAAGAAAATGGTCCAGAGGGTGATGGTAGTTGACACACCTGGTAACCCCCAGAGGGGTAAATTTAGAGGGAGGAACAATTGGGAGTCCAGAAATGTGAAGTGCTACAATTGTGTGAAACAGGGCCACATTGCAAAAAAATTGTCCAGCTCCAAAAAGGGGGGCAGGATAGCGCCTGACAGGGAGGGCTTCCAGTGTTACCAGTCATCTTGATGTTATGAGCCACAGCAGTGGTTCATTCCTGTTTACATTCGGTTCATGTATTGTATGTTATATTTCTGTTTGCATGTCAGGATTTCTTATGTACTTTAGAGTGCTATACTTTTGGTTACTAATCTGGTAACTACAGTGACATATTTTGTGGGTCTTCCCACTAGCTGCATTCGGTTCATGTATTTTAGGATATATTTCTGTTTGCATGCCAGGATTTCTTATGTACTTATTTAGAGTGCTATACTTTTGTTTACTAGCCTGGTAACTACAGTGTCATATTTTGTGGGTCTTCCCACTAGCCTTAGTTTTGTGTTTTTGTACTGGCGGCAGCGCCGCACATAACTTGTTTGTTTAGTTCTCATGTTATAGTCACCTTAGCTGTAGCTAGTTTTCCCCTCACTCGCAGTCTCAGGTGGTGCCTTGTAACCTTGTAAGACTGGAGGGCATCGGAGTTTGGGCGAACCTAATTCGCCCATTCAAACGCGGCTGCCTTGGGCAGAAGACTAGCACCTCAGGCACCATCTGACCACTGGGAGGAGTAATGGTTATAGGGTTAGAAAAGGTCTTGCTGCGGCCATTCATACTGACCGCAGCTTCACTCATGAGTACTGGAACTCCCCAGTTGTCACACATTCCACAGAGCTCCAGGGTCTCAATTTGTAACATTGTACTCGTTTCCTAACACTCGGAGAGTAGGGGGGTGATGCCGTTGTCCACTTGACCCTCTCTGAAATGCCTTTTTACTCAGTGGAGTATCTGGTGGACGGTGGAGCAGCCCGTGTTCTCAAGAGAGAAAGTATGTCAAATCAGGCAGGTCCCCAAACACTTGGTAAATGGGGGAAGGCAGGTTGCAAATAAATAAATAAATATTGTTTGGAAACATGAGGATGGTCGATTGTGTGCACATCTCCCTTCATATGTTTCCAAAGGGGGAATGATTGCTATGATTGCTATATTTTGGTTTGCACAGTATTTGAAATACTTTATAACAGAATGGTTATGTTCTCCTTGTAGATAGAGGCGTGGCCTGTTGCCAAGGTAACGGCTGCAGTAACAGCAAAGAAATTGATATCTGAATTTGTGTGCAGGTATGGCCTACATGAAACGGTTGAGAGAGCAAATAGCGTATTAAAAATGTCTAAGATCTGTGAGCAAACAAAACTTACATGGGTACAAGCTTTACTAGTAGATCCTTTTGCAATGAGGTATACCCCAAAGGGATTACATGGACTTTCATCATTTGAGATACTGTTTGGCAGGCTGCCACTCAAATTGCATGGACAGTACGCTTCTCTTACTGACTACGTTGTTCAGCTTCATAAGCCACTGACTAATTTGCATGGCAAAGTGTTTTCTTCTTTACCAGATCCACAAGACACATCTGGAACCCCGATTTGATGGCCCGTACCAGGTGCTATTGACCACAGTGACCTCCGTCAAAGTGGAGAGGAAAATACGCTTCTCACTGTAAGAAAATTAACTTTCAGGTCAATGATGCAAACTGGTCCTAAAAGCATGGGGCCCCCGGGGAGAAGAGAACTGAATGGACTGTTAAGATACGCTTGTTTTTCTGCCTGCTTGTTTGTGCTTTATATCAGTGTGTGCAGGTGAAAGGAGAACAGCAAAAGAACTCTATATGGCTTCTACATCAGCAGACCGCTAAGGAGCTGAACGCCACTGACTGTTGGATCTGTTCTTATGTTCCTGCTAACCATAAAGGAATCCCTTTGATTGGTATCCCTATCTCGATGAATGATCTTAACCTCACAGATTATAGCTATAATGTTGAAATAGACATAAATCACACTGCTCACAATGCTCTTTCAGACCTAGGAATATATTTAGAAATTGCTGGTATAATCTCTCCGCCCACTATGTGCATAGGGCCTATGTTTATTAACCACGTGGCTGAACTAAAAGGTCACCTAGTCAACTTACCTAAGGTATATGTTGGAGAAACAAATTGTAAAAATGCTGCCTTAGTGTTTAACATGGAATACAATGAAAAGTTATGTGACAAGGTGAACTGTAACTGTAACAATCAATGTTGGTGTGCAAATATGAAAGCTCTTTGTGCCCCTAGGTGTGCCTCTCCTAACCAGATGGATGAGAATGATTGGGATTGTAAGACCCAAGTGCACAATAATATGGTATGGTTTCAGAGCTGGTTGGGAAACCATGGTAAAATAATCCCTAGGGTGCTGAAGCAAGGCCTATACTATATTTGTGGAAATAGGGCATACTCATGGCTTCCTATGGGAGCATGGGGGAACTGCACTATAGGAAGAGTTGTGCCAGCCATAAGACAACGTGAGAACATCTCTTTTACCAATATGATAGAAACAAGCCCTAGAGAGACTAGATACAAGAGAGAATTGTTTACTGCAGCAGATAAAGCCTGGATGTGGTTCCCTGCCTGGACAGGCTGGGGAATTGAATTAGCAAATAAGTTAAATAAATATGCAAATATTATGGATGGGATAATTAATGAGACCACAAGTGCCATCCATGCTATCAATGAAGAAAAGGCTCAAATTAGGAAGGTGACCCTACAAAATAGGATGGCTCTCATTTATTTGTTAGCTATGGAGGGAGGAACTTGTGCTGTTATAGGGGAGGAATGTTGTACCTGGATTGAGGACTCACATGACCCCATAGAAGAGCACATGAATAAAGTAAAGGAATTACAGAAACAAGCTAGAGACATATCCAAGGAGGGATGGAATCCCTTCTCCTGGATGGGGTCAATTGGTGTATGGTTTAACAATCTATTATCGGATTTAATAAAACCCATAGTGGTAGTGATAGGATTGATTGTATTTCTTTTGATCGCTTGGAAATGCTTAATGTGCTGTATTTCTCATTTCAGGAAAAATGTGGATTCGCTCGCCTAATAGGAAGAATGATAACAGCCACAGAGATGACCGTCTGATGGCCCAGCCCAACTGCCCATCTCTTCTGAGAGACCCCTCAGTTGTTGTAAGAGTTGGGTGGAAGACATCATCTCTGAAAGAGGGTCCCGCAGGTGCACTTCGACAGTTTGGACACCACCCCAGAGGGAGTTTATCCCGAGAAGTGATTTCGACGAGTCAGTCATTCCGATTCCAGCGAATTCACCGAGTGGTCTCTGTGCCCTAGTGCACCTCTGGCTGCTGTTACTATTCTTACAGCTAGATAGATAGGTGTGTGAATGCTTCAATAAAGGTGTGTGAATGCTTAGCAGAATAGCAACCGCGAGGCAGTACTTAGTCAGTTCTTCCTCTTGCATACATCCTGTCTCAATTGGTACTTTGTCACATAATAAAACCTGGGGGCATCAGAGTACTGGGTGGACCTAATTCGCCCGGGAAAAGCGGCTGCTAAAGGACAAGACTTTGACCTGCAGGTACCAATTGACTGCGGGGTGTGGCAACAGAGTCAGGGTAGGCCCAGGTGCGTCTGTGGCTATATCATCCCCAGTCACAGTCACACCACCTTCTTAGCATTAGTAGTACTGCCATTGTTACCTTTTAGTTTATGTTTTTATATATGTGTGATAATAAAATTATCAAAAGGGTGAGAATTGTTAAGGAAATTTAAGCAATGTATAGAATCTATTCTGACTTTTTAATATCATGTAATACGTAACAGACATTATTATGTAAGATGTTTTGCTGACAAAGAATGTAGGTACGGGACAAGAACTTGCTAAGTCACCCTAGTCTTGCTTATTTGTGTCATGTGCCCACCCAGGACCAGATGGTGTTCGATAAGGAGGAATGGGCCTCAAGGCCTGCTGTGATTGGTCCAAGCTTGGGTGGAGTAATTCTTTGTAAAATGCAATATTAGGGGCCATCTATGCAATGTTCGGGAGGCAGATGGAGCTCCCTTGTAATTACTTGTAAGTGCATGCTGACTGTCACTTTATTGTAATCTTGCTCTGCCATTATCAATATAAACTCTGATCTGACCACAACTGTCCACGTTGATTTTTCCACAACACTCTCCAGGGAAAGGATGACATAAACTGTAGATAACTGTAGACACTTTTACTAATACACAATTATATAAAACCAATAAATAGGTATTATTATAAATGATACTAACAAACTCCAAACGCATTCCACGCAAGCCATTAAATACTGCTGTTGAACCCTGATACATGCCTATTGAAAATTGATCATTGCAAATTTCTTCCTGTTGTCCAAGGATATCCAACAAATCTCTCCTAAAGACGTTTCTTTCAGACTTGTCAACATTGCTGATTGGAAATTTGGCCACATGAAAAGCAGGGCCAATTAAACCCTTCTATTGTAAGGCTACACCCAGAGCCGGCCCTAACCAATATGATGCCCTAGGCAAGATTTTGGCTGGTGCCCCCTAGCACCACCGCTGGTTCCGCCTCTGACCTTGCACTTCTTTCCCAGCACCATCACCCCTCACCCATAGCAGTCCTTATTTTGGTGTTTGTACCCCCTATATTTTAAATAGGAACAGTTTGCACATTTGGCGCACAGCCCAAAAAGGGGTGTGTTTTTGCTGGCAAGGGGCATGGCCACACAACAGTAACTCCAATTCCAATTACGCCACACAGTACTGCAACTTCATTCACATTTGATCATGCGATAGTGTTCATAATTCATATTACATCCCACAGTAGTATCACTTTACCTTATAAACGTTACTACTCACAGTAGAGCCCCTTATTCACATTACATCACACCCTATTGCTCTTTATTCAAATTAGACGACACAGTAGTGCCCTTTTTATACGCAACGCCACATATTAGAGCACCTAATACACATAATGCCACACATTAGTAAAGCATTTATACACATAATTCCACACAGTAATGCCCCTTACACATATGAGACACATTATTAATGTCCTTATAAACATAATGCGCCCTACACATTATGACAACCTTTATTAATGCCCTTTTACACATAATGTCCCTTACACATAAGCCGCACATTATTAATGCCCTTATACACATAATGACACACATAGTGCCCCCTACACATTTGCTGCACATTATTAGTGCCTCTATACACATAATGACATACATACAGTAGTACCCTTTTACACATATGCCGCACATTATTAATGCCCTTATACACATAATGACACACATAGTGCCCCTTACACATATGTTGCACATTATTAATGCATTTTTACATGACACACATAATGCTCCTTACACATATTCCGAACACTACTGCACAGCCAACCCACTCACATGCCCACAGCAATCACACTGCCACTAACACTGTGACCTCTGCCTCTGCTTGGATACAGATGTGTCCTCATAAATATTGCCTCAATGCTAACATCTGGCACCTTTTTTAATGAAAATGCATCTTATTTGCATTGCTATGTGGCTAGGATGCACAAGCAGGTTTTGCTGATTAAAATGATATGCAGCATGCCTATATACTGTGTGAGACTGTGTCTGTATCTGCATATTAAATGCTACACACAGAATATAGGCATGCCGCATATCATTTTAATCAGCAGAAGTTGCTGATGCCCCTAGGCATATCAAATGCCCTAGGCAATTGCCTAGTTTGCCTATGCCTAAGGCCGGCTCTGGCTACACCCCTTAAATGATAGTTCAGTCTTTCTATACTTGTCAAAAATTCTGAACTTTGGACCCTATTCAGGTTGGATTTCAAAATTCGAGAATCGCAATCCGGTTGATTATCTAACGACAGTGCATGCACAACATTCGCACTGTACGTGCGCACCAGCAATTAACAATCATTTCTGCAAACGCATTGTGCTTCAACACAATCACATTTTGATTGACAGGTAGCCAGTGTTTAGGGGAGGAAACATGGCATTTTGTGGGTGTGTTTGTAAAAACACAGGCGTTGCAAGGTGTTTTTCGGGTGGGTCTCTGATGTCAGCGATGTTCCGGTATTTGCGTATGGTTATGTGATCACATTGCGAATTGCGATGCATTCGCAATTTCTGCAATGGGTGTTTTTTTCTCTATTTCTGGGCGGTAACTATTTGATTGCAACGACTGCTTTTTAGCAGTCTTTGCAACCTGTATAGGCATAGGCGGATCCAGGGGGGAAGGCATTTGGGCCCGTGCCCCATCCCCCCTGTCGTTTCGGACTTCTTTTTTTTTCAAAAGGAAAACAGCAGCAGCTACTGCTATTTCCGTCAGTCAGATTTGATAAAAGAGCCGGCAGGCACTAGGATCCGCCGCGGCTCTAACAGCAAGTCCGTGTGGTAACAAATGGTTACAGCTACAGCCTCTCCCTGCTCACACCGCAACCTACCTCCCCCACTGCCAGCCGGCCAGAGTCCAGCCCAGGCGCGGGGTTCAAATGCCAGCATCGAGTAAGACTGTTACTTATGACGCGCAGGAGGCTTCATTAGCCCTCACTGCACGGCACAGATTCACAGCGCTTCCTCCTCCACTTCCTTTACCACCATGCTAGGTGCAGTCAAACTCAGCCTCAGCTTTGAGAAGGCGGCCCGTGTGATTGTGAAAGGGCTATCCTGCAGATGTCTTCTGCTGCTTGTTGGAGATCCAGCTGGCTGCTTCTGCTAATCAAAGATGGGCAGTTCGTGTCCTGCAGTCTGAGTCTCAGTGCAGTGCCCAAAACAAGGTATGCTGCGTCTGCCACCACCAACTAAAAACTTTAATAATTATATAGTGCTAGGGTGCCTTCCAGGCTCCCATAACTAATGGAGCAGGTGACCAACATTTCAAGGCCCAATCAGCCTTTTCATCAGGGTGAAACATTGGCAATAAACCAGCCAATCATTACCTGATGGCGTATTCTGTGAGGTCATACCACATCCCTTATCTGGGAGCATGTGGGCCTTAGGTGCATGTAAATATAACTTACCGTTCCCCTATCATGGTACCCCCCCTTTCATTTTTTTCTGGATCCGCCCCTGTGTATAGGGTCCTTTGTCCTGTAGAAATGCCAAATATTTGTTTTCAGTCTCAGTGTTTTTCTTCAGTCTACCTACAGTATACACACAACTGTTCTGCTTTTGGTTCAAAATTCCAGTGTCCTCCTTCCTTCTGAACGTATCTCTACAAACACCTCCAATGACTTCCAAGATGATTCTTTTACTGTAGCTCACAATGGTCATTTAAATGTTGTATTTACTAAGTAACTTTGTATTTCAGTGCTATAAGGAGTTTGTGGGTCTACATATTAGATTGGGATATATGAGAAACTTTTATACAGAAGTCTGCCAGGCTGCATGTGTGCCTGAGAAATAAGAGAAAGTGCATCGCTATTATATTGTTTGTAAGATATCTTATATATGATTGTTTTGTATTTTAAAATGTTAGGAGGTCTGCTTATATTTTGAACAAGTTGCACAAAGTGTAAACAAATGAAAGACATTTAGGACTCATCCACATGATTAGAATTATACCTATGTTGTACCACATTCAGCTGGGTATTTCATGAATACAATAGGCAACATGTAAGTACTGTAGTAGCAGATAATGACGTCAGCAATGTTAGATATCTCCATGTCATTTACTTTATTGCTGCTTCTTGTCCGCACCGATTACACCTGCTGCATAAACCTCTTGCATTCTGTTAGGAGTGATTATTTTTCTTGGACAACCCCTTAGAAAGCATTAAAAACATGTAGAGTTATGCTAGATTTTAAGGTGTCTATTTAACATGCCCGTGGGGTAACAATCATCATGCATCGCTACATATCGTCATGATAAATAATGTAGTATCACTTTAGTATGGTAATTGCTAGAGCATCCTGCTGCTCTAGCAAAAGTGAGGATTTCCTCCTGATCAATGGTAGTCTAATGTTGTTGGTTGAAGATCAAGGTTCCTGAATGCACCTACAGATTTAACCAAGGTGATCCAATGTTCTCATTTTAGCCAGGATATTTGGCTATATGAAGCTACTTAACTATTACACCTAGCTTCATATAGTTAGATTTACCAGGCTCTCTTTCTCCCCCTCTTGGAGTTGCATGGGCAATGTGGTTTCCACTATCACCCTGTCCTTCTCGAGGAGCCATCCACAGCTCCTCAGCACTGAGATGACAACTTCCAACTGTCACTTAAGCTGGATACACACTGAACGATATATTGTACAATCGAACGGCCAGTATATTGCGAGCCTGTTGGCAGGTGTGTACACCTGATATGTCTGTAAACATCGTTCACAGACACATAGTGTCAAGCCTAGCAGCATAGCCAATAACAGATATATCTACAGTTATATTGCCGCATCTGCCTGTGTGTAGCAGGGAGTGCTGGTGACTGACATCAGGCAGGGTCGTTGATTGATAACTGTGTATGCACTTACCAATCAACAGACAGGTTGGCAGATTGGCTGAATGGCTGATCCATCGGCTAGGTGTATACCCACTTTTACTGGCCATATGGGCTTATTTCCACTTCTAAAATAGTCCCCTAAGTGATATTTTAAATAAGGTTGTAACATTATCTTGAAACATAATAACATTTTATATAACACTAACCATTCCCCTGTCATGTCTATAATTATCTTTTTTTTTTTTAAATTGCTTATTTTATTAGAATTGTATTTGTATTTTTTTTTTAATTTGCCACTAATTTGTGCTATACTTTAGTTAGGCATTGGACTTTGTCATTTTGCTATTATACAATGTCAACTACATATAATTCACAGCTGGCAGGGCTGAACACATAACTTGTTGTTTATACTGTTTACATTAAGATCATAACATATATAAATCATTAAACTTGTTTATAACCACTTTTTTTTTTAAATGATAGAGGAATAGTTGTAGGCTAAAAAATAGTTTTAAGCCTGCAATGTGCACAAGCCACGGACCCCAACCCTAAAACCCTTTTCAGACCAATTTTTATTTACATTTTTGAATCCCTCATATTCATATTGTAGGGCACTGAACACAGAATTGAGTCAATTTACTTCCTTCTACTACTGAAAGAAAAGGAACATTTTAAAGCCCATCTGGACAGCATAAGCAATTATACTGTATGGTTAACAGAGGAAATCTCTGAGATGTCAACAAAAAGTGAAATAATAATTATGGGAGCTGTAGACCGGAATGTGGCAAATACTAAATCAGTCAGGAATACATATATTCTGGATTGATTATGTAAGGAATTTCCCAAGAAACCAATAAGAGAACCGACATGCAAGAAAGTAATTCTACAGTAGAATTAATTTTTACAAGTGGAAATATGGGGTCTATTTATGAAGCTGTAGTGATAGAATAGATTTTCTGTCACTGCTTATCCCAGCAATAGAAAATCTTGTATCACTGCTGAGCAATGCTGGACACACCTTATATACCCACCAAGCCAGCGTACGACACGTGACGTACTTAATGGGCTACTCGCTGCCAACGTCAAATAAATGCAGGAGATGGTCATAATAATGGGACTCGACCGTGTGTGTGTGTATATATGTGTGTGTGTGTGTATGTATATATATATATATATATATATATATATACTGTAACAGAGGTGGCACTCAGGAACATGAATCACGCAAGACAGCAGTGGCAAATCAATGTTTCTAAACTTTAATATCTTGTCGTCAGATAATAGAATATAAATATGGGTATGGCTGTCTTAGTCGACCAGAAAAAGGTGGACAGCGTCAAGGTTGACCCCAAAAGGTCAGCAGCCACAAGGTCGACACCCGGAAAAGATCAACATGACAGAAAGGTAGACACAGAAAATGTTGACACCGGAAAAGGTAGACATGAGGTTTTTTTGTTGGTGTCTCTTTTACTCTGTAAAGTGCCCGGGAACCTCAATTAGTGCACCGCGTCCCCTCACATGACTCACTTCACCTGCCATGCTTCGGGCAAGGTATCTCACTCCGCTACTGCTGCTCTCAGCACTGGTTACTATTCCCAATCATAGTCCATGTAGATTGTAAAGTATGAAAAAAGTATTTAAAAAAATTGAAAACAAATTGCCATGTCGACCTTTTCCTGTGTTGGCCATTGACATGTAACCTTTTGTCCATCTCAACCATTGACCATGTTGACCTAATGCCTGTCAACCATTAGTGGTCGACCTATTGACTGTCAACCTTATCCATGTCGACCTAGCATTCGGATACCCATAAACACTGATCTAATATCCACCATTGCCCCCACGTGCACTGACAGCTGCCGCTGCCGGGATACATGGAGGATGCCCATAAATGATGTCATCCAGTTGCTCCCGTAGTCATGGCTACCAGAAAAAATACAAATAGACAAAACAGAATGAACATAAACAGAAACTGAGTACAAGATGTTAGAATCATAGCTAATCAAAAAGAGTCACTTGATACACATTGTTGTCAACACATTGGGGCAGGGCCGTATTTAGGGGGGGCGAAGGGGGCGAGCGCCCCCCTAACACAGTCATAGCCACGCCCACTTTTGAGCAGAAGAGAGCTCTCCAGGGAGAGCCTGAGGCAGAACGATGTGCTGCAGCCCATACCACAGCAGCACAGAGGAGCCAGGAGAGCAAGGGTTACAGAGCATTTGCCCCTCACTTGCTGGTGTGTGGGTACTAGGGCTAATAAATACAATTACCCCATAGCACAGTCACAAGTACATAGAACAATCACAAAGCTCTATCTCAGTCTCATGCAAAAAGTTCAGTCAGAATTGAGAGAGGAGGATGGGAAGAGTTGGGACTGGAGAGGGGAGGAGTCAAGATTAAACAGTAAACTGCCCCCCCTAAAATAAAAGTCTAGATCCGTCCCTGCATTGGGGGTCATTCCGAGTTGATCGCACCCAGCAACTTTTTTGCTGCTGGTGCGATCAACTAATCTCCACCTATGGGGGAGTGTATGTTAGCATAGCAGGGCTGCGAACGCTTGTGCAGCCCTGCTATGCTAAAAAAGTTTCACTCAAAACAAGACCAGCCTTGGACATACTTACCCTGTGCGACGGATCCAGCGATGATGGGGCCGCCTTTGACGTCACACCTCCACCCTCCGTTCGCCTGGACACGCCTACATTTTACTTACCACTCCCCGAAAACGGCAGCAAGCGGTAAGTTGACGCCCCGGAACGCCCTCCTGCTGTCCATCTTCTTGCGGTCGCCGCTGCGACCGCTTTCTTCTCTGTTAGCGTCATTGCCCGGTGACCTCTGTTGCTGGGCGCCGCGCATGCGCATTCCAGACCCGTTCGCACCGCAGCGAAGAACCGCTGCGTGCGAACGGGTCACAATGACCCCCATTGTTACATAATTTACACTGAATATTAGATCCTTGCAACAGTTGCCAGTGATAAGGAATTTAAACACACACTGTCCAAAAACACAATATCTTATAGGAAACAGTGCAGACTAGTCTGTTCATTTAACCCCCTAGGGGACACCATACCTAGTCTAAAAATCCATTTGCTTCACATTGTAAAGGTTTCAAGGACCTATGGCCACGGTGCAAAAACGCTGGTATATGGTCAATAATGATGTATCTTAAAGTGGATAGATTGTCACCCTCTGTTAAGAAATGTCTAGCGACTGGCTGGTCGGTTACACCGCTCTCAGTAGCCAATTTAATAGATGGCAGCGAAGGTTTCAGGTGCTTGAACATGGCCGAACACCCGGTATGGATCCAGCATGCTAGCTACCTTTATTAATTGCTTGGCTATATGCATATATATTGCACTTTATTCTAGTAAGCTGTACAGGTTTTTTACTTGCAGTAAGCGGAATTCCATATATGGTATTTCCGTTTTTCTACTGTTTGAATGGTAACAGGTGTTTTTTATTTTCTCTATGTGCTTGTTAGGTATATACAGTGGGACAAAGAAGTATTTTGACAGCCACCGATTGTGCAAGTTGACCCACTTAAAAAGATGAGAGAGGTCTGTAATTTCCATCATAGGTACACATCAACTGTGAGAGACAGAATCTGGAAAAAAAAACTAGGAAATCACATTGTATGATTTTTAAACAATTTAATTGTATATTCTTGCGGAAAATAAATATTTGGACAATCAAAAAGTTTAACTCAATACTTTGTAATATAACCTCGGTTGTCAATTACAGAGGTCAAACGTTTCCTGTAGTTCTTGATCAGGGATTGTTAGTTTTCAAAATATTATAATTTGATTTACATACTATTTACATATCATTTGAAAGTTATCCCTAAAGACTTTAGTGTCAAAATCTCAACTCTTCTATTTCTGAGTTGAAAATAAATTGCTCTTAGCAGCAGCAGCTGTTTGTGGAGTTCTGATGAGCTTATCAGGCAAAGCACTTAAACCCATTCATGTAACATCTGCTGACTCCAGGTGCCTTTCATTCTAGTAACTGCACTACTTACCTTGTAATAAAGAAACAGTATCACCACAAACATTTCTCTCACTCTTCTCGTTTACATAAACTGGATATTTACTATGAGTACAGCTCACATGAGACACAAAGCACAGTGGAGTGTTATGATCATCTAACAATGTGCATGCTAGGGCTAGTTATTCTTAACACAATAGCAAGTGTAGTGACTGTTGGGCTGTTATCTATCGAGGGGCCTAGTGAGAGACAATAAACTGACAGGTGACTCAATCAATGTAGCTAAAGTGCAATAAAAACGGTAATGTAGACTAGCTTTGTGAGCTTCAAGTTAATGATCAACTTCAGTTTTACATAATGCAACCTGCATCATAATACAATTAGTGGTGTGCACCGGACATTTTTCGGGTTTTGTGTTTTGGTTTTGGATTCGGTTCCGTGGCCGTGTTTTGGATTCGGACGCGTTTTGGCAAAACCTCCCTGAAATTTTTTTGTCAGATTCGGGTGTGTTTTGGATTCGGGTGTTTTTTTTTACAAAAAACCCTCGAAAACAGCTTAAATCATAGAATTTGGGGGTCATTTTGATCCCATAGTATTATTAACCTCAATAACCATAATTTCCACTCATTTCCAGTCTATTCTGAACAGCTCACACCTCACAATATTATTTTTAGCCCTAAAATTTGCACCAAGGTCGCTGGATGACTAAGCTAAGCGACCCAAGTGGCCGGCACAAACACCTGGCCCATCTAGGAGTGGCACTGCAGTGTCAGACAGGATGGCACTTCAAAAAATAGTCCCCAAACAGCACATGATGCAAATAAAAAAAGAGTGCACCAAGGTCGCTGGATGGCTAAGCTAAGCGACCCAAGTGGCCAACATAAACACCTGGCCCATCTAGGAGTGGCACTGCAGTGTCAGACAGGATGGCACTTAAAAAAATAGTCCCCAAACAGCACATGATGCAAAGAAAAAAAGAGGTGCACCAAGGTCGCTGTGTGACTAAGCTAAGCGACCCAAGTGGCCGACATAAACACCTGGCCCATCTAGGAGTGGCACTGCAGTGTCAGACAGGATGGCACTTGAAAAAATAGTCCCCAAACAGCACATGATGCAAAGAAATAAACAGGCGCACCAAGGTCGCTGTGTGACTAAGCTAAGCGACCCAAGTGGCCGACACAAACACCTGGCCCATCTGGGAGTGGCACTGCAGTGTCAGACATGATGGCAGATTTAAAAAATAGTCCCCAAACAGCACATGATGCAAAGAAAAAAAGAGGTGCAATGAGGTAGCTGTGTGACTAAGCTAAGCGACCCAAGTGGCCGACACAAACACCTGGCCCATCTAGGAGTGGCACTGCAGTTTTCTAGCGAGAGGATGAGTGCTTCCATCCTCATGTGAATCTGAACCACTAGCCATGAACATAGGCCAGGGCCTCAGCCGTTCCTTGCCACTCCGTGTCGTAAATGGCATATTGGCAAGTTTACGCTTCTCCTCAGATGCTTTTAATTTTGATTTTTGGGTCATTTTACTGAACTTTTGTAGTATACCTGACGACACAGAGGTAGAGCAGTGGACTACTGTACCGTACTGCTATATATTATATACTGGTGGTCAGCAAAATTATGCACTGTCCTCCTACTATATATACTGTGCACAACAACTAAAATGCACCACAGGTATGGATGGAAAGTATACTTGACGACACAGAGGTAGGTAGAGCATTGGACTACTGTACCGTACTGATATAATACTGGTGGTCACTGGTCATCAAAATTATGCACTGTCCTCCTACTATATACTACAATGCAGCACAGATATGGAGCGTTTTTCAGGCAGAGAACGTATAATACTGGTGGTCACTGGTCAGCAAAACTCTGCACTGTCCTCCTACTACATAATACTGGTGGTCCCCAGTCCCCCCAATAAAGCACACTGAGCACAGATATTTGCAGCACACTGAGCACAGATATGGAGCATTTTTCAGGCAGAGAACGTAGATATTTTCAGCACACTGAGCACAGATATTTGCAGCACACTGAACACAACTGAGAGAACGCTGCACACCTACTCTCCCTATCATCTCCAATGCACGAGTGAAAATGGTGGCGACGCGCGGCTCCTTATATAGAATACGAATCTCGCGAGAATCCGACAGCGGGATGATGACGTTCGGGCGCGCTCGGGTTAACCGAGCAAGGCGGGAAGATTCGAGTCCGCCTCGGAACCGTGTAAAATGGGTGAAGTTCGGGGGGGTTCGGATTCCGAGGAACCGATCCCGCTCATCACTAAATACAATACACCTTTTACACACCCTGTGAAGAACTACAGAATGCATATATGATGATGAATAATCCAGAGGCTGGGAAAATAATTGATTGTACATTATACTGCAAGGCTGTGTAAACACTAGTACGATGTGCGCCCCATGCGGTATTGTATACAATTTCCCGGCATAAGATATCAGGCATACACACTATACAATTAAACAATAAGATAAGATGAAATTATATCTTATGGGGCTGGAGTTGTTTTTAAGGGAGCAGAAGCACAAGAAGGAGGAGGAGGGTCCAGGCTGACGTCAATGTCCTAAAATCGTATGGTTGTATGTACACACTACAAAAAAGCTCACGATATTGCACCATCAAGACTGCATGCAGGTCAGATGTTGGATGTCAAATGCGACCCGCGGGGCCGCGCATTATATGATAAATCGTGTGTACACACTATGCGATATTGTATGCAATCATACAATATCAGCAATATTGTATGCAATATCTCATGGTGCGTATGCAGTCTAATTGTAACAATGTTACAACGCATTTACAGATTTATGTTCAAGTGGTTTGTACAATGTATTCAAAGGGAAGAATTAAATTGTTTTATGCGCCGGCTGTGCCCCTGATGTCCCGTCTACAGTGATGGTAGATTGCAGGCCACAATTCAATTGTTTTTTGTTTTTTTTGCACGCTGCACCCAGACAGATCGGTTTTAGCCACGTAAAATGGCTAAACCCTACCAAAGTTCTGGACTCAGTGAGAAAACTGCCATTTGGGCTCCCAAACGGGTCACTTTTCACACATTTCAGCTCACCAGCATGGGGGACAGCAGAATTGATATGCTGGCACCAGAGCCGGATTAACAATGGAGCAAGTGGAGCTGCATCTCCAGGCCCCCCATCAACATAGGCCTACTGTCCACAGAATCGACAGTGCAGCTGGAAACAGGAAACAAATAATTCCTGGTACAGGCTGCCTGCGGCGGCAGCATGACACCCCACCCACTCAAGCTGCAACTCCCACCCCCCCGCCGGCCGGCTGACTTGGGGATCAATTACCGAGCATTATAATAGTGAGTCTTCTTAAAAATCTACCAGCACAGCGGAAGGCCCTCTCTAGCCGCCCTGGATCCTCTGTAGTGCATGACGCGTCACCCGAGCGCCGGCGGCAGCAGTCACTGAGCCAAGTAGCCGGTGAGCACAGTTCCGTGAAGGCGGCTGGGTGTCTGTACCTGAGCTGTTCAGCAGCGCTGCTGTAGCTGTTAGGGATTGGCGGGCTGCTGCCGACGAGGATAGCCTGCTCCAGCACCAGGGGACGTATAGCCTGCTCCAGCACCAGGGGACGGATAGCCTGCTCTAGTACTCCAGCTCAGCTGTGACTCCTGGGGTGAGAGCTGCATCTCTATGCAGACCCTGCCACGTGAGGCGCCTGGTTTGTGCCCTGTGGACAGATAAAACCTCACCTGCCTCTGCATTTTGGCCACTGTTTTCTTTGTGAAACAAATGTACTTGCTGAACAGTGCGTCACCACGACAGGTGCAATGCTACTGGAGAGGGTAGGGGCTCCCAAAAGTCGTATGACATGTGCTGGTGCCCTGGCTGTGTAGGTAAAAAGGCTTATTTCTCTTCTGCTGGTTCCCAATCCCAAGTGCCATGTAATGTATCAGTGCTAATATTGATCAGGCTAGTGTTACACAAGCAGGAAGGGGGTGTTCATGTGTCACTGCAACCAGCACATACACTATTTCCTACATAGATGCACACATTAACATGTTTATTATAGCATAAAAATGCAGGAGCTTATGTGACACAACCCTAAGCAAAGAGAACTAAAAAAAAAAAAAAAAAAAAAGAATGGCACTAAGAATGGCAAGATCTGGTCCTGCAATATTGGTCGTAATGCCTCAAAGACCGCAGCATGATTGACATGCTGCTGGCGTTTGGGGGCTAAGATGTGAAGCGTTCCAGAAAATGGGGACGTGTTATCCCATTTTATTGATATGCTGAAGCCAGAGGCGGATTTAGACCTCATGGGGCCCTAAGCAAGACACCAATTTGGGGCCCCCCTTCCTCAATCATTCCCCTCCCAGTCAGTCAGTGAATGCTAAATTCTTCCCCTCCCCCCCCCCCCCCAAAAAAAAAAAAAAAGGGTGCAGTCTTGTGGGGAATAGGCGTGACCACACAATAGTACGCCCAATTCGAATGACACCACACAGTAGCACTCCTTATACACATTACACCACACAGTGGAGCTCCTTATACACGACACCACATAATAGAGCTCTTTAAACACGTTATGCCACACAGTAGAGCTCCTTATACACGTTACGCCATACAGAAGTGCTACATACCCACACTACATCCCTGCACTAGATCACTGTTCTGCATCCCCAGACTATATCAGTGCACAAGGTCCCCACACTATGGGGTATATGCAATTCCAGACAAATTGCGCCTTTTTTTCGACCATTTTAGGATTCGACTGTACTCGACAGCCGAAACCCTCCACCCGGGACCATGAATTCGACATATTCAATACAAAACGCATTCGACACTCCCCTTGTCGAATAACGGACCAATCGTCGAGTAGTGGGCGTCCTGGATTCGACTTCCCGCCGTTTTGAGCCCTTTATAGGGCTTGTTTGCTGCGTGCTCAGCAGCCATTTTGTGAACCTGCAGAGTGGAGTGGAGGTGCTGCAGAGCTAGCAAATTGGTTGCTGTTTGATGTGGTATCGTTTGGACACCCAGCAGGCTTTAATCCAGGACGGTCAGGAGGATACCTGTTACCCCGGAGGAGAGTCGTTTTTGAGCGATTTCTACATTTGTAGGTAAGTACCATATGTGGTCTGGCGTTGCATGTATGTGTTTGTGTAGTGGGGGGGGGGGGGGGTGCCATGAGGTGTACATGTGGCGTTGCTTTGGGGTGTTTGGGGTATGTATATGTGTGCAGGTATGTGTATATAGCTCCTGCTTGTATTGCTGCATGTTTTTTTTTTTTAAGTTTTGTGTTTGGGGGTAGTTTTTCACGTGTTTTTTTTTTCATAAAATGTTTTTTTGGGTCATGCTTTTGCATTGGGGTACCTCCAGCATGTGCAGGAATGCTTTTTGGCTTGTTTGGGGTGATTTTAGAGTGTGTCGGTATCCGCCATGTGGTCGACATGTGATGTCGTTTGTTTCCAAAACATGTTTTTTTGCTCCTATTTTGGTACTGGTGCATCCCTGCACATGCTGGAGGTACTTTTTGGCTTGTTTGGGCTGACTTTGAGCGTGTCGGTATCTGCCATGTGGTCGACATGTGATGTTGTTTGTTTCCAAAACATGTTTTTTTGCACCTATTTTAGCACTGGTTGACCTCCAGCATGTGCAGGGATGCTTTTTGGCTTGTTTGGGGTGATTTTAGAGTGTGTCGGTATCCGAGAGGTGGTCGACATGTGATGTCGTTTGTTTCCAAAACATGTTTTTTTGCTCCTATTTTGGTACTGGTGCATCCCTGCACATGCTGGAGGTACTTTTTGGCTTGTTTGGGCTGACTTTGAGCGTGTCGGTATCTGCCATGTGGTCGACATGTGATGTTGTTTGTTTCCAAAACATGTTTTTTTTGCACCTATTTTAGCACTGGTTGACCTCCAGCATGTGCAGGGATGCTTTTTGGCTTGTTTGGGGTGATTTTAGAGTGTGTCGGTATCCGAGAGGTGGTCGACATGTGATGTCGTTTGTTTCCAAAACATGTTTTTTTGCTCCTATTTTAGCACTGGTGCATCCCTGCACATGCTGGAGGTACTTTTTGGCTTGTTTGGGCTAACTTTGAGCATGTCGGTATCTGCCATGTGGCCGACATGTGTTGCTGTTTGTTTCCAAAACATGTTTTTTTGCTCCTATTTTAGCTCTGGTTGACCTCCAGCATGTGCAGGGATGCTTTTTGGCTTGTTTGGGGTGATTTTAGAGTGTGTCGGTATCTGCCATGTGGCAGACATGTGATGTCGTTTGTTTCCAAAACATGTTTTTTTGCTCCTATTTTAGCACTGGTGCATCCCTGCACATGCTGGAGGTACTTTTTGGCTTGTTTGGGCTGACTTTGAGCGTGTCGGTATCTGCCATGTGGCCGACATGTGATGTTGTTTGTTTCCAAAACATGTTTTTTTGCTCCTATTTTAGCACTGGTTGACCTCAAGCATATGCAGGGATGCTTTTGGGCTTGTTTGGGGGTGATTTTAGAGTGTGTCGGTATCTGCTATGTGGCCGACGTGCTGTTGTTTGTTTCCAAAACATGTTTTTTTTTGCTCCTTTTTTTAGCACTGGTTGACCTCCAGCATATGCAGGGGTGCTTGTATGGGGGTTTTGGCTTGTTTGGCTGAGGTTTTTTTCAATTTTTAAAATTTTTTTGGTTGTGTTTGGTCCTGTTTGAGCACTGGGGTCCCAGCAGCATGACGTGTGGTTGCATGTAATTATGTAATGTGTGTTAAATTTGTAAAAATAATTTTTTTCTTTTTACAACAGAGATGTCCAGGAACAAGCAGCCCCCTTCCCCCCACCCCTCAGATGAATTTTCCCTGCACAGCAATGAGGAGTGGGAGCCGACCCAGGAGGAGGATACGACCGAACAGGCATCCAGTGACCAGCCGCGGTCGTCAAGGGACCAAAGGGAGAAGCAAAAGAAAAAGAAAAGGCAACACCTGCAGACACAATAGCATCCAACTTGACACACCCTAGTTTGCGCACTGCCATGCACACCTACAGGTATCTTTGCACACTGCCAGGGATACTGACACTCACAGGTACATACCGATCTTATTAAATGCATGTTTTGTTTATCCATAAAGGCAAGAAGCCAGCCAGAGGATCAGTCGGAGGAGGATGCCTCTGGTGAAGACGCAGGACAGAAGAAGCCGCGTGGACCCAGAAACACTGAGGCGGAAAACTGTGCCCTAGTGATTTCCGTCGACAGGTCGGTCCTACGACGTTCTGTATGGACCAAGGCCACAGACCACAGCAGCTAAGACCAAGCGAAACATCTGGGATGCCATCGCGAGACAAGTCACTGCAGTATCTGGAAACCGCCGGAGCACCAGAAACTGCATGAAGCGGTACAGTGATTGCCACAGACAGACCAAGAAGAAGATGGGGATTCAGCGCCGACATGAGACAGCTACGGGAGGTGGTCCGGCTCTCAATCTGAAGTGGCTACCCTGGGAGAACGTTAATAAAAGGCGCATGAACCCTGTCATGGTCCAAGGAGTTCGCGGAGGTGTGGACTCTAGCCGTCCTGCTGGCTTTCCCGAGGAGGAAGAACCGCCCAGAAGACGGAAGACGGCGGGAGACAAGCAGTCCAAAAGGAGGCCTGATAGTAAGAATACATTCAGATGAGCTGCACTAATCTTTTTTTTTTTATTTTTTTATTTGCTAATGTGTTTGTTCTTTTTCCCCAGACACGCCTGCCCAGAGGACAACACCTGCGCGCAGGACATCACCAGCCCGCGGACCCTCACCTGCGCAGCAGGCATCGGCAGCAGCGCGAGGACCATCACCTGCGCAGCAAGCATCAGCAGCGCGCAGATCATCACCTGCGCGCCCCACATCGTCAGCGCACAGAAAGTCACCTGCGCGCCAGACATCGTCAGCGTGCAGACCATCACCTGCGCGCCAGACATCAGCGCGCAGAACGTCACCTGCGTGCCAGACACCGTCAGCGACCACACCACCAGCTGGGCGCCATACTACATCTCCTGCGTGCAGGCCATCACCAGCTCGTCATCTTTCCAGGAGCTCTGGTACTGCGACCGAAGAGCCTCAACAAGACACTACCCTTGTGGACCCATCACCCAAACTGTTTGAGTCAACAGGGTTAACGGACGAGACTTTTCTTGGGTTTGGAAACAGCCGTGCAGACGTATCCAGCCATACCCTTGAAAAGTCTCCAGAATTGAGGACAAGTGAAGCTCCTGGAGCAGCGGCACCACCGAATGGAGAAGGTTTTTATTTTTATTTTTTAATTTTTATTTTTTTTTGGGGGGGGGGGTCGCCATTTTTGTATAGTTTATTAACTTTATTTTCTTTTTTTTCTTTTGCAAACAGAGGTGCCACGGACCAGCAGCGGACTTGCGTAGGGGATTGGTCCCTTCTTCAGGCCGGATCTCCTACAGGATTCGTCGGACGACGAGGTGGAAGTGCAGCAGTCCGCTGTTTCTACATCCCTGTGTGAGTAATTATCAAATTGTGAACCTTCAAACAAATGTATGAATGTGTATACTAATTTCTAATTTTCTTTTCAGCTTCACAAATGCAATTGGTGGCAGACGTACAGCAAGGGCAGGATCCCTCAAATATTCAGAGGGTAAACACCCTGGCAGCAGAGATGAATGTCAGCCAGGATAGTTTTCGGGTTGTCGTTGGAATCAGACTGGACGCCATTGAGAAGACAATGGATAAGATGGCAAACGGTTTGGTTGACATGCAAAAGGCTCTTGCCGACAGCACGGCAGAAACGCAAAAGACCAGATGAGAAGATCACAGGGAGACTATGGACATCCTTCACGTTCTGGCCACATCCATCAACCAGCTGGTGGATAAGACATCATGCCTGGCACACAGCGTTGACAACATGTCGGAGAGCCAACGACATTCCGCATCCAGCCACCAGATCATCGCAACAACGCTACAGATGATCTATGATAAGCTCCCAGAGCCAGCTCAACAACACGCTGGTTAACCACCACATTCGCCACCACAAGCTGCAATGACGCCTCCTGCCCTTGCTCCACCACGATCCTGGTATGGACGGTCACAGCTGTACCAAGGATATAAAGGGATGTACCCCACCTACCAGATGCCTCCACCACCAACACCGGCCACATCATCTACGCCAGCACGGCCACCGAGGCCAAGTCAACGCACTCCACAGCCGCCCAGGGCATCGACGCCCCATCAGGAGGAAGAAGAGGATCCGGACAGACAACCACCATAAGCCCGGTCGTATTGTTTTATTATTTACTCTTATGTTTTTCATGTTTCCCTTTCTCCCCCTCCCATTAGTTTTTTTTTTTTTCATAATATTGTTTTATATTTGTGTTGGGCTCCCCCACCCCCGACCGGATACTACCAAGGAGCTTTATGTCTAGGCATACATGCGCAGGCATGTATGCGGGCGCGTGTGGTAACTGATGAAAGCTCCTTGTGGTTACATGTATGATGGGCCAAAGAGCTATTCTGATGCCACTTTTTTTTTTTTTTAAAACAAACTCCTTTTTGTATTGGTGTAAAATAGGCTTTCACTGTTGTGTGAATTTACTATTCACTAGTGTTTATTTTTGTCTTCTTCATAGGATTGGGTGGAAAATTGAAGTGGACGGCGTAGTTCGTGTTGTGCGTACCAAAGTGAATAAAGCCATGTTTCAATGTATATATTCAAGAAACTTTGGACCGCCTGCCCTTGGTGAACAACACAGTCCAGCAATGGGTCATGCTGGGCTGTGTGGTTCCACAAGTGCAGGCGTGTCAAAGTGCTGACCACTGACACCACTCTGCCACTTTGGACCGCCTGCCCTTGGGGAACAACACAGTCCAGCAATGGGTCATGCTGGGCTGTGTGGTTCCACAAGTGCAGGCGTGTCAAAGTGCTGACCACTGACACCACTCTGCCACTTTGGACCGCCTGCCCTTGGGGAACAACACAGTCCAGTAATAGGTCATGCTGGGCTGTGTGGTTCCACAAGTGCAGGCGTGTCAAAGTGCTGACCACTGACACCACTCTGCCACTTTGGACCGCCTGACCTTGGGGAACAACACAGTCCAGCAATGGGTCATGCTGGGCTGTGTGGTTCCACAAGTGCAGGCGTGTCAAAGTGCTGAGCACTGACACCACTCTGCCACTTTGGACCTCCTGACCTTGGGAAACAACACAGTCCAGCAATGGGTCATGCTGGGCTGTGTGGTTCCACAAGTGCAGGCGTGTCAAAGTGCTGAGCACTGACACCACTCTGCCACTTTGGACCTCCTGACCTTGGGAAACAACACAGTCCAGCAATGGGTCATGCTGGACTGTGTGGTTCCACAAATGTTCTTGGGAAAGGAATGAACATGACATTAGTGTCTTTACTTAATATGGAATTTCTTTTTTTTCCCCACAGATCTCTACACAAGAAAAGAATGTAAAGAAGAACTAAGACTACTTTTTTTGTTTTTATTTCATTTTAATTTTTAATCCCCAAAAAAATACAATTTTAATTCTTCAATAAATTTTTAAAATTAGAAGTTTTGTGTGGTTTTTCTTTAAATTATTAGTTAAAATGTAAAATATGGCATTTCAGAAATGCAGTGGTATTGTGGTAGGTCGCCCATGGTACAGCAGGGGAACTATCTTGTCCCTTGACATCCACGCTGGTTCCTGCACCTTGGGAAGGATACTCCAAGACCTGTGGAAGAGAATAGTATGAGGTTCCAGGTATTTGTGTCATCCAAAGACAAGGTACAAGCAAGTTACATCGGCCTTTGTCCCAAATGCAACCCACCGGCACTTGAGAAACTACACATCCAAACATTCCCTGACACAGTGTAAGCATTGCTGTCAGGGCATGATTGGATGTGCAGTTTTGCAAATGCCGGAGGGCTGCACTTTGGACATGCCGGGGTTACTTGGTCAAGAGGGAGTTTTGGCCAATACATCTCACCTGAGGGGGGTTGTCTGCTACATGGTGGAGGTTCAGGTCCACATCACAAGTAGGTCGCCCATGGTACATCAGGGGAACTGTTGTGTCCCTTCACATCCACGCAACTTGGGAAGGATACTCCACAAGACCTGTGGAAGAGAATAGTATGAGGTTCCAGGTATTTGTGTCATCCAAAGACAAGGTACAAGCAGGTTACATCGGCCTTTGTCCCAAATGCAACCCTCCGGCACTTGAGAAGCTACACATCCAAACATTCCCTGACACAGTGTAAGCATTGCTGTCAGGGCATGATTGGATATGCAGTTTTGCAAATGCCGGAGGGCTGCACTTTGGACATACCGGGGTTACTTGGTCAAGAGGGAGTTTTGGCCAATACATCTCACCTGAGGGGGGTTGTCTGCAACATGGCGGAGGTTCAGGTCCACATCACAAGTAGGTCGCCAATGGTAGAGTGGGATAAACGGGTCCAATATTTGCGGCAACCCAACAACAGGAAAAAACGGGGTAACAGGTCGTCAACAGGACGAAACATTGAAAACATTGCTGGGAAGGTGCGTCAACAGGACGTAAAACTCTGAAATACATAAATAAACATTTTTTTTTTTGATTATTACAATCTCAGTTTACACGATAATACAAATATTACAAGTATACTCACAGGCAGTGAAAAAAAAGCTTTGGATCAATGTCCGTCGAGAATTATCTCCTTCGTCCATACCCACCGGTGGAGCAGAAGAACGGTTCCCGCTTCGGAAAGCATTGCGGCGAAGAGTCACCGGCAAACGGTTTGCGACACATATGTTGTATAAAATACAACATGCATTTACCATGCCGCAAACCTTCGCCGGTGAGTACAAAAGAGCACCACCGGAAGTGTCTAAACATCTAAACCGGCTTTTAAGTACACCGAAAGCATGCTCAATTACTCCCCTCGATGCTTTGTGTGTCTTTTGGTAACGTTTTTCTGCTCTACCAACAGGATTAGACAATGGGGTCAAGAGCCAAGATTAGTTGGGATAACCCGCATCGCCTATGGAAATGAAAAAAATGGTGGGTAATATAAAAAATAAAAATAAAAAATAAAATAAAAACAATTAAAATAAATACCTAACAGCCAGCCACCCGGCATGTTTCCTGTTTTGAAATTGTCAAACAGCGATGACTGGCTTAGGATGAAGGAGTCTTGAGACGATCCAGGAAATCCCACAAAAATATTAAAAAATTTCATGTTGACATCACAGACCGCCTGTATATTCATGGAATGGAAATGTTTTCGGTTCCGAAAACATTCTTCCGAATTCCGTGGCGGTCTGATCTGCACGTGGGTACAGTCAATCGCGCCCAGAACATTAGGAAAATTGTGTTTTAGTGAAAAAGCATAATTTGATCTCATGCCATCCGCTGTCCGTATCTGGAAATCTGATGAACTGGATCGTCAATTTGCAGAAAGCCCTAATGACCTGGGTTATACAGCGCGACAGTGTTGACTGTGAAAAACCGCATGTTTGAGACAAAGTAGGCTGGAATGTGCCTGATGCCAAAAAATGTAACGTAGCCAGCAGTTTCTGGAAACTGCTGACTGCACGATTGGTCCGTGCCCGAGGTTCCAGGTCGGCCTCCAACAGAGCATACAGCGAATATATGTCGCGAGTCGATAAGCGATAATTTTGAATCACCTCGAACTCGCTGAGATCCTCCAGTTCACGCCTAGTGCGATACTGGCGTGGACGTGGAAATGAAACACGCAATACTTACTCACCCAATGCAGACATTTGCTGACTTTGATCCTGATGTTCACCAGCCCTTTCTTCCTCCATGCTTGCAGCCAGCATGAACATCACAATCTGGTCAGAAAAGGCTCCATTATTGTAGTCAGTACAAAAATAGGATATAAAAGTGTTAAAACGCAGGGATTGTCCTAAAAAAACGATTCCACAAGAGAGCTGACTGTAATGTCTCCTTCTCCCTGAAGTCTCAAACCCGGGAGTGAGGATAGAGGAGTGGCTTTGCAGAAGTGTATCCTGGGTAAAACTGTGGAATCATGGGTACATTTCCCTCAGCAGAGTGAAGAAAAAAATATCCTTTTTTAAAAATCAATTAAATAATAATTGTGAGTCAAAAAAAGATAAACCAAGTAGATAATCCCTTCAAATATAAATAGATATGCTATTAGCATTAGCAATCCAAAAAGCAAAAAAAAAATCATTTTGAAATTTTTTTTTATCAGCTCTCGCCAGCAAAGTGAGGTGGAATGAAATTGACGAAATGACTGTCGAAAAGCACTGTTGTCGAATCGACATTCTTCAATTGAATATACTTTTGTCGAAAAGCCGCATTTTGACCATTGCAGACATGTCGAATTTTGAAAATGTCGAGGTATTTTGACGAAAAGTACTGTATTGCATTGTTGAATCCAATTCGACATGTTTTGTTTTTTTCGAAAATGCCCCGTTTTTCGACTTTCGCGGCAATTCGACCGCAATTGCATATACCCCTATGGTGCAAAAGTTACTAAAGGTTCTAAAACAGAGAATTGGTGATGTTGCCCATAACAACCAAACAGATGCTGTCTATCATTTTCTAAAAGGCTATGGGCAACATCACCAATACTGTTTTAGAAGCTTTAATAAATTTACCCCTACATCTCCGTATTTTCACAGCACCCCCTCCCTGCACTATATCACTACGCTACCACCCCACTCTACATCCCACCAGTGTATCACTGCACAACCTCCCCACACTACTTCACAACGCTATTTTCCCACACTGCATCACAACGCTATTTCGACAGATTACATCCCCACACTATATCACTGCATAATATCCTTCCACTATGTCACTGCACTCCCTCCCCACACTACTTCACTACAATACATAACTGCCCTACCTCCCATGGCCACACTACATCTGGGAGAATGGGGGGGGGGGGGCTATGTTCTGTGGCTGCAGCCACCAGCGGGTGGGGTACCAGTGCTGGCCCTGACCAAGACTCTCATCTTCGCGCCGGCTCAGGACTGGGGACATAGTGCACGAAGGCGTGCGCCGCAAGGAAGGGGTGTGATCTCACAATAAAGGGGCGTGGCCACAGAATAGTACCCCCCAATTAAATTACAGCCAGATGCTGGCCAGGGAGAGGAGGGTGACAAACGCTGGGCAGAGAGGGGGGAAATATGTGGGGCGAGGGGGCAGATGGTTGGCAGAGAGAGGAGGGGAGGCAGATACTGGGCAAAGAGAGGGGTGCAGCAGATGCTGGGCAGAGAGAGGAGGGGAGGCAAATGCTGGGCAGAGAGAGGAGGGGAGGCAGATGCTGGGCAGAGAGAGGAGGAGACGCAGATGTTAGGAAGAGAGATGGGGGAGATGAAGGGCAGAGAGAGGGGAGGCAGATGCTGGGGAGAGAGAGGAGGAGGTGCAGATGCTGGGCAAAAGAGGGGGAGCAGATGCTAGGGAGAGAGGAGGAGATGATGGGCAGAGAGGAGCGGACGCAGATGATGGGGAGAGAGAGGGGGGAGATAATCGGCAGAGAGAGGGGAGGCAGATGCTGGGGAGAGGGGACAGACGATGGGCAGAGACGGGGAGCGTGATGCTGGGGAAAGGGGGGCAGATGATGGGCAGAGACAGGGTGGGCAGATGCTGGGGAGAGAGAGGAGGAGGTGCAGATGCTGGGCAAAAAGAGGGGGAGCAGATGCTAGGGAGAGAGGAGGAGATGATGGGCAGAGAGAGGAGCGGACGCAGATGCTGGGGAGAGAGAGGGGGGAGATAATTGGCAGAAAGAGGGGGGGGGATAATGGGCAGAGACTGAGGTGGCAGATGCTGGTCATAGAGAGGGGGAGCAGATGCTGGGGAGAAAGAGGGGGAGATGATGGGCAGAGAGAGAACCATGTACAGTAGCAGTCAGAGAGAGAGAGACAGCAGCTGCATAGAGAGGGTGACAGAGACGAGCAGGAGCTATGGACATTAAGAAAGGGGCCATGCTATCAGATCCTTCGTGTTCCAGGGGTCAGAGGAGCGTGTGACAGCTCCTCCAATCAGGGGCTCTTCTAATCAGCATGTGCCGAGCTCCTCCAATCACAGCTCGGCACATGCTCTTGTTGAGATCAGGGAGGCTCGGCACCATAGTGAGTTGCAGGGACTTCCCCTGATGCTGCTGCTCTCACATAGTGAGTATGATCTAACCCCCTTCCTCCATCCCCATCCCAGTGCTGCCGGCGCTGCTGCGCATGGCGGGCAATGGATGAACTGGCTGACACTGCAGAACGGTAGCAGATTTACTGCTAGGCTGGCCGGGCCCCCCGGAACATGTCGAGCCCTAGGTGGCTGCCTTGTTGCCTAGCGGTAAATCCACTACTGGCTGAAGCCAGGTGCTTCGTTCTGGGATGCAGCTTCCCTGGTCCCAGCAGCGTGATTTTGCTGGACATCCTGAGTAGCCTGAAGGTCTGATGTTCATGCAGATGATCAGATGCTGCAACACACACCAGCACAGTAAAACATGGGGGGAAGCAGTATCAGCGCATATAACGTGTGCTGATAGCCCCCCCCCCCCCCCCCCCCCATATCAACTCTTCATACATCTACTCCTCAATGCAGAAATACAGGAAGCAGCAGTAATTACCATCGTCTGTCCATTTTCATGCTAGTTTCACATTATTCCCAAGCACCCTGGGCCCAAGCACAGGCCCGCCCCCCTTTCCCCTGCAGAAGTACAAAAGCATCAGCGTGGGCGGACCGCGCCCACAAAATGGTGGCTAAACTCCGCCGTGCTGCCCTCTCCCGCCCAGTGACCGCCTTTGCCTGTCACTCAGGCAGAGGCGATCACTAGGCAACGACAGCCGTAGGCTGTCAACCATGCGGTGGCACCGGCGCATGCGCACTTCTTACCTGATCGCTGTGCTGCGATGAACGTTAGCGTGCGATCAGGTCAGAATGACTCCCCATATTCCTAGCCTGCTTCCCATGTCCTTGTTAGTCTCCCTACTAAAATTGGCAATATCCTGGCTGTTTGATGGCTCTGAATAGGGTAAGTTTAATTGGCCAGCCTGTATTTATTTATTTATTTATTACCAGTTACTTATATAGCGCACACATACTGTATCCCACAGCGCAGAGAATATTTGGTCATTCACATCAGTCCCTGCCCCAGTGGAGATTACAATCTATATTCCCTACCACATGTACACGCACACACATTCACGCTAGGGTTAATTTTGTTGGGAGCCAATTAACCTACCACTATATTTTTGGATTGTGGGAGGAAACAGGAGTACCCAGAAGACACCCACGCAAGCACAGAGAGAACATACAAACTCCACACAGTTAGGTTTGATTCCCACCATGTTCCTATGACATCAGCGCTGTGAAGAAGTAATGCTAACCATTACACCGCCCATGCTGCAAATGTATATGGGTGTTTCCCTTTGTTCCTTTTTAGATTACCTCATTACACTATTCACTTGTCACACACCTGCAGTACTGGTCACACCCACTGCGGCAACATACAATAGGCCCTTCATGCATTTCAGCTCCAGGCCCATTTGTACCTTAATCTGGCACTGTCTGGCGCCAGTAACTGTTTAAGCCCCAACGGTGCAACAACTGAATTGCTCAGTCGGGCACCATCTAGTGGCTGCCAGGACGTAAAGCAATTGAATTCATCACAAAGTGTTTTTAGGGCTTAAAAGCTCACCAGTGTCACCCAATGGGAAAGGGATAAAAAATAAGAGTCCCATGACAGCTAAGGAGGCTTTTGTATGGCCATATCCTCTCCAGCAGTGCACATCCTTGCTAATACATGGCGACATAGCCTGATATGTGCGATCTCCCTCAATGTTCACGTTCCCTTAACATACTTTTACTAGTAGTCTAATAGACAAAAACTAGGACAGCAGCCCAGATACTATAAAGAGTAAAAAATGCTGCACAAGTGTGTCAGTAATTAATTCATAGGGATGGAATGAAATTCCCATTCTTTTAGTGAAAAGCAGAGGCGTAACTAAGGTAGGGAGAGTGGGACACGTGCCCTGGGCGCCTTGGCAGAACCAGCAGAGGGGGGCGCCGCCGGCAGCCAGGGCATCATGCCCACCCGCCCCCACTATTGCTCTGCCCCCATCCCGCTGCAATGTGAGGGGAGGAAAGTGCAGCGTCTCTCCTGCCCCTCAATGTGCTCACTGCTCTCAGTGTGACTCTGTCTGGTCTCCGCTGGCGTTTGCCAATCAGAGCTTGCGGACCGGCTCCTGATTGGCTGCCGGTCCGCGAGCTCTGATTTGCTAACGAACCGGCGCCGCATTTTAGATAGCCGCCGCCGGAGATCGGACTTCATGGAGCGTTGAGGGGCAGGAGAGGTGCTGCACTCTCCTCCCCACACATAGCAGAGGCCAGCGGCAGCAGTGACAGGGGATCTGATTCCTGACTGAAGTAAGCAGCAGCCAGCGGGAGGGGGGGGGGGGTAGTTCTTGTATCTGGCACTGTCTGCAATATGTATCTGGCACTGTGGGGCACTGTGTATCTGGCACTGTGGGGCACTGTATCTGGCATTGTGGGGCACTGTGGATCTGGCACTGTGGGGCACTGTATCTGGCACTGTGGGGCACTATATCTGGCACTGTGGGGCACTGTATCTGGCACTGTGGGGCAATATGTATCTGGCACTGTGGGGCACTGTGTATCTGGCACTGTGGGGCACTGTGTATCTGGCACTGTGGGGCAATATGTATCTGGCACTGTGGGGCACTGTATCTGTCACTGTGGGGCAATATGTATCTGGCACTGTGGGGCACTGTATCTGTCACTGTGGATCTTACACTGTGGGGCAATATGTATCTGGCACTGTGGGGCACTGTATCTGTCACTGTGGATCTGACACTGTGGGGCAATATGTATCTGGCACTGTGGGGCACTGTATCTGTCACTGTGGATCTGACACTGTAGGGCAATATGTATCTGGCACTGTGGGGCAATGTGTATCTGGCACTGTGGGACACTGTGTATCTGGCACTGTGGGCCAATTGTGTATCTGGCACTGTGTAAAAAGGGGACTCTGCATGCGTACTGTGCAAAAATTTAATGAAGGTGTGCTGAGAGACGACACAAGGGGTAGGTGATAGTGTGCTGAGAGGCGACACAGGAGGTAGGTGATAGTCATGTTGGCACGCCCCATTTTCAGTGACCACACCCCTTCTGGTGTGTGGCCACGCCCATTGGGGGGGGGGGGCGCACATACTTCTTTTTGTGTGGCGGTTGTTTTTTTTTGTTGTTGTTTTTTTTTTGGGGGCGGGGGGGCGCCACTCGTCATCTTGCCCTGGGCTCCGAAAATCCTAGTTACGCCTCTGGTGAAAAGTCCTAATCTCCATGAGCAGGAGGCATCAACCTGTATTTTGTCGTCATTCCTTAGGTTTGGCCGCTTACCAAATATGCACCGAGCTCTGGAATGCGATGGGGCTTGGATGAGGTGCCCAATAGAAGCCTATGGTCTTCTATCATGTTTTCCCCCGGGAGGATCCCTCCCATCAGATGTATTTATAATTTCGTATTTTTCTGTATTTTGGTAGATATACATATACATAATGACATATCTTGGGGATAGGACCCATCTTTAAATACTGAATTAATTTATGTTTCATGTACACACAGCATAAAGATAATTTTATACAATTTTTTGAGCTTCTAACAAAGGGCCTGATTAAGACCTGATCGCAGCTGTGCATTTTCGCCCAGCGGCAGATTATCGATTGACCGCACATGCGTATGCACCGCAATGCGCACGCGCATCACCAGACAGTGACAAGCTGGTGCGAAATTGTTGTTCGCACAGCCATTCGCATGCTGATTGACAGGAAGAGGACGTTTATGAGTGGTAACTGACCGTTTTCTGGGAGTGTCAGGGAAAACGCAGGCATGCCCAAGCGTTTTCTGGGAGGGTGTGTGACGTCAGCTCTGTCCCCGATCAGCCTGTTCTTTCACACTGTAGGAGTAAGTCCTGGGCTGCGCACAGACTGCACACACTGGAAAAACCATTCGATGGTGAGTTGCGAACGGATTTGCAACTGTCCCCTGACTGAGGGACATTTTTGCACAGTGTACACATGCAATCGCACACTTGCACAGGCGAATTTACACTCCCCCTTGGGCGGGACTATCTGTTTGCAGCACAACAAAATTTGCAGCACAGCAATCGGGTCTGAATCACCTCCAAAGTTTGTGTACATTGAACCTATACTCAGTCGTGCTCCAAAAAGACGTATTTTGGAATTTTTGATATGGGAGACTCAACCTCTATGTTTTTTTGGAGCCCCTGTCTCGACAGCTCAGTAATGATACATTCAGGAAATCTAAGATTCCATATTGCTGTATATTACGGCTATAAGAAATCTTTAATAACTAGGGCACATCGCTAAAATAATAAATGTGCCCCTTTTAAATTGTAATGCCGAGTTTATCTCAGCATGGTTCTATTGTCTTTGAAGGGAAATAATTATGTACCATAGGTTTATTAAACTGAATGATGTAATGCCCTGTAAAGTAGATAAAGTTCCACAAAAATGAATAATTAATAGCAATTCAAAAAGAAAAACAGAGCGAAAAATCAAACTTGTTTTTTATCTTAGGAATATGTCTTGTCATGTCCTATGCATGTGTTGGTTTCAATAAATACAGATGATATACAGTATTATTATAATTTATTATGTTTAGTATTTATGTTTTTTAAAACAACACAGAGTCACACTTTTCCACTGTCACCACTCGTATTTAGAGATGTTCGTGTTTGGTTTTCTGGAAACCAAACGTACCCGAATTTGGCATATCCGATTAGATACGAGTCTGGGATTGGATTTTCCCACCAAGCTCGGATTCCAAAACAAGGCAAAACACCATCTTCCTGGCGTCGGATCTTGCATATTCGATAAAAGTCTCTCCCACAGTGATTTGGATGGCATTTCACACAGGAGTTAGGATGTGGGGCTGTAGCGCTAACAGGAGAATCCAATTGCAAGTAAATGTAAAAAATCCCACTGTGCTGGAACGTGATTTTTATAGATTTCTATAGCGGGCGTCCGGCATCTCCCTGCGGTGCTGGGCTCCTGGGTTAGGGGGGTCAGAGGAGGTGGAAGAGCATTGGTATGATGCACTCATCATTAAATGGCAGTCACTAATGTACTTTGCATTATATGGCAGTCACTAATGCATACCTCCCAACATGACCCTCTCCAGGAGGGACGCAATGCTCTGTTTCTGGACTTCCCTCTTAATTTATGATTGCTATCACCTGTGTTGAACAGGTTAATGGATAAGAAAGGTGTTTCAGCACAGATGCCGTCAATCATAAATTAAGAGGGAAGTCCAGAAGCAGAGCATTCTGTCCCTCCTGGAGAGGGACATGTTGGGAGGTATGCTAATGTTCTCTTCATTATATGGTGAGGACCTGGGTAAGCCCAGAGGCGGGGCATCACCTCTCTTCAATGCTGAGTTATGCACGTTTATAAAACGTTCTGTGTAGACTCACAGATTCTTCACAGGGCACTGTACGCAGAGCATGGTATGACTGCACCCCCACACTTGACCACACCTGTTCCCTAGCACCCACAACTGACTAATATTTCAGCTGTCCTTGTGTGGACTGTGGGTTTTATTCAGGCTTGTTAGCATACCAACAAAGCACACTAATGGGCAAAACTGTGTTGCACTGCAGGTGGGGCAGATGTACCATGTGCAGAGAGATTTAGATTTGGGTGGGTATATTGCTTCTCTGCAAGGTAAATACTAGAGATGAGCGGATTCGGTTTTACTCGGTTTTACTCGGTTCTCAAAACGGCATCTTATTGGCTCACGGTTTTGGATAGCCAATAAGATGCCGTTTTGAGAACCGAGTAAAACCGAGTAAAACCGAATCCGCTCATCTCTAGTAAATACTGGCTGCTTTATTTTTGCACTGCAATTTAGATTTCAGTTTGAACACACTCCATCCAAATCTCTCTGCACATGTTACATCTGCCCCACCTGCAGTGCACATGGTTTTGCCCGTTAGTGTGTTTTTTTTGGTTTGCTAACAAACCGGAATAAAGCCCTGTATTAGAAATTATCTGTCTGGTAAGCAGTATGGCTGTGGAAGAACATTTTATGGCACGCATGTATTCAAGATACTGTACAGCAGATTCACTTATACCCCTTTTCCACTGTGTAGCAAGGGTCGCAGCCGTGTCACCTGACACGGCTGCGACCTGTGCTACAGCCCCTTTCACACACCGCTCACCAACCCGGCACATTGCCGGGTTGGTGACGCTGCTAGTGACGCGGCAGGAGCGGCGCTGGGAGATCACATGATCTCCCAGCGCCGCCCTCCCATACACAGAACGGGAACCGTGTTGCCTCGACACGGCTCCCGTTCACACACTAGACAGCTTACCGGGTTGAACACATGTTCAACCCGGCTAGCTACCCGGGTAGGATTCGCGGATCACTTGATCCAGGAATTGCAGGGGGACCCTCTTCCACTAGGGAAAAACACGGGTAAATGCACGCCCCCGCGCATTTACTCATGTTTAAAAAGCTAGTGGAAAAGGGATATTAGCCGACACACAGTAATTGTACAAAATCAGAAAGCTGGAGCTCATGTTTCTATTTCCACACTCCTTTTAGTTACAGGCTGATTGATTGAATATTTAAATCCAAATATTCAACTGAAATAATAGCCAGTGCTAGGGACAATCACCTTTCCTGTTCTGCCATGCCCGTTACAGGGTCTGGAGCCAGTAGCAAATAGATGTTTTGCCCAGCGCGTCACCAATTTCACCTTCCCTGGTTGCTATTTTCTTGTGTTTGTGATGTGTGAGCATGCATTATTAAATTTACATAGTGTATTTTTAGTTATGTTTGGGAAGGTGGTAAAAAAACAAAATTAGATTAGCTGTTACTTCTGGGAATGTCTTCAACAGAATCAGCAGGGTATAATAGCACTTTGTGAAAGAAATTGCATACTAAAATTCTGCCTTCGAAATAAACCTTATTACATAATTAATAATTACATTAATAAAGGAAAAAGAACACTTAAACCAAAAATATCCTGTAACAAGAGTGATATCTCTATTCGAACAATTATTTGATATGCTTATACTGTAGTGTATGCAATGCATATAATTATGTTCTAATAAATGTGTTCACATGTGTCTAAAGCTGAGTACACACTGGCTGATATATCAGGTGTTCAAGCAAACAGCCGATATACTGTGATCCTGTGGGTGGGTGTGTTCCCACTATATGTCTGTGAATGACACCGTTCCTAGACATATTTGGCCAAATGTAATAGAGTGAGGGCGGGATGTATTAAGATACATCGCCGCCCCTCGCCGGTTACTGCAGCCATGTTGATCGCATATGTACTAACATGCGATCAATATCGCAATGCGGTGACGGAAGCCCCCCGCGATACCTGTTAGGTGGTCTGCGGGGGTCTCCATCATCTCCCAGGGGTCCCCACACTGGCTAGACACCGGGAAGCAGCAGCAGGCTGCCCCCGGCGCCTCCTGCTGCGTCCGGAAGGACGTCCGGCTGCGTTGCTAGGGGGAGGAGGAGACTACCTTCCGGGTCCAAGGCAGCCTGGAGGAAGGTAAGCCGGGGGGTGGGGGGGAGGCGTCTGTGGCGGTGTCGGCGGGTTGCAGCGGTCGGCGATAAGAAGCCCATAGGCTTCTATAGGGTATCGCCATCCAGAGATGGCGATATCCTAGACGGCGAAATTGCGGCGGTAGGGTGTTAGTAAATTTGAAAATGCGGTAAAACCCCCGTTTTCGGGGGTTTTACCGCATTTTTGCTTTAGTACATCCCGCCCTGAGAGTTTCAGAAAGTGAGAGATTTGGTAAGGTTTTTACTTTTTTTTTTAAGGTGGCAATCATTTACACTACAAAACCAGGTTGATCTTGCAGTGTAAATGATTGCCAATTTAAAAAATAAACCTGCAAAACCTTACCAAATCTCTAATTTTCTGAAACTCTCACTCTATTACATTTGGCCCATCATGTTGACTATGCAGCATAGCGATGGCTGATATATCTGCAGATATATTGGGTCATCTGGCTGTGTGTACAGGGCGGTCCGCTGACCTACCGTACACTTGCAGTGGGCGGGCTGATGTCACAGTTGGAGGGGGGCAAATTCAAATCCTCCCCGACACAAGTGAGCGTCCGAATAGTAAATATGTACTGTTACTGTGGTACCCTCAGGTTAGCCCCTTATGGTAATGTGCTTACCAGAAATCCACTTCGCGATGATACTCCTATTCTCTTCGCGGAGAGGTCTGAAGGTATGAGTAACACACTTTTGAATACGAAAAACAACGTTCATTAATAATGCAGGTGTATTTATTTCAAGAACCAGTGCATGCGATATAGTCTGTACACTAGCACAGTAGGTACTCCGTATAATACACGGGATCACAACAATGACAACTTTAAGCACAAACTTTGCATATGATTACTTGTTGCCTGATACTGTCTTTCTTTCACCGTAATGACAACTTGTATATAACTTACTAAACTTTATCTGCATAAATCAGTAATAGGCACAACCACTCTAGGGTTATTACTTGAGTGACTCAGATTATTGGACCTTTAGGCAGGGCCCAACTCTGTGACCCTTTAACAAGCCTGTTAAGTGATTTTAATACCTTTCAAAAATAGACTTCCAACAAGACACTAATCAATTATCACAACTATGCTTAATTACTGTATAAAAATTAGCATCGGGTACCCGAACACACATAACCTGAATAGTGTCCAAATGTTGATTTTATACCTGTGCACAGGATTTTAGGATTGCAATCCTTTGATAAAGCTTGATTTCCATATAATATGTAGGGACTGGCAAGTATAGTGGAAATGTCACCAATTGCTGTATCTAGGAGGAGCCCCAACAGATCACTATTTAAATTGGAGATACCAAACTGGAAGTCTGCTGAATTTCCTCTCTGTATGAGGGATATAGTCTTGTTAATTTCTATTTGTTCTCAGGTGGTGCCGCAGTGTGAAGGATCAC
This sequence comes from Pseudophryne corroboree, assembly GCF_028390025.1. Taxonomy (NCBI): domain Eukaryota; kingdom Metazoa; phylum Chordata; class Amphibia; order Anura; family Myobatrachidae; genus Pseudophryne; species Pseudophryne corroboree. Next base: position 499,671,978 of record NC_086448.1, read on the forward strand.
TTCTAAATGCTCAATGTCATCTAATCAATGTCAGTTTCACTGAGATAGCAGTGATTTAGCTTGTAAGGCAGTGTTCAGTCATTCGTGACCAGAGTCTCTCTCTTATATAGTCTGCCAGCCTTGTACTCTACGGAGGGGCAGAGGGGGCCTTTATATTACTTCACTCTTCTTCAGAGGCTAATTATGAGTCTGTACACCCGGACGCAGCTGTTTAGTATAGTGTATGAGACTGTCCCAGTCGTTAGGCTACTCCAGAACTCAGTGGCTAACTTAGCCAGACTCACGTGTCATATGACTGTAGTGATGATCTGTTTACTCAGGGGGCCACCCCACATGAACTCCGTTGTCTCACCGTGCAGCTCTGCTTCTCCTCTGTGCACAAGAACTATTGCTGTCTCCGTCTGGCTCTTGCTTTTAATTTGTGACTGACCCTGGGACATCTGGACACAACCACCCTCTGTTACCCTGCATGCTATTGGACACTTGGAGAGATTGTGCACATCTTCCAACACCACCTGCTGTGGCTGCAAGGAATCTTTGGGTGATATACCATCTGTGTTATCCCGTGGAGTCTTATATGACATGCTTTTGTTCTTTAAACTTCTTGTAAGTTTTATCTGTGCATTAAAACCAGTGCGTGTTTTTATCAAAAATACTACACCATGGTCTGTGTTTAATGGTGCCTCCTATTGCATGCCCATTCATATTGGGGAAAGAGGCACTTATTTTTCAGGTCTCTTTTGGATATCATCCGTTCAATTTGAATATTGATGTTTGTTATGAGGACCTCCTAGAGTGAATCTTTATCCTCCATTCACCAGCCTGTGAGGAATATATTTCAATTAAGGGTGAATGCATTCTATACCAGTTGATTATACACTTTTGCATGTCACTTGGTGAGCGCTATTGTCATGTGTAAAAAAATTTTCCTTTTCCATTGTTAGATTTTTGAAGTGTGGGGTACATCTCTCTTTGCACTTGATTAGCTGCTCTCCGAGTTTATTGCGCATATCATTGAAAACACCTTTTCATTTCACTCTGCAACACTCCGGCAGATGCAGGCTTTCTCAGCACACTGGCGTCTGACATCACATCCCCCTCTGCAGCCTATAAATCCTCTGTCCTTTTTCCCGCGCTCCTCTCAGGCACAGTCAGATTCTCCTGGGTCTCAACACCCTCCAGATTGCTTCCGTTGTGCACAGCCTCGGTTGCCTAGCACTCAGGCTGCAATTGCAGAATCCCAGACTGTCACAGTTCATTAAGTTCACAAGTGACACAGCCGAGCCACAGCTTGTAACCCTTTCCTATGTTTCCATAAAAGGGGTATCCCTCAGGACTGGGATGCCACATTACCTTGATCGGCTGCTCGGTCAGTGCGTCAGTGGGTCCACAGATGTGTCAGTCAGGCATAAAGAATGCAGTGAACAATGGCCCTCATTCCGAGTTGTTCGCTCGCTAGCTGCTTTTAGCAGCATTGCACACGCTAAGCCGCCGCCTACTGGGAGTAAATCTTAGCTTTGCAGAATTGCGAACGAAAGATTTGCATAATTGCGAATAGAAATTTCTTTGCAGTTTCTGAGTAGCTCGGGACTTACTCTGCCACTGCGATCAGTTCAATCAGTTTCGTTCCTGGTTTGACGTCACAAACACACCCAGCGTTCGCCCAGACACTCCCCCGTTTCTCCAGCCACTCCCGCGTTTTTCCCAGAAACGGCAGCGTTTTTCCGCACACACCCATAAAACGGCCAGTTTACGCCCAGAAACACCCACTTCCTGTCAATCACACTCCGATCACCAGAACGATGAAAAAGCTTTGTTATGCCGTGAGTAAAATACCTAACTTTTGTGTAAAATAACTAAGCGCATGCGCTCTGCGAACCTTGCGCATGCGCAGTAAGTGACTTAGCGCAATATAGCGAAACTCGGCAACGAGCAAACAACTCGGAATGAGGGCCAATGTTTCTTAAAGAGCTTGTTGTACAATTTCACTTGTGTCTCTTTGTGTGGTTTGCACTTACTTCCTCTAATAAAATATAACTGTTGTCATTTTGTCAATTTGTACAGGTTAATATATTCCTGTAGTTGGTGGCATTTGCAATTCAGGGCCTGATTCAGTAGTAAGACAGCGCTGACTGAGATGGATTGTCGATAAAATTACAATAATATTTAATGAATTAAAATTGCAATAAAATAATTAAATAAATACTAGTAAACATTCTTCCAAAAGAACCTAATTTTATTTTTCGAAAGAATAAATCTCTCAAAAATATATTAGCCCCCAGCCACCTGAAAAGAATCGAGGAAGGTAATAATCCTAAAAGTAGCCTAAAAAGAACAGATTGGCTCACACAGTTGGGCAATAAAACTAAAGGGTTCTTTAAATGTGGCAGGAATAGATGCTTAACCTGCAACTTTACAGCTGATCATACTGTAATAATTAATACAGATGGGGAAGAGAAACCATATGAAATAAAAACATATATGAATTGTAATACATCTTATGTAATTTATATGTTGACCTGCGGTTGTAACTTAAAATACATTGGTAGGACTACACGTCCTTTAAAAGTAAGATTTCTTGAGCACCGCAGGAACATCCTGAAAAAAGTCCTAACACATAGTGTATCGAAACACTATGCGGATTCCCATAAAGGAAACCCCAAATGTCTGAAGGTGACAGGCTTAGAATTCATTAGTAAAATGATACGAGGGGGGGATCGGTATAAGACCCTCTGTAAACAAGAAGTATTCTGGATGCTCAAAATGAACAGTATATTCCCTGCAGGTCTAAATGAGTCGGTAGAACTCAATTGTGTGATCTAAATTATAGATTTCTGCCCCCCACTTATCTAACCCCCCATTATTTTTTCCCTTTTCCCCCTTCCTACCCCCTCCCCCTCTCCCCCCCCCCCCTTTACCCTCCCTTTCTCCATGTTCCCCCAGTGCTAATATATACAATTTTTGGACCAGCGGGTTTCATTGAGTAAGTGGATCCTGCTGCTGTAACCTATAGCATAAAACAAAATAAGAGATCCCTTTCCAGTTCAATTGCTATAAGGATTATTTATGTCCTATGAAGAAATGGTACGTCTCCCTAGAAGTAAATAATCACATACTAATCAGCAACTAGATATGTTTATTGTTCCTGACATTTCTGCTTATTGATATGTTCCAAGCTAATTATATACAGATATTTACTTGATCAGTGTATGAAGTATCTGTATTCTGTTTACATTAATTTAATAATAACTAATTACCTGGATGGTGCATAAGAGATATGACTGTTCTGTATTCTTAGTAAAGGAAATTTTTAAATATATGTCATAATGATTAGAAGATAGAAAACGATTGAAATCGATAATTTATATAACTGTAGAATGTTACCAGCCGGATAAGATTGTTCTGTATTTATCATAGAATCTCATTAAATGAAACTTTCTCTGTTTGCTAATACAATAATCTGATGACGGTAGGCTAGAAGAACAGATAATCGATGTAACTTTACTATGTTACGAGCAGGACGAATACAGATAGGCTTCCTAGTACATTATGCGTTCCACTGAGTGCCGATCACGTGACCTCGTGTGCGCTAAATGATTGGAGTAGAGATTGACTCCATCTCCATAACAACCCTGTGCGGGTCACGGACCGGAAGTAATTACGCCCGCGACACACGATTGGAGTAGATCTATCTCCATAGCAACCAATGCGGGTCACTTACCGGAAGTCCGGAAGTCCGCGTGCGTTCCAGCACTTTCGGACTGAATTTAAGTATAATTTTAAAACTAATAAGGTATAATGGTTTATAGAGTATATTGTGTCTTTTATATTGCCTTGAGTCTATCCACATAATACATAGAGTGATGATTTTTTGTAATTTACACATATGTTAGGAGATGGATTGTCTAAACCAGCTGTAATCAATGGAGTAATTAATTTAGGTATAAATACACTGCCAGTTAGGATCACAGTCACCTTTGATAAAGCAGCAGCCAGCTGTGAAACGCGTCAGGTGTGAGCCTGTGTCACCTTTCATTGAATACCTATCACCGCTTGGACCTCTGAGGACTCTGCCAAAATAGCGCTATCTGTACCCACATCCATTTAACAAGGACCGAATATCATCACAACTACGCACTACTGGTGAGGACTTTCCTGTTGTATTGCCACACTACTGGGACAGTTATTCCTCCAGCGTTGTTATCACAAGCATTCGGCCTGGGGATTGTGCCACAACCCAAGGATAAGGGACATTTCAAGTGTGCGGGTCCCATGGGGACATTGGATCAAGCGGCAAGTGAATAATCTCTATATGTATGGTGACTATGAGCTCATTAATGCAGTGAGATCTATTTTATTTAATTATTTTATTGCAATTTTAATTCATTATATATTATTGTAATTTTATCGACAATCCATCTCAGTCAGCGCTGTCTTATTTCTGTTATTCTTGTTTGTATGTATGATTTTATAGGTGTGACTAGCCTATCCAGACAGCTGCTAAATACATATTAATTGGAGCCACAACTTGAGCGCCCCTTCCAACTCGGTTGGTTATTTCTGTTCCTGATTCAGTAGTGTACGCCCTAGCGATGTTGGATGTAGTAGAGTGATTTATTTTAAATCTGGACCTCTGACTACCAACTCACTGTTCTCATGACTCAGACCCGTGGATGGTTTTCTGTTGGTGTGCCCAAACTTTGGGTGCAAGTGGAATCAGCTCTGTTTGCACAGTTCCCTCTACTGCACTTGTAAGGTTGCCCTTTTCACTATGTCCAAACTGCCGTTCTGTGCAGTGATAAGAGCGGAGAAGTGACCCAGTGGAGAAGTTGCCCCATCAACCAATCAGCAGCTCTGTATCATTTTAGTATGCAAATTATAGATGTTACTTCAGTGCTGATTGGTTGCCATGGGCAACTTCTCCACTGGCTCACTTCTCCACTCTTATCACTGCTTAGTAAATGTCCCCCTAAGTCCACGCTAACTACCCTTAAGGCATGGTACTTAACGTGAACTTAATTTGAATGTGACCTACCGGTACCAGCGGGGACTCTGGTTTCTGAATATACTGTTTACTGCTGAATGTCTTTTGCTATTGTATAGTTTACCATAAGGGGAATTTTATAAATTTTATAAATAACAGATTTAGCATTGGATAGACTCTGTTCCTACACTTCTTTTTCAGTATGATTCTAAATACTTTTGTAGTCCACACAAAATGAAACCACATATGGTAAATATTCACTACATTTGCTTTATTTGGCTACTTTAATGAGCTCTATTGAGCTTTGTGTTGCTAGAGATACCAGGATCACAAAGAGCTTTGTTTCTTCTTTACCAACTGAAATAGGAAATTGTCTAGCAGCAACTTCATAAACCTTCTTCTCTTTATCAGACTGACAACCCCATTACACTCATTTAAAGGTAATTACATTTCCCCATAGTAACAGTGTTGCCCAGTTCTATCTGTAACAGGCATTGGGACTTGTCCTTGTGATTAATGTGCAGCAGTTTGTAACATCCTCCCACATCGACTTTCCAGCTCCTCTGTCTCCTGTGAAAAATACCAGTCATGAAATGTGAAATGGTTTCTTTACATTAGACTTTAAGCCATTTTCAACACATTGGTATACAGTACACTAGTAACTTTCCTATTCCGATTCCAAATATCCCAAGAAGTGGTGATGACCATTGTTACAATTTTAACTGCTGTGATCTTTTATTATATATTTATTACCAGGTATTTATATAGTGCTTACACATTCTGCAGCGCTTTTTAGAGAACATTTGTTAACTCACATCAGTCTTTGCCCCAGCAGAGCATTCTATCTATATTCCCTACCACATATACAGTACAAACATACCAACATTATTGTTCTTATTTTTGGGGGGCGGGGGGCAGTTAACCTATTCATACATTTTTGGATAGTCGGGGGAACCGGAGAACCTGGAGGAAACCAGAGAGAATATACAAGCGCCACAGTGCTGTGAGGCAGTAATTCTAACCATTATACCAACCATGCTGCCCATGCTGAGGCATCTGTACTGATCATTGCAGGTTTTATCTAGACATTGGCGCTTTTCTGCTGCACCCAGGTCTATTATAATGGACAGTTGTGTCTATGGGGGTTGTTCAGTAAGGATTGCTGATGCGATCCTTACTGCATTTACCAATGGTTGGGTCCTGCGCATGCACAGGACCCATTCTGAGCATGTACAGAAGTGGCCCTGCGATCTTAGCACAGGAATGCGAAAGCCTGTGACTGATTGACAGGCAGAGGCATTTGCGTGGAGGGACTGAGGTGGCCGGTGTTTGGGAAAAACACAGTTCTCCAGGAGTGGTGTGGCCAAGGACTCAACCTGCCGGTCGCGATGGTCATCTCAGATGTTACAAAGTCCATCTATACAACCAGCTCCATTGCTGGTTGTATAGATGGACTTTGTAACATGAATTGTATATGGTATCCATGGTGATGGATCGTCACAATGTTAGTCTAGGGATGATGATGTCAGCAGGAAATTGGATCCTGAGGGCGTCTGCAATTTGTCACACATGGTGATTGTTTATTATAAAAGGAAAGTTTTTTTTTGTATCTGACATGCCTGACGACGGTTAAATAAACTGAAAGTTACTACACACTGCCCTGTGTGTGTGTCATTTCTGTACTGTGGAGTGCCGCTTTTTATGGGAATATATATATATATATATATATATATATATATATACATACACACTTTGTTGATGCACCTTTGGCAGAAATTACAGCCTCAAGTCTTTTTGAATATGATGCCACAAGCTTGGCACACCTATCTCTTTGGGCAGTTTCACCCTTTCATCTTTGCAGCACCTCTCAAGCTCAATCAGGTTGGATGGGAAGCGTTGGTGCACAGCCATTTTCAGATCTCTACAGAGATGTTCAATCGGATTCAAGTCTGGGCTCTGGCTGGGCCACTCAAGGACATACACAGAGTTGCCCTGAAGCCACTCCTTTGATATCTTGGCTGTGTGGTTAGGGTCGTTGATCTGCTGAAAGATGAACCATCACCCCAGTCTAAGGTCAAGAGTCCTCTGGAGCAGGTTTTCATCCAGGATGTCTCTGTACTTTGCTGCATTCATCTTTCTCTCTATCCTGACTAGTCTCCCAGTTCCTGCCACTGAAAAACATCCCCAGAGCATGATGCTGCCACTACCATGCTTCACTGTGGGGATGGTATTGGCCTGGTGATGAGCAGTGCCTGGTTTCCTCCAAACATGATGCCTGGCATTCATGCCAAAGAGTTCAATCTTTGTCTCATCAGACCAGAGAATTTTGTTTCTCATGGTCTCAGAGTCCTTCAGGTGCATTTGGCAAACTCCAGACGGGCTGCCATGTGCTTTTTACTAGGGAGTGGCTTCTGTCTGGCCACCTACCATACAGACATGAGTGGTGGATTGCTGCAGAGATGGTTGTCCTTCTGGAAGGTTCTCCTCTCTCTACAG